>NC_091321.1:8174720-8199720 GCF_038502225.1 Cherax quadricarinatus
TTACAAGGGAATAATGTCAAATATCTGCTAGGTTAGGCTAGATAAGGTTAGTCAGCTAACAGGACAAGTGTTTTCTGACGTGGGTCTTAGTCATATGATGACCTTCAGTAGGAGCTTTTGGTCATCTGACTAAGGCCTTCCGCTGGCTTACCAGTCCACCCCTTTAAAAATTAAGGTTATAACCATTTACGGTTTTTATCTTTAAAGTTCTCCATCACATATAACAGTGGTATTCAACGGTCTTATTCATCAACTAACAGACAAAACGAAAAACATATCGTTTAATTGGTGCTGTAGATCTATGGAAATAAAATAACTTTGAAACGATACAGAAAAGCAGCTACCACACATTTTTTTTTCTGAGATTCAGAACTGTCAGTAACGAATAAACTAAAAAATATGAGAATATCTAGGGATTTTGAAAAAAAGAAATAGTAGAAAATAAAAAAATCAGAGTCAGTCCTTCTATTTTCGTTTGTAAAAGGTAAACAAAGGGTGAACGATAACGCGCTATGCTATACTTTATGGGAAGTATTAAACCCGTGTGTCGCTCAGGACAAGGAGCGGTAGAAGCTCGATCCTCCGTCTGTGTAAAATATAAATTTTATTAAGAAAATGGTGGACAAACTTCATGTTACTAGACTATCATAAAACTTTTGACAAGCTCTCAAAAATACAAAACTAGAGACTTATACTAGAGTGACTGGGAGTGTTAATGGCTGAAGGAATCTTAGACGTCAGATAGTGAGTGAGGAAGTGTCATGAGGGAGACAAGTACCAGGTGGAATGCCACAAGGAACACGTCTTGGACTCGTACTATTCCTGGTATGTGTAATGAACTGAAGTTCAACAAGTGAAGTAAAAAAAAATCGATGATGGAATTAACTGTTTATCAACATTTCAAGACATGATACATTAGTTAACATGTCTCGAAATGATAAATGTTCTGTAATGGTAACTGGTGAAAATATAAATAGGCTCCGTAAAGAATATAATTCGTGATAAAAATGTTAAGAGGATCTGATAAAGATCGAAGATCGTTGAGTTATTGTAAACAAATTATCTCTAGAAAATCAAATCAATGGTGCGACTGAGGCATCATTAATAAGTGGAATAAAGGTAGAAGAGGATTATAGTCGAGCCACAACTGAAGAAAGTATTCCTTCAGTATAAGGATAGTGAACAAGTGGAATGAGTTAGCAAGGGTTACACTGGAGGACGACTCACTCCAAAGTTTCTGTTGTGGATGGTAAGCCACAGCAAGGGTTACACTGGAGGACGACTCACTCCATAGTTTCTGTTGTGGATGGTAAGCCACAAGAGCTAGAGGTCAATCGTAGTACATGAATAAGTACACACACACACACACACACACACACACACACACACACACACACACACACACACACACTATTTTAAGACTGATCCCTGTGGAACGCCACTTGTTACTGATCCCCACTCGGATTTAACCCCATTTATGGACACTCTTTGCTTCCTGTCTGTGAGCCATGATTCGATCCACGAGAGCACCCTTCCCCCAATGCCATGAGCTGCTACTTTCTTCAACAGTCTTTGGTGCGGAACTCTATCAAATGCCTTACTAAAATCTAAGTAAATAATATCAAATTCTTTATCGTGGTCAACAGCCTCAAAAGCTTTACTGAAGAAAGTTAATAAATTAGTTAGACAAGACCGGCCTCTTGTGAATCCATGCTGAGTATCATTAATCAAGCTATGCTTATCGAGATGGCTTCTTATAATCTCAGCTATAATTGACTCTAGTAATTTGCCTACAATTGAGGTCAGGCTTATTGGGCGGTAATTTGACGGTAACGACTTGTCCCCTGTTTTAAAAATAGGAATTACATTAGCCATCTTCCACATATCAGACACTGCACCTGTTTGAAGAGATAAATTAAAAATATTAGTTAATGGTTCACAGACTTCCATTTTGCATTCCTTTAGAACCCTTGAAAAAACCTCATCAGGACCCGGTGACTTATTTTGCTTCAGTCTGTCTATCTGCTTCACAACCATTTCACTAGTGACTGTGATGTTACATAATTTATCTTCTTCTGATCCACTATAAAAATTAATTACCGGAATATTATTAGTGTCTTCCTGTGTAAAAACCGAGAGAAAATGTAAAAACCGAGAGAAAAAGTAAAAACCGAGAGAAAAACCGAGAGAAAATGTAAAAACCGAGAGAAAACTGCATATACTGCATATGTATTTATATCTCTCCAGAGAGTGGAGATTTAAGGCTTTAAGTCTATCTTCATACGGGAGGTTCCTTACACAGTAAATCATTTTAGTCATTCTTCTCTGTATGTTCTCTAACGAGTCTATGTCCATCCTGTAGTAAGGAGACCAAAACTGAGCAGCATAATCCAAATGAGGCCTCACTAGTGATGTATAGAGCTGTAAAATAACTTTTGGACTTCTGTTACTTATACTTCTTGAGATAAATCCAAGTAATCTATTGGTCTTGTTGCGCACACTAAGGCACTGCTGTCTTGGCTTTAGATTTCTGCTTACCATGACTCCCAAGTCTTTTTCACATTCTGTATGATCAAGCTCTACTTCACCTAGATTATAGCTTCGAGGGTTATTTTCATTACCAAGGGCAAGTACCTTACACTTACCCACATTGAACTTCATCTGCCATTTTTCAGACCAAGACATTAATTTGTCCAAATCGTCCTGGAGTTCATTGATATCCTCCTCAGAGTGAATTATACGGCCTATCTTTGTACCATCAGCAAACTTACTCATGTCACTCGTAATCCCTTCATCAAGGTCATTAATGTAAATTCTGAACAAGAGAGGGCCTAAAACTGATCCTTGTGGAACGCCACTAGTGACTAATCCCCATTCAGATTTCACTCTATTAATGGTAACTCTCTGCTTTCTATTGGTAAGCCATGCCTCAATCCATGCTAGAACTTTACCTCCTATACCATGAGCTGCCACGAATAAGTTCGTCAAAATTTCCGTTATGGCATTGCAATGCTAATTTGTAATCAGCCTGGTGAGTGTACATGTGTGTGTTTAAGTGTATGTGTATGAGTATGTGTAGGCATGAATGAGTGTGAGAGTTTTCCGAGGTCACTATTCTGACTATGAAGTGGTCAGTGTTGCTGAAGATGTACACTGAGCGAAGCGTGTTTGAGTGGTACATAGTGTTGAATGCCACAGTAACCCTTTCTGATTTGTAGATGAATGGTTCAGAGAACCGACATGTTGATAAATTAGACACATGTGCAACTCTTGGGTATCTTTATTGAGGAAACGTTTCGCCACACAGTGGCTTCACCAGTCCATACAAAGGAGAATCTTGAAGAACAGGAGGAGACTCAAGGTTGAGGGACTGATTACCTCATTCTCCTCCTGTTCTTCAAGATTCTCCTTTGTATGGACTGATGAAGCCACTGTGTGGCGAAACGTTTCCTCAATAAAGATACCCAGGAGTTGCACATGTGTCTAATTTATCAACCCTTTCTGATTATTATTATTTTCTCGGGCAGGCACTAAACCCGTTTGGATTATATACCGTTGGGATACTAAGACATTCAGGTTTATTTCAAGGACAAAAAAAAGGTGGGTAGTTCTAGTTCCTTAGAACAAGAGCCCTTCACATGAATCAAGGCACCACCCTATCCCCTCTTCCCTTCCCCTCATCTGAAGGGACTCTGTAAATCAGAATACGTGAGAGTCGTCTTGTTAGGTAAGACACATATGCAACAGCTAGGTATCTTTATTTCGAAACGTTTCGCCTACACAGTAGGCTTCTTCAGTCGAGTACAGAAAAGTTGATAGAAGCAGAAGATACTTGAAGACGATGTAATCAGTCCATCACCCTTAAAGTTTTAAGGTGGTCAGTCCCTCAGTCTGGAGAAGAGCATTGTTCGATCAGGAGGACCGGATGCAACTGAGCCACCCTGGGCATATTAATAGTAGAAGCATTGGTAATAGTCATAGTAGTGGTGACAAGTAACACTTCAGCAGTAAAACACCCATGCATGTTCTCCAATGTATCATGGAGACATTAAAACACCCATGGATTTCACTCATTATTTCCTGGTCGACTGGAATGGAAAGTGGGGAGAGAGCCTTTTGCTTTACAATCAATATCTATCTGTCTAGACAGAATTAAAAGTATGTAGCGTTGGTGGTCTTTCACAGCGGGAATATCGAGCATGAAGTTACCTGCTTTCTGCAATTTACATGTTTTTCGATGTTACCTGTACTCTGGTGTACACTCGTGTACTCTGGTGTACACTCGTGTACTCTGGTGTACACTCGTGTACTCTGGTGTACACTCGTGTACTCTGGTGTACACTCGTGTACTCTGGTGTACACTCGTGTACTCTGGTGTACTCTCGTGTGCTCTGGTGTACTCTCGTGTGCTCTGGTGTACACTCGTGAACTCTGGTGTACTCTCGTGTGCTCTTGTGTACCCTCGTGTGCTCTGGTGTACACTCGTGTACTCTGGTGTACTCTCGTGTGCTCTGGTGTACCCTCGTGTACTCTGGTGTACCCTCGTGTGCTCTGGTGTACACTCGTGTACTCTGGTGTACTCTCGTGTACTCTGGTGTACTCTCGTGTACTCTGGTGTACCCTCGTGTGCTCTGGTGTACCCTCGTGTGCTCTGGTGTACCCTCGTGTACTCTGGTGTACCCTCGTGTACTCTGGTGTACCCTCGTGTGCTCTGGTGTACCCTCGTGTGCTCTGGTGTGCCCTCGTGTACTCTGGTGTACCCTCGTGTGCTCTGGTGTACCCTCGTGTGCTCTGGTGTACCCTCGTGTGCTCTGGTGTACCCTCGTGTACTCTGGTGTACCCTCGTGTGCTCTGGTGTACCCTCGTACTCTGGTGTACCCTCGTGTACTCTGGTGTACACTCGTGTACTCTGGTGTACCCTCGTGTGCTCTGGTGTACCCTCGTGTGCTCTGGTGTACCCTCGTGTACTCTGGTGTACCCTCGTGTACTCTGGTGTACCCTCGTGTACTCTGGTGTACCCTCGTGTACTCTGGTGTACCCTCGTGTACTCTGGTGTACCCTCGTGTACTCTGGTGTACACTCGTGTACTCTGGTGTACCCTCGTGTACTCTGGTGTACACTCGTGTACTCTGGTGTACACTCGTGTACTCTGGTGTACCCTCGTGTGCTCTGGTGTACCCTCGTGTGCTCTGGTGTACCCTCGTGTACTCTGGTGTACCCTCGTGTACTCTGGTGTACCCTCGTGTGCTCTGGTGTACCCTCGTGTACTCTGGTGTACCCTCGTGTACTCTGGTGTACCCTCGTGTGCTCTGGTGTACCCTCGTGTGTCGCCTATTCTTCCATCCAAAACATCCTCCCAACTCTGCTCTAAACTTCTGCCTTTTTAATTTCACTCTCAGTTCTTTTACTTTCACCATCCCCTCTTCTCCCTCCACCGTCCCCTCCCTTCTCCCTCCCCCTTTCCTTCGCCCTTCCTTCATCTCCCTCCACCCTTCCATTTTACTCCGCCTCCTCTTTCGCGCCCCCATATACTTTCTGCACTTCCCCTCTTCCTTGCCCCCTCTTCTCTCCCCACCTATGCTTCCCCCTCTTCCGTCCCCCTCCCCCTCGCCCCTCCCCCTCGCCCCTCCCCTCCCATGTCTGCCTCGTTATAGCCTTTTTGAAACTCTTGGCAAGAAAAAGATGAAAAGTTTTTTGAAAAAAGCCGCGTAGGCAAGACTGGCTATAAAGGCAGAACAAAAACACCATAAAAGATATATGAGGAAAATTTGCAAAAGTCAAACTTTTTTTTTATTTGGAGGGGGGCGAAAAGGGCGGGGAATTTGATTTATTTTTTTTTTTAGATAAAATTCTTGGAAACGTGAAAAAACAAAAAATAATAATACACCAACCCGCACATATAAGAAAGAATCTTATAGCAACGTTTCGGTGGACTGGTTAATAATCCAAGTGGGACCGAAACATCGTTATACGTTTCTTTCTCCAATGTGCGGGTTATTTGTGTATATTGTTCCAGTCAGGGTATTGTGCCTTTTTGTTCACAATAATAATGGCAGATGTAACAGAAGTTGAAACTAAAATTACAAAAAACTACAAATTACAAAGACAAAATTACTAGGTGCAAAACAAGCTTTTTCCCAAGACAAGCTTGAGCTTGATAAAGCTCCATATAGAGAACAACGTTGTCTTAATAAAAGATCACACAGCATCTTGTGGCTTTGTAACTTGTAGCTTTGTCTTTGTAACTTGTAGTTTTGTCTTTGTAACTTGTAGCTTTGTCTTTGTAACTTGTAGCTTTGTCTTTGTAACTTGTAGTTTTGTCTTTGTAACTTGTAGTTTTGTCTTTGTAACTTGTAGCTTTGTCTTTGTAACTTGTAGCTTTGTCTTTGTAACTTGTAGTTTTGTCTTTGTAACTTGTAGCTTTGTCTTTGTAACTTGTAGCTTTGTCTTTGTAACTTGTAGTTTTGTCTTTGTAACTTGTAGTTTTGTCTTTGTAACTTGTAGTTTTGTCTTTGTAACTTGTAGTTTTGTCTTTGTAACTTGTAGCTTTGTCTTTGTAACTTGTAGTTTTGTCTTTGTAACTTGTAGTTTTGTCTTTGTAACTTGTAGTTTTGTCTTTGTAACTTGTAGCTTTGTCTTTGTAACTTGTAGCTTTGTCTTTGTAACTTGTAGTTTTGTCTTTGTAACTTGTAGTTTTGTCTTTGTAACTTGTAGTTTTGTCTTTGTAACTTGTAGTTTTGTCTTTGTAACTTGTAGCTTTGTCTTTGTAACTTGTAGCTTTGTCTTTGTAACTTGTAGTTTTGTCTTTGTAACTTGTAGCTTTGTCTTTGTAACTTGTAGCTTTGTCTTTGTAACTTGTAGTTTTGTCTTTGTAACTTATAGTTTTGTCTTTGTAACTTGTAGTTTTGTCTTTGTAACTTGTAGTTTTGTCTTTGTAACTTGTAGCTTTGTCTTTGTAACTTGTAGCTTTGTCTTTGTAACTTGTAGCTTTGTCTTTGTAACTTGTAGCTTTGTCTTTGTAACTTGTAGCTTTGTCTTTGTAACTTGTAGTTTTGTCTTTGTAACTTGTAGCTTTGTCTTTGTAGCTTGTAGCTTTGTCTTTGTAACTTGTAGTTTTGTCTTTGTAACTTGTAGTTTTGTCTTTGTAACTTGTAGTTTTGTCTTTGTAACTTGTAGCTTTGTCTTTGTAACTTGTAGCTTTGTCTTTGTAACTTGTAGCTTTGTCTTTGTAACTTGTAGTTTTGTCTTTGTAACTTGTAGTTTTGTCTTTGTAACTTGTAGCTTTGTCTTTGTAACTTGTAGCTTTGTCTTTGTAACTTGTAGTTTTGTCTTTGTAACTTGTAGCTTTGTCTTTGTAACTTGTAGTTTTGTCTTTGTAACTTGTAGCTTTCTTTGTAACTTGTAGCTTTGTCTTTGTAACTTGTAGTTTTGTCTTTGTAACTTGTAGCTTTGTCTTTGTAACTTGTAGCTTTGTCTTTGTAACTTGTAGCTTTGTCTTTGTAACTTGTAGCTTTGTCTTTGTAACTTGTAGCTTTGTCTTTGTAACTTGTAGTTTTGTCTTTGTAACTTGTAGTTTTGTCTTTGTAACTTGTAGCTTTGTCTTTGTAACTTGTAGCTTTGTCTTTGTAACTTGTAGCTTTGTCTTTGTAACTTGTAGCTTTGTCTTTGTAACTTGTAGCTTTGTCTTTGTAACTTGTAGCTTTGTCTTTGTAAGTCTGTCTTTGTAACTTGTTATTCCGTACTTGCCAGCAAATAAGTCATTTCCTTCAATAAGTCGTGATATCATCAGGGAATTTTGAAGGGAGGATGGGAGGAGAGCCTTCTGGATATATTATCCTCATTTTATTTGTCTAGATCTGGAGAGGTGTTCCAGAGTGCAGCACTTCAGCTTGGAGAGGTGTCCTAGAGTGCAGCACTTCAGCTTGGAGAGGTGTCCCAGAGTGCAGCACTTCAGCTTGGAGAGGTGTCCCAGAGTGCAGCACGTCAGCTTGGAGAGGTGTCCCAGAGTGCAGCACGTCAGCTTGGAGAGGTGTCCCAGAGTGCAGCACGTCAGCTTGGAGAGGTGTCCCAGAGTGCAGCACGTCAGCTTGGAGAGGTGTCCCAGAGTGCAGCACGTCAGCTTGGAGAGGTGTCCCAGAGTGCAGCACGTCAGCTTGGAGAGGTGTCCCAGAGTGCAGCACGTCAGCTTGGAGAGGTGTCCCAGAGTGCAGCACGTCAGCTTGGAGAGGTGTCCCAGAGTGCAGCACGTCAGCTTGGAGAGGTGTCCCAGAGTGCAGCACGTCAGCTTGGAGAGGTGTCCCAGAGTGCAGCACGTCAGCTTGGAGAGGTGTCCCAGAGTGCAGCACGTCAGCTTGGAGAGGTGTCCCAGAGTGCAGCACGTCAGCTTGGAGAGGTGTCCCAGAGTGCAGCACGTCAGCTTGGAGAGGTGTCCCAGAGTGCAGCACGTCAGCTTGGAGAGGTGTCCCAGAGTGCAGCACGTCAGCTTGGAGAGGTGTCCCAGAGTGCAGCACGTCAGCTTGGAGAGGTGTCCCAGAGTGCAGCACGTCAGCTTGGAGAGGTGTCCCAGAGTGCAGCACGTCAGCTTGGAGAGGTGTCCCAGAGTGCAGCACGTCAGCTTGGAGAGGTGTCCCAGAGTGCAGCACGTCAGCTTGGAGAGGTGTCCCAGAGTGCAGCACGTCAGCTTGGAGAGGTGTCCCAGAGTGCAGCACGTCAGCTTGGAGAGGTGTCCCAGAGTGCAGCACGTCAGCTTGGAGAGGTGTCCCAGAGTGCAGCACGTCAGCTTGGAGAGGTGTCCTGTGTAATCCTTGAAGCATTTTATCTGTTCATCTTTTATATCTCGTGTGTATCCATAAATAACCCGGGGTAATGACCCAAATTTGACCATTAATCCCTATCTGCGGCCCAAGTTGGACCGAAACGTCGTTTTGAGTTACATTCTCCTCTCTGTGTATTGTTCCAGTCTCTGTATTGTGCCTGTTTATTCTTTTTTTTTTGTCTGTTTCTCTTATCTCTATATAATATATATCTTATCTATCTCTGTTTCTTATAACTTACATCTGTTTTTATTTCCTTTTTCATGCACTATTTTTTTCCCTTATTCCCATTTATTTCTCTCTTTGTTCCTTCTCTCGTTCTTCTCATTTTTTCCTTTCCTTTCTGCCTTTTCCCCTTCTGTCCCTCCTTCTCGTCCTCCTTCCCTTCGCTTCCACTCTCCTTCGCCTCACGCCTTCCTCACGTTCCTTCCTCCTATTCCCTACTCCTTCCCTCCCCTCCCCTCTTATTTCCTGTGTCTACTTTTCCCATTCTCCTTCCCTTTCAGCCTGGTTCTTCCCTCCCTTCATTACCTCTACCGTCCTTCCTCCATCTCTCTTCCCCTCCCCTCTTCCCCTCCCCTCTCCTGCCCGCGCTTGCTTGTTCACTCTACTTCTCCCCTCTTTCAATTATCTTTTTCCCAAGTCTCTTATCCACACCTCCCTGCTCGCCGCCCCTGTATTCCCTGGTTTTATTACTCTCTCTCTCTCTCTCTCTCTCTCTCTCTCTCTCTCTCTCTCTCTCTCTCTCTCTCTCTCTCTCTCTCTCGCTCTCTCTCATATAAGGATGGAGTAATAAGGAACGATGTAGAGGTGAAAATAAGGAAGTGGAGAGAGAGAGAGAGAGAGAGAGAGAGAGAGAGAGAGAGCGAGCGAGCGAGCCAGAGCCATGGATGGAGGGAAAGGAGGGAGGGAGAGAGGAAAGCGAAGGTTTCTGCTTTACGAGCTAATTCTTCGGAACGTTTGGCCAACAAAGCGGGAATATCAGGACGGAACAATATTGAGCGGAGAGCAAACACCGTGAGGAGAGGGAGAGAGTGAGGGAAAGAGCGAGAGGGGAAAATAGGCAAAAGTCTTTGAGGGAGGAAAATCTTGGATGGGAGATTCTGGGAAAGAAAGGGAAGAGCTGTGTGAGGGAGAGAGAGAATGAGGGAGGTAGGTAGGCAGGGTGATGTCTGAGAGTACATGGGAGTACAAGTGAAAGTAAGACCTTGCCGTCTACACTGAAGCTATATTCTGAATTTTCCACGGCCCTGTTCTACTAATGACACCACCACCACTACTATTATTACTGTTATTACTACTATTATTACTATTACTACTATTATTACTGTTACTATTATTACTGTTACTACTATTATTACTGTTACTACTATTATTACTGTTACTACTATTATTACTATTACTACTAACACCTAGGGTGCCCATGGTCGACTAGTGGCTCTGAGTAGTTTGTCAAACTAACATCAAAATTCCAGTGGACAAAGCCAACCAATTTGCATGGTATCTGTTGACATCTTTGATTTGTAATGTGCTTGTCCAACTGGTTCTTAAAGCACTTTTTTTTTTTCCACCTACGACTGTCGACAGTGTTCCAGTGTACTTTAACTCTTAAAAACAATTTTATTTTACACCTCGAAGTTTCTTACCAGTGTTTTGCTTTACTAAATCACTTTGTGCATCAAACAGCTCTTCCTTCACGAGTATGTCGTTTTTTTTTATAATTTTGGAGGTTTCAAGATCTTTTCGTCTCATTTTCCTTCCGAAGAACAGGATGAGTATCTAGGCTTCACTGTTTTTTCTTGATTAAGATCCTAGCTTAGCTTCCCTTCTCATCAACCTCTCCAGATTATTGTCTATGTCATCAACCTCTCCAGATTATTGTCTATGTAATTCGGAGGGGAAAAACCGAACAGCATTTGCAATGAGTGAACCGAAAAGAGAGTTGTAAGGAGTCAATATCTAGTTCAAATGCATCAATTTTTTCCATGGTCCTTCAAATATGTCAGTCTTCCATTACCTAGATTCCTTATCATCAGTCAGCTTCTTCCTGTGCTTACTCTCAATTTTCTTCTTTTTACCGCACTCTCAAACTTCTCCACCATGACCCTTGTCGGAGTAGCGCTTTTTTTGATTATAATAATAATCCACCATCTCAATTTCTCTTCGGAATCTCCTAAAGCAATGTGTCACCGGCAAAAAGGCACTGTGGCAACTCCATTTTATATCAGATTCATTACCATTCAAGCCCACAGCTCACCCTAACACTCTAGCATTTACTTCTTTTGCAACCCCCATCTATAAATCCTTTAAACAAGCGCAGTGTCAGCACACATCCCTCTCTAACCTGAATCTCAGCCAGCATTTAACAGCCTTTCACTTTTTCTATACATTTGCAACACCCACCACAGTGCACTTTTATCCACCCTATCATATACACCTTCTCTAAATCCATAAATGCAACACACAAAAAAGTCCATATCCTTTTGTGTGTGTGTGTGTGTGTGTGTGTGTGTGTGTGTGTGTGTGTGTGTGTGTCGTGCCGAATAGGTAAAACTTGCGATTTTGGCTTAAATAGCTACGCTCTTCTTGCGGAATAAGGCAAGCAAAAATTTGTGTATGCAATAAATTCGCAAAAAATCATTCTGAACCAAACGAAATTTTTTTTTATTGTGTTTGTTTATTATTAAATTATTGTAAACTTGTCTAAAATATATTTAATTGGATTAGGCTAAATTAAATTACGCTTGTTATAATAAGTTTAGGTAAGTTTTCTAAGGTTCTTTTGGTACAAAATTATTAATTTCTACATTAACATAAATGCAAAAAAAATATTTTGAACGTGTAAAAGAAAATTTTAGAAAGGACTTAATTTTAAACGAGTTCTTGCTAATTCACCAGTTATATATATATATATATATATATATATATATATATATATATATATATATATATATATATATAACGGGAACCCCAAGTACAGAGGTCTGATGGAAGTCAAAAGCGTCCTGATGGAGCCACTATGCTACCTTGGAAGGATGGAAAGCAGATTGCCTGGGACTACACCTGTGCTGCCACATTGGCAGACACCTACTTGCCATACTCCATAGTGGAAGGGGGTGGAGCTGCCAGCCACAGGGAGACCCAGAAGATCCGAAAATATGAAGACCTTCCCCCTTGCTATAACTTCATTCCAATAGGGTCGGAGACCCTTGGAGCATGGGGCAAGTGTGCTCTAAAGTTCCTCAAAGAGCTGGGTGAAAAGCTCATCATAGAAACCAAGGACCACAGGGCGACCAGCTTCCTCTTTCAGAGACTTAGTGTTGCGATCCAGAGAGGAAATGCCTGCAGCATTCTGGGCACGCGGCCCACCGCCGGAAAGCTGGACGAAGTATTCGAGATGTAGCTCTGAGTTACCTATGTTGTTTTACTTTCTGTTGTATTTTTGTGAATGTTTGGCCAATGTATTTTGTCTTTAAATAAAACATACTTGAAATATAGGGGGTGGTAGGAGAAAATTCTCAAACAGCTTCAGGAAGAATCTTGAGTTTTCCCTGAAGCAAGTTTATTCTTTTCTCTGAGGATGAGGGTCCCCAGGACAGTTCTAGAGGTGGTACCTCCCTGTATATATATATATGTATATATTATATAATATATATATATATATATATATATATATATATATATATATATATATATATATATATATATATATATACACATTCGTGCATGCATGTATACGTACATACATACTTGGTATAGATTAAAAAACTTTAGCTCCAAGATTCATTATTATAGATTAATAATACTGGATTAATGACCGTTGACGCTGGAATCTATAATGACCCTTGTGACCAGAAATCACTAAGAGTCATTACTACCTTGAGTAATGCTAGGGTCACGCCATTTATATTATTGTTTAAGGTGATGGTGAGTCATTCTACCTCTCGCTCTACCTTCCACTCTACCTCGCACTCTACCTCGTACTCTACCTCCCGCTCTACTTCTCACTCTACCTCCCGTTCTATTTCTCTACCTCCCGCTCCCGCTCTACCTCTCTTCCTCATGCTCTACTTCCCGCTCTACCTCTCACTCTACCTCCCGCTCTACCTCTCATTCTACCTCTCGCTCTACCTCCATCTCTTCCTCCATCTCTACCTCTCACTCTACCTCCATCTCTACCTCTCACTCTACCTCTCACTCTACCTCCCGTTCTACCTCCCGCTCTACCTCATGCTCTACTTCCAGCTCTGCCTCATGCTCTAGCTCTCACTCTACCTCCAGTTCTACCTCCCGCTCTGCCTCTCTGTCATGCTCTACCTCCTTCTCTACCTCATGCTCTACCTCCCTCTCTACCTCATGCTCTACCTACCTCTCTACCTCTCATTCTACTTCATGCTCTACCTCCCGCTCTCCCTCTCTACCTCATGCTCTACCTCATTCTACTTCATGCTCTACTTCCCGCTCTACGTCTCTACCTCTCACACTACCTTATGCTCTACCTCCCGCTCTACCTCTCACTCTGGCTCATACTATACCTCTCACTCTACCTCCCGCTCTACCTCTCACTTTACATAGTTTACCTTTCTCCCTCCCATTCTCGTTCCTTTTACTCTACGTTTCACCTTTTCTTTCATTCTTCCTTCTATTCTACTTCTCTCCCTCCCACCTTTCCTCCCAAACTCCCTCCTACCTTCCCTTCCACTCTCGTTACCCGATATGATCAATCCATTAACTGCTGGCCCTGCCTGAGGCGGCTCAACTCAGCTTCTAATACTCGAGTCAACTTGATTTGCGGCATCGGAATGCCAGGGTTCGATACCCGCCACGGTAATTGACCCCTGCACGTTAATCCTCTAAGTGGCCATCAAACCTTTATTACCGTGGTTCAGTGGTTTGGGGAGAGAATATAGGGAGGAAGGGGAGGTGAAAAGGAGTGGAAGGGGGAAATAAAAAGGGATTGAGAGGGGAAAGTGAGTGAGGAAAAGGAAAGGGGAGGCAGTGGAAAAATATAGTGGAGGGACAGAAGGAAAGTGGAGAGGGGAAGAAAAGAGAATAAAGAAATGGATGAGGGAGAGAAGAAAAATGGAAGGAAAGGGGGAAGTGATGTAAGGGGAAAGAGGAAGGAAGGTTGGGAGAGAAGAGAAAATAAGGTGGAGAAGGGAAGACGGGGGAGGGGAAGGTGGGAATGGTAAATCCTAAGGGAAAGTGGGAGGGGAAGGGGAAACGAGAGACGTTGAAGAGTGAAAAGCGTTGGGGAACTTAAGTGACCCACACTTGGTCATTAAATCGCTTTCACCTGACCTTTAAATGAATCGAGCTGAAATGGCTCTTCTGATCAGTAAATGACTCCTGACCTTGAAATGGTCTGCGCCTGGCCCTTGCCTGATCATTAAATGACCCATGTTTGGCCATTAAATGGCCTCGCTTACACCATAATACGAGTCCTGGTCTTTACATCATCCATGATCAAGGCTCTAAAATTTTTATGAGAATCAGTTAATTAGTTATGAAGATGAGCAGGTGAAAGGGGGAGGGGGAGAGGAAAAGGGTTGTGGGAGGGGGGTAAAAGTGGGAGGAGGTGAGGGTGGGCAGAGAGGGAATCCAACCTGCTCCATAGCCACACCGGAAGTAAACTACCACTGTAAGATAATCCATGCTGTGAAGATAAGATAAGATTTCGTTCGGATTTTTAACCCCGGAGGGTTAGCCACCCAGGATAACCCAAGAAAGTCAGTGCGTCATCGAGGACTGTCTAACTTATTTCCATTGGGGTCCTTAATCTTGTCCCCCAGGATGCGACCCACACCAGTCGACTAACACCCAGGTACCTATTTGCTGCTAGGTGAACAGGACAACAGGTGTAAGGAAACGTGTCGAAATGTTTCCACCCGCCGGGAATCGAACCCGGGCCCTCCGTGTGTGAAGCGGGAGCTTTAGCCACCAGGCCACCGGGCCACTAACCTCTAGAGAAGAGAATGGAGAACTTGCCAGTGTACTGACAAAATAACTGGTGCCAGGGTTAGAACAAGAGACAAAACATTTGATACTGTCAGACACTGAAGCTTAACAAGAACTCTCTAAAGAAGCTTCTTAGTGTATTACTGTTTATGATGAAGCATCAAGACGGGAGAATGTGACAAGTGGCTCTCTGAAGGCTAAGTGTTTGGACTTATACTAATATTGAGAATATCGCTAATTGAAGAGGACAGGAGTTTACAGGTAGACCTGGACAAGAGTTAACGATATACTGAATAAATGATAACTAGAGATTAACTTGAGCAGAAGCTAGGACATCGGTGGTAGAGAGTACATAATGCAGAGTACCATCGAGCGGGGGAGGAGATAAGCTCGCGTATGGTAATAAGGCAATGTGTAGTTTATGGCGTTTTCATGAGAAGACGTTTTGTTCACTAGGAGATTCTGTGGAGTACCTGCTGGACGAAACGTCTTCTCAGTAAAGTGCTCCAAACTGCATAGTGTGTCTTAATATGCTTTGGTATATTCTACCACTGATACACTGTTGTCCCTTGAAGAGCACATCAAGAATCAAGAGTAACACTCAAACAGGTGGACAGAGACAGGTTTAAACTCTTTCATAAATTCAATCCCCGAGTATGCAGAAATATTATGGAACCCTCATCTAGGAAAACACAGGAGGGAGCACGGTCACAAGAGGGAGCACGGTCACAAGAGGGAGCACGGTCACAAGAGGGAGCACAGACACAAGAGGGAGCACGGACACAAGAGGGAGCACGGACACAAGAAGGAGCACGGACACAAGAAGGAGCACGGACACAAGAGGGAGCACGGACACAAGAGGGAGCACAGACACAAGAGGGAGCACAGACACAAGAGGGAGCACGGACACAAGAGGGAGCACAGACACAAGAGGGAGCACAGACACAAGAGGGAGCATAGACACAAGAGGGAGCATAGACACAAGAGGGAGCACGGACACAAGAGGGAGCACGGACACAAGAGGGAGCACGGACACAAGAGGGAGCACGGACACAAGAGGGAGCACGGACACAAGAGGGAGCACGGACACAAGAGGGAGCACGAACACAAGAAGGAGCACGGACACAAGAAGGAGCACGGACACAAGAGGGAGCACGGACACAAGAGGGAGCACGGACACAAGAGGGAGCACGGACACAAGAGGGAGCACGGACACAAGAGGGAGCACGGACACAAGAGGGAGCACGAACACAAGAGGGAGCACGGACACAAGAGGGAGCACGGACACAAGAGGGAGCACAGACACTAGAGGGAGCACAGACACAAGAGGGAGCACAGACACAAGAGGGAGCACGGACACAAGAGGGAGCACAGACACAAGAGGGAGCATAGACACAAGAGGGAGCATAGACACAAGAGGGAGTACAAGAGAGCGAACAATCATGAGTGTGTGCGATGACGAGCGAGGACGAGACGGTGCGTTAAAAGTTAAGGGAAATGAGCTATGAAGAATGCGGCAATGTGTTAATGGAAGAATAAATGACATTGAAGGGGAGTAATGCCAGAACACTTTCAGGTAAGTGTCGTAAACAAGTGGATTCCAAGGGGGATACTCTTGTAAATCGAGAAAAAAAGCGGAACCGAAGGGGTGCTTTTTTTTTTTTTTGCCGAGTGGTTGACCAATGAAATTATTTGAAAGTGATGCATTGTAAATTTAAGAAAACGTGATTACAAATATTGAAAATATGGCATTCTGAACACACACACACACACACACACACACACACAGTGGAATAATCTGGAGAGTAAAGTAGTGGAAGCAAATTCCACACATAGCTTTAAGAAGTATAATAAAGCTCATGGAGTAGGGAGAGAGTGAGTTAGTATCGACCAGTGAAGAGGCGGGGCCAGGAGCTATGGCTCGATCCCTGCAACCAAATGTACATGAGTACACACACACACACACACACACAACATCCACACACACACATACAGCATCCACACACACACACATCCACATCCACACACACAGCATCCCCACACACACAACATCCACACACACACACACATCCACATCCACACACACAGCATCCCCACACACACAACATCCACACACACACACACACACACACACACACACACACACACACACACACACACACACACACACACACACACTAAGCTAGGAGAAATAAGAGAGTCTGAGGCTAGTGTGTACAAACATCACAGGTTATAAATGTTTCAGCAGCAGAGGTGAATCCCGCCGGTGTTGGTACAGTGCAAACAACACTATGTAAGAACACCACCACCACTACTACCTTATTACCTGCATTAGAACACTCTTCTTCCTCAACTACCACCACCCCATAACCATCACCATCACCACCACCTCATATCCATCATCACCTCATATCCATCACCTCATATCCATAACCACCATCACCTCATATCCATCACCACCATCACCTCATATCCATAACCACCATCACCTCATATCCATCACCACCATCACCTCATATCCATCACCACCATCACCTCATATCCATCACCACCATCACCTCATAACCATCACCACCACCCTCATAACCATCACCACCACCCTCATAACCACCACCCTCAAAACCATCACCACCCCATAATCACCACCACCCCATAATCACCACCCCATAACCATCACCCCATAACCATCACCACCCCATCACCACCACCCGCATAACCATCATCACCACCACCCCCATAACCATCACCACCACCACCCCCATAACCATCACCACCACCACCACCCCCATAACCATCACCACCACCACCACCACCCCCATAACCACCACCACCACCCCCATAACCATCACCACCACCACCACCCCCATAACCATCACCACCACCATCACCCCATCACCATCACCCCATCACCACCATCACCCCATAACCATCACCACCCCATAACCATCACCCCATAACCATCACCACCCCATAACCATCACCACCATCCTATAACCATCACCATCACCACCACCCCATAACCATCACCACCACCCTATAACCACCGCCCCATCACCACCCCATAACCACCACCACCCTATAACCACCACCCCATCACCCCATATCCACCACCCCATCACCCCATATCCACCACCACCCCATCACCCCATATCCACCACCACCCCATAACCATCGCCACCCTATAACCATCACCACCCCATAACCGTCATTACTGCCACCCCCCCACCACCACTACTACCACCTCTATAACCGTCATCACTGCCACCCCACC
Organism: Cherax quadricarinatus; assembly: GCF_038502225.1. Classification (NCBI taxonomy): domain Eukaryota; kingdom Metazoa; phylum Arthropoda; class Malacostraca; order Decapoda; family Parastacidae; genus Cherax; species Cherax quadricarinatus. The sequence goes on from NC_091321.1 coordinate 8,192,763, forward strand.
CACCACCATCACTACTACCACCTCCATAACTGTCATCACTGCCACCCCACCCACCACCATCACTACTACCACCTCTATAACCGTCATCACTGCCACCCCCCACCACCATCACTACTACCACCTCCATAACCGTCATCACTGCCACCCCCCCACCACCATCACTACTACCACCTCCATAACCGTCATCACTGCCACCCCACCCACCACCACCATCACTACTACCACCTCCATAACCGTCATCACTGCCACCCCCCCCACCACCATCACTACTACCACCTCCATAAGTCATCACTGCCACCCCCCACCACCACCATCACTACTACCACCTCCATAACCGTCATCCCTGCTACCCACCACCACCATCACTACTACCACCTCCATAACCGTCATCCCTGCTACCCACCACCACCATCACTACCACCACCTCAACCATCATAGCCATCACCACCACCACAACTACCACCACGGAAGTCTATGGATTAGTAATGCCACATTTTCTTACTCCGCTGCTCTCTAGGACCTAAAATATTATGGTAGAAGAGTGGTGATAGTACTGCTGATGATAATGTTGGTAGTAGTTGTGGTGGTGGTGGTAGTGGTGATGGCCTTGGTGATAATTACGATAATAATTTAAATAATATAACGCAGTAATAATAATTTCTGTATATTATTATCGGAAGATAGGATTTACGAGTGAGAAACTTACCAACTGTAACGTTGTCAAAGTTGACTCAGATACCCCATTGCCAGACGTAACGTAACTTAATGTAAACTACTTACCCTTAACTACCCTAACCTACGGTATCCTAACCTAACCAAACTTAATCTAACTTTCCCTTCTCTAATCCAACTGACGGTAAACGCTCCTACCCTAACCTAACTAACCTAACGTAATCAACCTAACCTAGCTTAATGTAAAATAAAATTATACTCTCAGGAAACGTTCAGAAATTGACAATAGGTAATGTGCAAGGAATCGAACGATGTTTATAGAGGCTGAGATGAATTATGAGCGTAACTTTGAGAACACTGTAAGCTTGAGATGGAAGAAAGAACTCTTCCAGGATGCAAGTCTTCCAGCCAGGTGTAAGAATCTTGAACGAAAGACCTAACGGGAAATTGATGAACTGCGTCATTAAGGCTGTGTAATTGAGCGAAGGTTATCAGAAAACACACTATTATTGGCTTAATGAGTCAGCTAACGAAGTGCATCGTTAGTGTGCGAAAGGGAGTACGCGTATCAGTTAATGGTACTTGTTTCCAGCGAGTTAACGAGCCAGCTGTCGAACTGGTGCAATTTGTGAGTGAATAAACGAAATAATTAGTAAATTAGCGCCCCCGTATTCCATGAGTTAAGAAGCGAACTAGAGAACTGCCTCGTTAGCATATAAACGAGCGATGATGACTCGCCCCGGCTCTCAGTGAATTAAAGCAACCATCAAATGGCCTCGTTAGTGAGGCAACGAGCGGTCGTTAGTAACCCGCCACTTGGCTCATCAGCTACACTCACTGAATATTACTCCAATATTAGCCGGTTTCCCAGCAAAGAAGGAAAACACATTTACCATCACTCACGCTATAGCTGTCTCCAGAAGTGTACGGATAACACCTTTTCATTGGCTAGTATCCCAGGATAACTCAAGAAAACTAGGTAAAACACATGTGTAACAGATATCAGTATTAATTAACTTGTCGGTATTGTACACCATTTTAATGACATTCATTGTATTTTTTGGTGGAATCCTTCTGTTCTCTGCCAAAGAATGCAATCCAGAGCTGCCAGCTGACAAACAGGTACCTGTTTACTGCTAGGTAAAACGGTAGATATTAGAAGACTTGCCCATGTCTCTCTCCCCTGCCTGATATTGAACCCTCGCCATTGAGATAAGAACCATAGTCGTAACTCCTGAGCTACGAGGTTCTTTTGGAGGTACATTAAGTGTTTCCCAGGAGGTACTTACAAGAGAGTTCCCAAGGAAGGACATGAGAGAGAGAGAGAGAGAGAGAGAGAGGGGGGGGGGAGAGGGAGATGTTCCAGGAGGTACCTGTAGGCGAGTGTTTCCCGCATAAATGGGGATCAGACCTATTCTGAAAGCCCTGTGTAATACCCATATTATCTAAGATAAAACCTGTGTGTTGGCTTTGAGAGGAAAAGAATGACTTCACAACACTCCGAAATAAATGCAGAATATTTTTATAGGAAAACATTTTTTAAAGATATAATTATAGCACAGCATAATATCCATTTTTAATCACTGTACCGTAGACTTGTTTGATAAAAATTATGGAGGCTGCTGAATTTTTGCCATCAATGATGTAAACATCACGTGACGTCAGTTGGGGAGGATTGTCTTAAAAGATGTCGCACTGAAATGTCACATAACCAACACGCTTAATGAACAGTTTCAAGTAAATTCGTCCCTCCTATTAGCTGAGTTAAACGAAGACGCACAAAATTCAGTGCAAACGCAAGAAATAAACAGTATTATATAATATTATTAATTCTTGTTCACGTCTTTTGTTGAGCATTAGAATTAAATGTATATTCCACCCACCAGGCTTTTCTGTTAAAATGTTCATCTTTTTATTCATCTTGCTATTTACCTGTTTCTCTCCTGATCAGTCAGTTTGATCTACCTACCGTGCTCCATCCTCGGTCATACGAGGTGAAATGCATTCCACCAGGTTTACATACTCTCACGAATCGCTCCTTAGCGCTTTTTACTTACCTGCATCTAGCTGTACCACATCATCAGTGACCGCTATCAAGCTCTCAATCATCTATACTCACATCCATTACCACCTCCCCCATCCCTCATTCATTCCCGCTTACCCTTCCTGCCCCCCTACCCCTCTTCTACCATTTTTCCTCTACGCCCCCATCCCACCCTGAACGCTCTCAAAATGTCGACGGCAAACATACATATCAATTTGGAAACGCGAGACCTGCAGGCATTATCGTAAAAGAGTTGGATCCCCTGTATCAACACGGCTGGTCGCAGGAGTCTGCGGCGGTCAGCAGACCTGCACTCTTCTGCTGTTTACATTGGGGGTTTATGTGAAATTAGCCTTATCTGCGTCGTCCTCTTCACGGGGCATCACTGACAAATTATGTCTATATTATTAAACGCTTGTTTTAACAATTTGCGTGGGGTTTTCTTTGCCTTTTTTTTACCCTGTGAATTTATTTTGCAATCATTGAAAGTATTGTGTTAAAAAAGATGTTTTATTTCACCAGTTTACAGAACAGTTGTCTGGCCTGAGGTTACATGGTCTGAGCTACAATTGAAAAATTGTTGTTTCTTCATGACATATCGCTAAATTAACTATTTTTTTTTTTTTGCATCTAAAAGTTTACGTGTACACACAAAGCCCCTCAAACGCGCGCGCGTGAGTGTACGTATACGAGTGTATGTATGTATATATGTATATATGTATACATGTATACATGTATATATATATATATATGTATATATATATGTATATATATATATATATATATATATATATATATATATATATATATATATATATATATATATATATATATATATATATATATATAATATCGTGCCAAGTAGGTAACACTTACGATTTTTGTTTAAATTGCAATGCGCATCTTGCCAAATAGGGCAAGCGAAAATTTGTGTATGTAATAATTTAGCAAAATTCATTCTGAAACTGACGAGAAAAGTATATTTCATTGTATTTATTATAAAATTATTGTGAACCTGTCTAAAATATATTTAGTTGTATTAGGCTAGATTAAATTGAGTTTGTTATAATAAGGTTAGATAAGTTTCCTAAGGTTCTTTTGGTAGAAAAGCATTAATTTTTATATTAAATTAAATGAAAAATATTTATCATTAAATGCATAAGAGAAAATTTTAGAAAGGACTTAATTTTAAACGAGTTCTTGCAGATTGACCAGTTTTACCTATTCGGCACGTGTGTGTGTGTGTGTGTGTGTGTGTGTGTGTGTGTGTGTGTGTGTGTGTGTGTGTGTATGTATGTATATATATATATATATATATATATATATATATATATATATATATATATATATATATGTATATGTATATATATATATATATATATATGTATATGCAAAACAACCACTCTGAAAGAATAGAGAAATTCCAAGCGCTTTCGTGACTACTCACATTATCCTTGATAATGTGAGTAGTCACGAAAGCGCTTGGAATTTCTCTATTCTTTCAGAGTGGTTGTTTTGCATATTCTGAAATCACCTGTTTACTGTGATCTTATTGCATATATGTATATATATATGCCGAATATGTAAAACTGGTCAGTTAGCAAGAACTCGTTTAAAATTAAGTCCTTTCTAAAATTTTCTCTTATACGTTTAAAGATATATATTTTTTCATTAATGTTGATGTAAAAATTTATAATTTTGCATCAAAAGAATCTTAGAAAACTTACCTAGCCTTATTATAACAAGAACAATTTATTTTAGCCTAACCCAACTAAATATATTTTAGATGTGCTTACAATAATTTAATAATAAACAAACACAGTGAAATATATTTTTTCGTTAGGTTCAGAAAGATTTTGGCGAAATTATTGCATACACAAATTTTCACTTGTCCTATATGTCAAAATGAACGTTGCTATTTAAGCTAAGGTCGCAAGTTCTGCCTATTCGGCACGACATATATATATATATATATATATATATATATATATATATATATATATATATATATATATATATATAATTCTATTTATATGAAATATATAATGCCAATTTTGGTATTATATGATGTGGTTTTGAAGTCGATCATATACAAAATATTCTCATAACGCCATCGATTTAAATTTTAAAAATCACGAAATAAATATACTTCATTAATATTAAGGGATTCTAAGTAAAGTCAATCAGAATTCTGATGAATAAAAGTCATCTCCATGGTTGAAACAATTCATAATAAACTGGAACATTTTAGCTCATCTGTTGACTTGATAATGATCCAGAACGGAGCGAAATGTCGTTTAAAGTTTTCACTCTAAGTTCGGCAGTTGTGAGCAAGGTTTGGCCAGGTTTATAAGTTATGGTGCAAAATAACACATGAAATTGTCACTTAAATATATTTGATCGATATTTATATGACAAAAGAGAACTCGCATAGGAAAAATAAAAAGGAAGATAAGACTGCTGTATACTTTGTACATCTCCAGAAGTTGTTTAGTTGATGTGTGTCTCGAGTGAAGTGCTTAGTACCATTGCTTACCCCTACGTCCACCACGAGCGAGGTTTACAACCTCTGTCCCTCAAGTTTGTTTGTGTGTGTGTGTGTGTGTGTGTGTGTGTGTGTGTGTGTGTGTGTGTGTGTGTGTGTGTGTGTGTGTTTGTGAGGTTGCTACATATAATTCTTTTACTCAGGCTATAATAGAATAAGCCTGTATTACAAAAAACAGTATTTCAATAAAATAACTTCGAAATGTACGCGAGATGACATCCAAAATCTTAAAAGTGTAGAAAAAATGAATTAATAATGAAATTGAATGGACTGGACCTGGTTCCCCCACATCTCTTCGCAGACTGAAATTGAAAAGTGAATGAGCTTGTAAATATCTGTGTCAATATGCCTTATTTCCACGATGTGGACGAGATTGCCATTGTAGGATAACTGAATACCAGTAAAAAATAATGATTTTATGTTATAAGCGAGATTTACCTTGTGTGAGGTGCCCTGACTGGAAATATGATTGAAAATTTAACAGGTAATAGCGGATTCATGTGATAATTTAAGAGGTAATAGCGGATTTATATGGAAATTTATTTGGGATTAAGTTTGGTGTGTACATTGTTGGTTAAGATGTTTGTTATTACGCGGTGTATGTCTTCTCGTGTTTGCCTTAGGACAGTTTTAAGTAATCTTGATATGGATTAAATTGAAGAGGGGAAGAGTAGTGGTAGAGCTTGAGTTATTGTTCACTGTGAACTAAAACCGTTCACGATGTACTCGCAAAGTTGTGTGTGCTGAGGTTGAGACTTAGCATCTGACCCTTCTTCTTAACCTCAAATATTAACCTGCGTATAGTGGTGCCTGACCTTCTGGGCTCTGTAAAACGTACCTTTGAAACTGCATGAAATTTTCTTCCTATAGTTTTTTTCATTTATTTACCACCCTTTGGCTCATCATTTGTTCTTGTCTTCCAGTTATCATTTATGCTCCCTCGCCCCTGTGCCTCTCATTTCAAATAGTCTGTCTTTGATTTATCGAACCCTCCGAATAACTTCTACGTCGTTATCGTGTCTCCTCTGGTCCTCTCCTTCAAGATTGTTAGATTTAATGCCTTAAGCATTTCTTCATAGATCATCTCACTCAGTTCTGCAAGCAAACTAGTTGCAAACTTCTGTACTTTCTCCAGTTTCTAAAACCGCTTTTTTCAGGAATGAAAGTTGAAGCTGGTGCAGCGTATTCTAAGTTTACTAGAGGCAGTTGTTAGATTTGCTAGCCTCGCATGTACTGCTGATGTTCAGCGGTTTATATGATACTTCCGGATCCTATTTTTTTCACTTGCTTTTTGTAATTTCTCACCCCATAACTTATTCACTCGGTCTTTCTTGCATTATTCTGCGCTTGTCTAGATTAGATTCCAGCAACCACTTGTTCGATTGTAGTCTGTGCAAGTCTTCTTGTAGTCTGTGTCCGTCCTTGAGTGTTCTTATTATTCTCGTAAGCACACCGCCTTATACAGACCAGACACCGTATGAAGACCAGACACCTTATACAAACCAGACACTGTACACCGATCAATGTACTTCAGCTTTTTCTATTCGTGAGCCCAATCTAAGAGTATGTACACATGGTAAATGCGTTTGGTTGTTACAGCAATTTTTTTATTAGTTTATATTATTATTATTATTATTATTAGTAGTAGTAGTAGTAGTACTAGTAATATTATTATTATTGTGAAACGCTAAATGCGT
>NC_091321.1:8204720-8222220 GCF_038502225.1 Cherax quadricarinatus
CTGTATAATACAGAAAGGGGCAACAGTATAGTGCGTTTCCATTACGTAACTATCATACAGAAGCCTTACACTGTGGGTGTTCCCAGAATGTAACTGGTTCTTCTGCCATATCACTATTATTAAGTAGCTATCATACAGAATATCCTCACACTGTGGGTGTTTCCATAATATAACTGCCATGTAAAGTAGGATATGAGCAGCATACTGCGGGTGTTGCTAATGCTGTTGAATGAACAAGTGCTTGTGTTATGAGGGCCGCACACAGGTGGTAATCCCTACACAAGACGCAGCTCGGCGCCTCTGACTCTGTAAGCCTCACGGTAAATATTTTAGCGATTACATTTTATATGGATCACTTAAAAGAGTGTCCCGTTTAGCTGCGTCCCGTGAGATTAGTGAGCTTAGGAGACTTAATCTCACTTAATTCACACTAATTGGCTCAGGGTGATTGGTGTGAGGGCTGGTAGGGAGAGGGGTGGGAAGGGCTAGTGGTGGAGGGAAAGGAAGGGTGGGGGAGAGGATAGGATGGGGTTTTGGTGTAGGAATGGTTGTTTCAGGGAACACTGCTATGGAATAATAACCATTTTCAGGGAATTATACCGTACATGGTACCTTGAGATCGGCATGAAGCTACACTTCATCCTTCACTGCCCGGTCAAGTAAACTGTTGCTGCCAGAGATCCTCAGACCCTTCACAGATAACACAAACCTGACTGATGTGCCATTTTTAGACAAGTAACTGTATACTTTCCCACTGAAAACATCAACTTTGTTCCAGCAATGTTTCGTAAACCTGCTGATAGAAAGTTGAAGAATCTTGGCCCACGGATGTTAACACAGCGCACTCTAATTGTACCTGTGGCGTCATTATAGTCATATTCGCTATATTCATTATATTCACTATGTTCATTACATTATATTCATTATATTTAAAATATACACTATATTCATTGAATTCATTATATTCGTTACAATCACTATATTCTTATGTTCCTAATGACTATAGCGCCCCCATTTTCTCATCGGGTTTATGCTGCAGTTATAATTGTCTCACGATAACAGGAATAAGAAATATTAATAATGATTGTAATAATAATCATTGAGAGTTATACATTAGTAAAACGTGCCAAAGTTTAATGAACTAAACTAAACAGAACAACTTGCCAAACTAGGGAGTAGCTTGGCAGACCTGGCTCTCTAGTGTCTTCCATGTGTATATTATCAGGGAACAGTGCCACTGGCGCAAGGAAACAGTCACTAGTGTCAGGGAACGGTGCCACTAGTGTCAGGGAACGGTGCCACTAGTGTCAGGGAACGGTGCCACTAGTGTCAAGGAACAGTTCCACTATTGTCAGGGAACAGTGTCACCATTATCAGGAAAGTGTTACTAGTGTCAGGGAAGTGCCAATGGTGTAAGCAAACAGAGCCACTAGTGTAAGAAACGTGCTGTTATTGTCAGGGAACAGTGCCACTAGTCAGGGAACAGTGCCACTAGTGTCAGGGAACAGTTCCACTATTTTCAGGGAACAGTGTCACCATTATCAGGAAAGTGTTACTAGTGTCAGGGAAGTGCCAATGGTGTAAGCAAACAGAGCCACTAGTGTAAGAAACGTGCTGTTATTGTCAGGGAACAGTGCCACTAGTCAGGGAACAGTGCCACTAGTGTCAGGGAACAGTGCCACTAGTGTCAGGGAACAGTGCCACTAGTGTCAGGGAATAGTGCCGGGCCGTGGAGGCACACTATCGACCACCAGAGCAAACATTACCTACGCCTCCCCCTCCCCCTTATCTCCCTCTTAACTCCCCTCACCCCCTCCCTCCCCCTTAACTTGCTCACCCTCTCTCTCCCTCTTAACTCTCTCACCCCCTCCCTCCCTCTTAACACTCTCACCCCCTCCCTCCCCCTTATCTCTCACCTCCCCGATCCTCCACCTCATCCCTCGCTCTTACCTCTCTCCTCCCACTCCCTCAACCCCCCCTCCGTCTCTACTCACCTCTTTCTCCCCCTACTCTCCCTCGTCATCTGTTACTTTTTCACCTCTCTTTTCTTCCCTACTCCTCTTGTCATATTTACCATTTTGCTCTGGTTGCATTTTTTGCTGGTTCCTCTTTTGCAGGATGTATTGCTCGCTCTCTCTCTCTCTCTCTCTCTCTCTCTCTCTCTCTCTCTCTCCACTTGTCTCCAGCAGCTCCCACATCTCGTGTACAGCAAGTCCGTCTTGGACTCATATTTGAGTCCGCCTCACATTTCCCATCCTTTGTGCTGCTCACAGCAACAAAAACAACAATGAAACGCGGAACAAAAACACCGGCATCGCCTTCAAGTCTCGTGTGTTTGTGCTTTTTATTGTGCTGTTTGCGTTTCCAGTTTTAATTAGTTCCATTTTTTGACGATTTAAGGTATAGAGCAAGATGGGAGGGGGGGGGGAGAGAAGGGGTTGTGTGGAGATGGTTGGGAGTGTGGGGGGATGGAGTGGGTAGCGGTTGTGTGGGGTGGGAGGGAGTAGGGGTAATGTGGGGAGGGATGTGTAGGGTTCATGTGGGGAGGGAGTGGGTATAGGTTGTTTGGGGAGGTAGAAGGTTATTATAGCCCGGGACACGAGAGAAAGAGGAAAGATCTGGAAAGGGTAGAGAAGAGGGGAAAGAAATGCTATAGAGGTGAATAGAAGAGACAGGATATGAAAATGATGGAAACATTGGAAAGAGGAAAAAAAGGACAAGAAAAACGTATGTATAAAGAAGATGAGAAGGAACATAGGGAGATGGAGTGGAAAACGAAGATTAGAAGATAAACATGGAAATAAAGGTAAGGAGGAAAGGGGGCATGAATGATAAATGGGAAGGAGGGGAAACAAGCAATAAAGAAACTTAGATGAGCAAGAAGAGATTAAACGAGAGAGGAGGAGATAGAGAAATAGGGAGTGAGGAAGGAAGAAGGGATGGATGGAGTAAGAGGAGGTAGGATGTAAGAAGGGATGAATTAAAGGGGAAGGAGAACACTTTTTAAGTGTTAGAGGTGGAGTGGGGGAAGATAGTGGAAGGAGAGTGGAGGTGGAGTGGAGGAAAGAGGTGAGGTGGAGTGACGGACAGAGGGGAGGGGAGGGTGGAGTGAACGAGAGAGGGGGAGATGGCGTAGAGGTGAGGGGAGGTGGAGTGGAAGGGAGGGGAGAGGAGGAGGGGGGGAGTTGCTTTTCCGTCTCCTATCCTCTTTTCCCTACCACATATCCCTTTCCTACACCATCACCTTATCATACCCCCTCTTTTCCCTTTAACCCCTCCTCCCCCTTTTTTTTCCTCCCGCCCCTTCCCAAACTTACAAAATATCACACACATTTTTATTAAGTTTTACGTCATTTTTTCCACTAAAGTTTTTTCTGCTCAGCCTAATTTGTTACGTCATTTTTTCACTGCCCCCCAAAAACTGAGTTTAAAAAACTGGGAACAGCTCATAGTTTGTTATTCATACTAATTACATTTTGGTTTAATTATATTAATATTTTATGTAATCTTGTTTGGTTGGTTAGTTGATTGGCTGGTTGATTGGCTTATTTATAAGACCACAACCACATGTATGAAAACAGTCACAAGTGAAAGAAACTGCTTCAATTTTAGAACATTTCCCTCTGTACTCGCCTATATGTAGCTGCAGGGATCGATTCTCAGCCGCCTTTCCGCTGGCCGCTGCTGGCTTCGAGAGCACTACTCGTAGAGATTCGTTAAGTTATGACTTGATCGAGTTCTACACAGGGCGAAACGATGTCACAGTAAGCTTGTTCAGAGACACGTATCTTTATCTTCACACACGAGGGAAGTCAAGGCTGTATTTGACCTGCACACATGTTGTTCATGTCTCTCCTGGTAAGACTAAAATAGATATTGAACTATCCTAGTGATTATGTATAATATATATATATATATATATATATATATATATATATATATATATATATATATATATATATATATATATATATATATATATATATATATATATATATATTTTTTTTTTTTTTTTTTTTTTTTTTTTTTTTTTTTTTTTTTTCAACAAGTCGGTCGTCTCCCACCGAGGCAGGGTGACCCAGAAAAAAGAAAGAAAATCCCCAAAAAGAAAATACTTTCATCATCATTCAACACTTTCACCACACTCACACATTATCACTGCTTTTGCAGAGGTGCTCAGAATATAACAGTTTAGAAGCATATACGTATAGAGATACACAACATATCCCTCCAAACTGCCAATATCCCAAACCCCTCCTTTAAAGTGCAGGCATTGTACTTCCCATTTCCAGGACTCAAGTCCGACTATATGAAAATAACCGGTTTCCCTGAATCCCTTCACTAAATATTACCCTGCTCACACTCCAACAGATCGTCAGGTCCCAAGTATCATTCGTCTCCATTCACTCCTATCTAACACGCTCATGCACGCTTGCTGGAAGTCCAAGCCCCTCACCCACAAAACCTCCTTTACCCCCTCTTTCCAACCCTTTCGAGGACGACCCCTACCCCTCTTTCCTTCCCCTATAGATTTATATGCTTTCCATGTCATTCTACTTTGATCCATTCTCTCTAAATGACCAAACCACCTCAACAACCCCTCTTCTGCCCTCTGACTAATGCTTTTATTAACTCCACACCTTCTCCTAATTTCCACACTCCGAATTTTCTGCATAATATTTACACCACACATTGCCCTTAGACAGGACATCTCCACTGCCTCCAACCGTCTCCTCGCTGCTGCATTTACCACCCAAGCTTCACATCCATATAAGAGTATTGGTACTACTATACTTTCATACATTCCCTTCTTTGCCTCCATAGATAACGTTTTTTGACTCCACATATACCTCAACGCACCACTCACCTTTTTTCCCTCATCAATTCTATGATTAACCTCATCCTTCATAAATCCATCCGCCGACACGTCTACTCCCAAGTATCTGAAAACATTCACTTCTTCCATACTCCTCCTCCCCAATTTGATATCCAATTTTTCTTTATCTAAATCATTTGATACCCTCATCACCTTATTCTTTTCTATGTTCACTTTCAACTTTCTACCTTTACACACATTCTCAAACTCATCCACTAACCTTTGCAATTTTTCTTTAGAATCTCCCATAAGCACAGTATCATCAGCAAAAAGTAACTGTGTCAATTCCCATTTTAAATTTGATTCCCCATAATTTAATCCCACCCCTCTCCCGAACACCCTAGCATTTACTTTTTTTACAACCCCATCTATAAATATATTAAACAACCATGGTGACATTACACATCCCTGTCTAAGACCTACTTTTACCGGGAAGTATTCTCCCTCTCTTCTACACACCCTAACCTGAGCCTCACTATCCTCATAAAAGCTCTTTACAGCATTTAGTAACTTACCACCTATTCCATATACTTGCAACATCTGCCACATTGCTCCTCTATCCACTCTATCATATGCCTTTTCTAAATCCATAAATGCAATAAAAACTTCCCTACCTTTATCTAAATACTGTTCACATATATGCTTCAATGTAAACACTTGATCTACACATCCCCTACCCACTCTGAAACCTCCTTGCTCGTCCGCAATTCTACATTCTGTCTTACCTCTAATTCTTTCAATTATAACCCTACCGTATACTTTTCCTGGTATACTCAGTAAACTTATTCCTCTATAATTTTTACAATCTCTTTTGTCCCCTTTCCCTTTATATAAAGGGACTATACATGCTCTCCGCCAATCCCTAGGTACCTTCCCCTCTTTCATACATTTATTAAACAAAAGCACCAACCACTCCAACACTATATCCCCCCCTGCTTTTAACATTTCTGTCATGATCCCATCAGTTCCAGCTGCTTTACCCCCTTTCATTTTACGTAATGCCTCACGTACCTCCCCCACACTTACATTCTGCTCTTCTTCACTCCTAAAAGATGGTATACCTCCCTGACCAGTGCATGAAATTACTGCCTCTGTTTCTTCCTTAACATTTAAAAGTTCCTCAAAATATTCTCGCCATCTACCCAATACCTCCATCTCCCCATCTACTAACTCCCCTACTCTGTTTTTAACTGACAAATCCATATTTTCCCTAGGCTTTCTTAACTTGTTTAACTCACTCCAAAATTTTTTTCTTATTTTCATTAAAATTTCTTGACAGTGCCTCTCCCACTCTATCATCTGCTCTCCTTTTGCACTCTCTCACCACTCTCTTTACCTTTCTTTTACTCTCCATATACTCTGTTCTTCTTATAACACTTCTGCTTTGTAAAAACCTCTCATAAGCTACCTTTTTCTCTTTTATCACACCCTTTACTTCATCATTCCACCAATCACTCCTCTTTCCTCCTGCCCCCACCCTCCTATAACCACAAACTTCTGCCCCACATTCTAATACTGCATTTTTAAAACTATTCCAACCCTCTTCAACCCCCCCACTACTCATCTTTGCACTAGCCCACCTTTCTGCCAATAGTCGCTTATATCTCACCCGAACTTCCTCCTCCCTTAGTTTATACACTTTCACCTCCCTCTTACTTGTTGTTGCCACCTTCCTCTTTTCCCATCTACCTCTTACTCTAACTGTAGCTACAACTAAATAATGATCCGATATATCAGTTGCCCCTCTATAAACATGTACATCCTGGAGCCTACCCATCAACCTTTTATCCACCAATATATATATATATATATATATATATATATATATATATATATATATATATATATATAATACGGCGGTATATATCAGCGTATATAGACTGCTGCTCTCGGTGCACATACATAGAGGGAATATATCCTTCAGAATATATGCATGTATAAGAATATATGTGTGAAGTATACAGAACAACCACTGTGACAGTGGAATTCCAAGGGTTTTCGTGATTTTTCACTGTTTTTGTCACAGTGGTTGTTCTGCATATTGTGATGTCATTTGTTGACAGTGATCATATTGCATATAGAAGATTTTTATTTTTTGGGCCAAAAGTAACTTAGAAATCTAACCTAACCTTACTACAACTAGCGTAATTTTTTTTTCTAAATTCTGCTATGTATAGCATATTTCAGTTTAAATTTAATATGGCTTCAAATCAATAATAAATTTGTTTTTTACCACTGATTTGTAGCAACAAATTTTCGTTCTGCTAATTAGGTAGAGGACACCGTTGCTTAATAGGCTAAACTCAGCGTTTCGGCTTTAGCATTTTGTGTGTGTGTGTGTGTGTGTGTGTTTGTGTGTATTTACATATGCCATAGAATTGCATTTTTTATTCTTATTAAATTACATTTTGGGATTTTTCATTAGTCATGTTGTTCACATAAAAGATGAAATTTGATTCCTATTTGCAAGTTTAAATTTCCGAGCCTTGAATCTCGGTCTTTATGTCGTCTGTGTGTGATTCAGAAAACTTCACTGCCACATTATATTTATATTTACAAAAGCAGCTGATATATTTACATGGACACTTACAAATCAACAAGCACTGGAGTGGGGTTCGAACCCACATTCAGTACAAAAAAAAAAATAAAACGAGTGGGGTTCGAACCCACAGTCATACTATTATTATTATAATAAAAAAGAAGCGCTAAGCCACAAGGGCTATACAGCGCTACAGTCAGAAAAAAAAAAGTGGGGTTCGAACCCACAGTCAGTAAAAAAAAAAAAACAAAAAACGAGTGGGGTTCGAACCCACAGTCAGTCACATTATTATTGTAATAAAGTTGGTAGAATTACCGACAATGTGTAAAGTAAGGGGACACAAGTGCAACTGGTGTGACGTTTGTTGTGGCAACGTTTCGCTCTTCAGGAGCGTTGTCGGGCCATTACAAACAATATGTATGTATAATGTTGGCCAAGACCGTAGTCCTGGCACGGGTCTCAATCTTGCGATGACCCGTCTCTGGCTCCCGAGGGAGAAAGGTTTCTATGATGCGACATATGCTGTTCAAGCACTCTTCTGGTCAGTTCAACTGGTGCATCTCATAAGCGACAACACCGTATGTACTCCTAACTATGGACACTAGCGAGGAGGAGGATATGTCGTTATCACAGGTAACAGCTTGCCTGGTTCGTTGACTCCATGGTACACTAATGTGGCCACAGTCATCTCTGGTTCCTCTTCGGGAGGGAATATCACTCCTAGTTGCCTGCGGAGTGTCTCAGTAACTTCGCACTCCAGAAGATAGTGTGTTAGGGGCCGCTGGACAACGTGCTGACAGTACTGGCACATCTCCTCAGCCTTGTCTACCATCATCTTGGCTGTGGGAAAGCCCAAACGAAGCCGATGGATGGCGGTACACTGCGCTCTGGACCAGCTTCTATCATATGGAGGGGGTTCTCCCTGAGTCGCTGCTCGGTACCACTGTTGAGATGGGGTATCACCTAAGACCTCCCCCATAAGTTTCATGGCTCTGGCAGCCACCAGTTTGGTCTGTCGTAGGCTGATTGGGACAGTAATCCCAACATGTGGATAGTCTGTTGCTGCCTTGGCTGCATCATCTGCCGCCTCATTTCCCCAGATGCCACCTGGGGTGTATGTATAATGTTCGCCAAGACCGTAGTCCTGGCACGGGTCTCAATCTTGCGATGACCCGTCTCTGGTCAGAGGGTATACGGGGGCTCAGAGTGAGTATTACATAGTATTACACCTCACTCTGAGCCTTTATATACCCTCTGTGTCCATGTATTGTTTGTGGTGGCTTGATGGAGCTCCTGAGGAGCGAAGCGTTGCCACGGTGGGTGTCACATTGGTTGCACTTGTGTCCTTTTACTTTACATATTATTATTATAATCAAAAAGAAGCGCTAAGCCACAAGGGCTATACAGCGCTACAGTCATAAAAAAAAATACCTTGAGTGGGGTTCGAACCCACTCATAAAAAAATACCTTGAGTGGGGTTCGAACCCACTCATAAAAAAATACCTTGAGTGGGGTTCGAACCCACTCATAAAAAAAATACCTTGAGTGGGGTTCGAACCCACTCAAAAAAATACCTTGAGTGGGGTTCGAACCCACAGTCACTCATAAAAGATACTGCAGTGTTGTCATACCAAAACTCACTATTTTTATTTGTTTTCTATAGTTTTTTTTTCAGGAAACTCCATGGAACTAATAATAATAGACTCCTGATTACATTCTTAACTTAAAAATAAAAAAAAATAATTGAAATCTGACTACTATTGAATTTATCCTAATTATAACCTCGTCCCCTTCAGTTCTTGGAGGACTCAAAACACACACACACACGCACACGCACACACACACACGCACACACATACACATACACATACACACACACATACACACACACTCACATACACAATCATTCTGGATAATCAGCTTTATGTTCTTTTTATCTGATAATTCAGATCTTTATCATTTTTCGTGGTGGGTCTGAGGGCGTCTGTGTCCAGTTGACGTTTAACAGACGTATCCATCTTCCTTATATCAGCCAGATGACTTTTAATCACGGATCGCAGTACACTTTTTTGGAAATTGTCGGTGGAAGTATCTATATCATTGTCGAATTCAGTCAGCATTGAGTCGACCATATTGATTGCTTTAACATCTGGGAGATATTGCATTCTCATGTAGAACCAGCGGAGGATGTCTTTGGCCTTCTTGAGACCGGAACTGACAGTTAGGTCCATGAAGGCCAGTGCATGGTAGGAGCAGGTACCGCCTACCTGTTTTACTCTTGTAAGTCTTTTCAATTTTCTGTAACAGGTACGGTTATTCTTGTAGTATTTCTTCACCACTCTGCGGGCGGTAAGTTCACTACCACCATTATGGTAGATTAATACTCCATTATGAGAGACGTACAGAGAGATGCAGTGAGGTTCATGAGACAGCAGTACAATACGACCGTGACCTTTGGGTATTGGAGGCCCGCGAAGTAGCTCGTCGCTGCTACAGACTTCACATACTTTACCGAAAGTGCGAGGAGTCTCACGAACGATGGTCTCGATATCAAATCCCGACAATGGCTTGGTAGTCTCCATGAGAGGGTGATATACACCAAGGAATTCGACATCCTCACTCTTCTCTTCACTTACCATCTTGCTGGTGAACTTGGGAAGGATACACTAACTAGGTACTACTAGGTACTAGTGGGGTTCGAACCCACAACGCTTGAGTCTTATCACTCTCAGAGCGATGTGCTAACAACTAGGCTAGGGAGATACAAGTTTTAACAAACAAAAAAATCTATTTATACACCACAAGAATGTTAGGTACCTTATAGGAATAGTGATAAAGCTGTGTTATATAGTGATAGTGAATCATTTATTGATAGTCGAGACTGTTCAACTGCCTCCCAGCATACATAAGGGGGATTACCAACAGACCCCTGGCAGTCTTCAAGCTGGCACTGGACAAGCACCTAAAGTCAGTTCCTGATCAGCCGGGCTGTGGCTCGTACGTTGGTTTGCGTGCAGCCAGCAGCAACAGCCTGGTTGATCAGGCTCTGATCCACCAGGAGGCCTGGTCACAGACCGGGCCGCGGGGGCGTTGACCCCCGGAACTCTCTCCAGGTAAACTGGGTTTTACTCACGCGGAACAACATTATGTATACCTAGCGGTGTATGTCTCTCAGTATATATATGCTGAGAGTTTAATCTCTGATATTAACGTGAAGATGGTATCGACTTTTAGTGGAGTCGAAGAAATCGGGTCTACCGACATTTAATTTCAGTAATGGCGTCATCGAGAGGAGTAAACCTGTAAGCAACTGTACGCATTCTGCAGTAGTGGTGGTAATGGTGGTAGTACTAGTAATGGTAATAATAATAATAATAATAATAGTGGTAGTAGCAGTTTGTGTGTTAACATTGATTTTCTGGACAGTCAGGTAGAGAGTGAGTAGTAATCAATTATGTTCATCTTACCAAGGTGAGGAAACAGCTGATAACTTCAACAAATATAGGCACCACTTTTCATTTATTCTGAAGCATATAACTTGGTATTCATGCACTGAACTCAGAAGTGTATATATATATATATATATATATATATATATATATTATATATATATATATATATATATATATATATATATATATAGAGTAAAAGTTGGATGGCTTGAACCGTGTTCCTGGGGTTGGCAGATCCAACGCTTTACCGCTGAGGTATGGAGCTTCTAATAGGGAAGATGCGGAAGCTGTCCCTAGTTCAGAGGTAAATTATTATTATAATCAAGGGGGAAGCGCTAAACCCGGAGGATTATACAGCGCCTGGGGAGATGTGGAAGGCATTCAGGCTTAATTCGGGGAACTGGAGCACAGATCCAATTCCCTAAATCAAGAGCCCCTCACCAACATCAAGGAACTTTCCTTGAGGGGCTCAGAGGCAAAGCGTTTGACTTGCCAACCCCTGGACCTTGGTTCAGCAACCCCCTCCCCCCTCCTTCCGGTCCATCTTTCTGTTTATTAATTTATAGTCCTTTATATATACACATAGCATACATGTTAGATATTTAAAAAATTAAGTGTCCTAATACTGCAACTTGACAATCACTTCAGGTTTAAAATAACTATTTCGCCTGGTTGGCGAAATTCGGATAAGCGATAAGACCAGTCTGAGTGGCCAAAAATCCTACATTCTGGGACCGAGTGAGAGGCGGCTGAGCGCTGAGCGCCCGGGGTAATGAGCACGTACCAGCCGATATAACAAGCAAATTGCCAGTTTGCCTGTAATGCTGTAGTTACCACCCAGAGGTTACGAGCCAGGCACGTTACAGCCGGAACTAATGAAGATTCGCTGTCGAATTTTGTGTGTGTGTGTGTGTGTGTGTGTGTGTGTGTGTGTGTGTGTGTGTGTGTGTGTGTGTGTGTGTGTGTGTGTGTGTGCGCGCGTGCGCGTGTGTGTGTGTGTGCGCGCGCGCGCACATGAGGGGTGCATACTTGCCGATTTGTTTTTGAAGGGGATGTCAAGTACCGGCTCCTGTCCCCGCCTCTTCTCCATCGACTAGCGTTAATGGTTTCTGGCCTCTTGAGCCCTTATCGTTTCTACTCTTAAAACTGTGTAAGAAGGTGGCTTTCACCACTTGCACACCAAGTTCATACCACTTTCCTACCACCCTGAGAGTGAAAAACCACTTAATAACATCACTGTGACTCGTCTGTGTTTTTTCTTCTAACTTATATCGATGTTGTCTTGTACCTGATCCTCGCATTGTAGAAAAGTCTGCCCTCATTTGCCTTATTAATTCCTCTAAATATTTTATATGTCGTAATTATGTAATCCCTTGTCCTCCACTCTTCTAGAGTGATTAGGTTTAATTCCTTTAGTCTAACAAACCATACCACGTGCGGGGATAGAACCCGCGATCAGAGAGTCTCGAAACTCCAGACCGTCGCGGGTTCTATCCCGCCCGTGGTATGGTTTGTTTGCAATCGTGTCATTACGATTTCGTGAGTCCTTTAGTCTCTTTTTATAATGTACCCTTCTTAGTTCTGAGACAAATCTGGTTGCAAACCTTTTTCAACTTTTAAAGCTTTGAAACATAATCAGGCGGGGTTCAGTGCTGATTCTGCATATTCTAAAAGAGGGCCTTACATACTTTGTGTACAGAATTCTATTACTGTGTCACGTTCCTGAAGGCTACTGTGAGATTTGCTAGGCTAGCTTGAGCTGCCAGGTTCATATAATTCATGTGCTTTCCAAACTGTGTGTTCAGTGTAATGCTTCTCGATCTTTTTCTCTCATTGTTATCTGTAGTTCCTTGCTCCCTAGTCTGTTTTTCGTCTCCGGTATCTCCTCCCCTTCATCAAATTTCATGACCTGTCACTTGTTTGGATTGATCCTAAGCAGCCACTTACTTGATCATCCTTGTTCTCTGCACTTTGTATTTTTCTCAGCAGTTTTAAATGGTCTGCAAACAGAAATGCATTGGAATTTATCCCATTTGTCATTTCAGTTAAATATGTGAAAAATGATCCACTGATCCACCGGGAGGCCTGGTCGTGGACCGGGCCGCGGGGGCGTTGATCCTCGGAATACCCTCCAAGTAGGTAGATCCTTGAAAAATACCACTTCTACCTTAATGCAACTTAACGTTTCTTTCAGGCGCTCTGATCCACCTACCTGGAGTTTGCCTACCTGGAGGGTATCAACGGGGATCAACGCCCCCGCCGCCCGGTCCACGACCACGCCTCCCGGTGAATCAGGGCCTGATCAACCAGGCTGTTATTGCTGGTCGCATGTAGTCCAACGTACGAACCATAGCCCGGCTGATCCGGCACCGACTTTAAATATCTGTCCAGCTCCCTTATGACTTCTTGAATGCCCTGCTTGCTAGTTAAGGTGTGGATCAGTCATTGCATTAATGTTATATAGGTAAGTTGATAAGACACGTCCAATATCTGGGTATCTTTATAGATAAGACGTTTCGCCAACCAGTTTTTTTCAGTCTAGTACAGTGAATATATGCTGGAGACAGTTGAAGAGATAGCGAAGTCACTTTGAGGTGTTTAGTCCCTTAACCTTGATAAATTTAAAACAGGGGCATGACGATGGAGACTTGTATCCTGGAACCAGAGGAGAGGTGCAGCAGTTGAAGATGTCATTACAAGTGGGCCAGTATAGGTCCCACCCATCTGTGATGTTGATAGCTTTCATCATAGATTTTATTATGATTATAACTGTGAGAACGTTGTGCTCGTCGTGTCCCATCAGTATCATCGTTATCACCACCATCGTGTCAATAATCATGTGACACTTGTCAATATTACCACCATCATATGTCACCATCACCACCATTTGTCCCCCATCACCACTATCATCACTAACCATGGCTGAAGTATGGTGTAGCCAACATGCGGTAAAATGACAAGAGGAGATATTTATTAGTACCACGTTTCGCCCACAGGAGGCTTTTAGTGCCTTACCAAAGTCTCATAGAGGTGAAATGTTTTGTAATTAAGTCTCTTTTCCTTTGTATGTGTTGATCACGACCCGTCATCATCATGATTACCATCATCTGTCCCCACCATCACCTCTCTAATCTTCACCATTACAACACCATAATCACACCACGATCACACACTCGCTACTATCACTATCACAACCATCACTGCCTTCATCACCATTACCGTCATCACTATCACTACTATTACCATCATCATCACTATAGTCTCCATCACTACTATCACCATCACTATAAGTTAGGTGTGGCTCACCTTCTCGAGTTTAATCCTTCACCCATCACCTAGGTGTGATACATCACACGCAGGTGTCAATTGAAAAAGGTCACTCACTTTAACTTTACCTCTCACTATTTCTCACCCCCTCCCTCTCATTTGTATTCCCCACACATGCTCCACCACCGTTCTATTTCTCCAACAACCCTCCTCCTCCCCCCACCCCGCACAACAATCTTCCATCCCGCCTCCCCTTAACCCACTACCACCACCCTCCTCTTCCCGTCTTACTCCCATTAACTTCCTCCCTCCCCCAACTTCCCACTAATCACCGCCCTTCTTCCTACCTCCCACTAAGATACCATCTTCACCCACTCACCTACCAACCATCACCATCTTATTCCACCCTCATACCACTACCCTATTTCCCCCCCCCCTCCCATCCAGCCGCCACCACCACCCTCTAACACTAACCCTCCCACCAATCATTAACCCAACCCCCGCCAACCACTATTCTCCCCAAAAACACAAACACACACCTACACACACACACACACACCTACACACACACACACCTACACACACACACACCTACACACCTACCTACCCCTACCTCTTATAATAATAATAATCTTTATTTACTACAAGTACATGTACATGGTATACAGTCCTAGCTGACAACAATGACATACTACTACATAGAAAGCCACTTGTTATGCTGAGCATCTCGGGCAAATTAGGTCAGTGTCCCATACCCCCGGCCGGGATTGAACCCGCGGTCATAGTGTCCCAGGATGCGACCCACACCAGTCGACTAACACCCAGGTACCCATTTTACTGATGGGGAACATAGACAACAGGTGGAAAGAAACACGCCCAATGTTTCTACTCTGGCTGGGAATCGAACCCAGGCCCTCGCCGTGTGAAGCGAGAGCGTTAACCACCAGGCCACCAGTGTGTTCATGACACACCTGAGTTATCATTTGGGGTTTATTGTATCGTCTGCATAGCCTTTTGCTTTCATAGGGGATGATTTGTGTGTTCGGATTTGGGACCATTCCCTCTGAGGATTTTTTCAGGTGTAAATTATGTAACTTCCTCGCCTGCGTTCCAAAGAGTACAGGCCAAGGGACTCTAAACGCTCCCAATAATTAAGCTGTTTGACTGAAGTTGTACGTTCAGTGAAGGGTCTCTGTGTTGATTAGATCTGCAATTTCGCCTACCTTAAAAGGGGCTCTTAGTGTACAGCAGCATTCCAGCCATGAGAGAATAAGTGACTTAGATGATCATCATTGGCTTGGTATTCCTTATTTTGACGGTTCTCATTATCCATCCAATCATTTACCTCACGGTTGCAATAATGACACTATTATGATCCTTGAAAGTGAGATCCTCTAACATTTTCACCCCTAAGTCCTTAACATTAGTTTTTCGCTCTACTGTGTTATTAGAATTAGTATTATACTCCGTTCTAGCTTTTATTTCCTCACGTTGCCCTTAACAGAATAACTGAAATTTGTCCTCTTTGAACATCATATTGTTTTTGCTGCCTTCTGGAAGACTTGCTTACATCCACTTAATTTACAGTGTTCTCAGCGGATGTCACTATTATGCAAATTCTAGTATTGTCTACAAAGGATGATACTGTGCTATGGTTTACATCTCTGTATCAGATGAGGGTGAGGAAAGGGAAGGGGATAGAACTGTGCCATGTATAAGAGAGTTTTTCAATGTGGCAGCCTCTGACTTAACTCTGTCTTATCACATTTTGCGTTCTAATTTTTAGTAACTTAAAAATCCATCTGCCCACTTTTCCAGTTATTCATTTTACACGTATTTGTGCACTATGATCACACTTGTCGAAGACTTTTGCAAACTCTGTATACACTACGTCTCCATTCTCTTTGTCTTCCAGTGCATTCAAGTCAATGTCATAGTAGTCTGGTAGTTGTGAGGTTATCTTGGGTTGTAGTTGTTTTGGGTTGTGCAGTTGTTGGATCAGGCAAGATTACCTCCCATTCCCTGAGAGTTGTATGACCCCCTACTGGCTTAACGCTTCAGAATGATTATAATAGAACGGTATCCCCGTAACCCCACAAGCCCAGCCCCCTCCACCTTATTCCAATGATTCGAGAAAAGTATCCCTGTAGCCAACAAGCCCAGGTCCCACCACCTCATTTCAGTGATCCCAGAAAGATATCCCCGTATCTCACAAGCCCAACCTCCACCCCTCCCTTCCCCTCAACCTCTTTTCAATGATCCGTGAAAGGTATCCCAGTAT
Source organism: Cherax quadricarinatus (assembly GCF_038502225.1). NCBI lineage: Eukaryota > Metazoa > Arthropoda > Malacostraca > Decapoda > Parastacidae > Cherax > Cherax quadricarinatus. The sequence continues at coordinate 8,221,136 of NC_091321.1, forward strand.
CCCACATACCCAACCCCTTCTAGCTCAGTACACGCACAATACCACATACAGAAATGAGGAATAAGCTACTAATGCAGTTAAATATACTAGAGATTTGAAAAGAATTGGGAAAGGTGTTCACAAGTGTTCTTAATGTATCAACCTGAAGAGAGATATACTCCTCAGAAAATATTAGAAATGGTTAAGAATGCAATTTACGTTATCAGATAAATTTGATAAGAACATTAAGTAATGTTATAGAGAAGTGGCTTTCAATTTACAAATGATATTAAAGCATTTATAGGAATTTTGCGCATAATTTGTATTTGATAACGGAAGAAAATATTAAAATATGTTTTAAAATCTTGTACATTTTTTTTTTATAAGTAGTAGATGGAGATGAATATCTTAATGGTGTATTCACCCAGCAGTATGTATCTCTGTGTATACAAACTGAGAGTTTACTCTAATACCTATTTTAGAGATTATCGTATTCTTGACTGGTGTTATACCGGCGATACGCAAATCTATGTCTATGCTCTGGTGGCCTGGTGGTTAACGCTCTCGCTTCACACGGCGAGGGCCTGGGTTCGATTCCCAGCCAGAGTAGAAACATTGGACGTGTTTCTTTCAACCTGTTGTCTATGTTCCCCATCAGTAAAATGGGTACCTGGGTGTTAGTCGACTGGTGTGGGTCGCATCCTGGGACACTGACCTAAGGAGGCCTGGTCACAGACCGGGCCGCGGGGGCGTTGACCCTCGGAACTCTCTCCAGGTAAACTCCAGGTAAACTGACAAGTATGTTAGTAAGACACTGTGCGGTTTTTTGCATTTTGTTGAAAAAACGTTTCGTCCACCAGGGACTTTATCAACTGATAAAGAATTGATAAAATCCCTGCTGAGTGAAACATCTACTCGATGAAATGCTAAAACCTTCGTATTTAGTCCTGTTATGTCTCGGAATCCTAAGGCTACACTCAAAGCATAGGAATATAATCTTAAGGTGAACATTGTAAAGGGTTAAGAGATGATTATTTTTGTCTATCCATATTTTGATAAGGCCTAGTTGGTGGGTGTTTTGCTGGAACAAATAAGGCGATACCGAC
>NC_091321.1:8234720-8259720 GCF_038502225.1 Cherax quadricarinatus
AATACCTATAATTATAATCATAATAGTTAAAATCGTCGCAGTGATCAATACGATCACTATACCCATCAATATAATCATTATCAACACAATCGTTATAATGAGAATATGGAAATTAATAATACGATGCTTATATACACTCCAATTTGGTGCTGTCATAAATATTAATTTATTTCGGTAAAAACAAGCGAAATAAATTACTTCTGCAATAAAACTGAACTGAAAATAAATTATCCGTGATTAGATAGCGGAATATTTTGAATTTTGTATCATGTAAGCGCTTGTGTGTGTGTGTGTGTGTGTGTGTGTGTGCGTGTGTGTGTGTGTGTGTGTGTGTGTGTGTGTGTGTGTGTGCGCGTGCGTGCGCGCGTACTGCATGTGTAGTGTGTACTCAGCTATTTGTGGTTGCAGGGGTTGAGTCACAACTCCTGGCCCCGCCTAGTCGCTGGTGTGTGTGTGTAATGTGTGTAGTGTAGTGTGTGTGTACTCACAAGTTTGTGTTTGCGCTGTTAGAGACTTAGCTCCTGGCCCTGACTAATAACTGCACACACACACACACACACACACACACAAGAGGTATGATAAAGCTCATAGAGCAGGAAAAGTAACCTAGTAGCGGCCAGTGAAGAGGCGGGGCCAGGAGCTGTGACTCGACCTCCTGCAACCACAACTAGGTGTGTACAACTAGGCGAGGACACGTAGCAGTTTATAATAAAATGACTTGGGTTTCAATTCCTTCATGCATTCTCATCCTGCCAAGCATTTCTTTATAATACTTTTAATGCTTGCACGGGTAATTCCCTTCATTTGCATTTTTTTTGTTGGGGGTAGGAGGGAGATTAAAATATGTGGGGGTAAAGGGGGGTTGGAGAGGGGACTAAAATATGTGGGGGGAAAAGTGGGAAGGGGGACGTAGGAGGGATTAAAAGATGTGTCAGCTGATCAGAGACAAACATAGCTGATAGCTATGTCATCAGCTGATAAATCAGCTGATATTCCGTATCGGTTAGTTGGACAAGTAGCTTAAATACTTAAGCAAGCAAATTGCTTTGACTGGTCTTGATTGTTTGCTTGGCAACAAATGGGTATTCTTATTTGTTCAAGAATTAACTGCCGTTATTGTTTATTCATGAACAAGCTGTTGTTACGGTAGTTAAATCTACAATAAATATTGTTCCTCATATTATTATATTCGATTTTATTTCAGTTTCTAATTAAATGACGTGTAGGTCCGTCCTGAACCCAAGTGGACCCAATAATTTGGTATTATGATCTATTGTTAGCATTTAATTCTTCGTTTGTGATTATTTTTAGCATATTCATAATTACCATCACTCCTCTCTGGGCCTGGAGCTACGTCTCGACTCGTGAAATAACGTGTTTAAATAAAAAAATAAGAATTTTAATGCTATCAGATCTTAAGCATATATTAAAGTGATAGCATTTTAAGAATAGTTTGACATGTCATTAAACTTTCCAAACTATTTTGAACAGCTGTCAGTTAAATGGAAAAATAAAATGTTAGAAGAAAATCAAAATTTTCGGCTGAATTGTTGCTTCCATTTCTTAAATAAAGAGAGGCAATGGATATTAAATTAGAATATAATATATATATATATATATATATATATATATATATATATATATATATATATATATATATATATATATATATATATATATATATATATATATATATATATATATATATATATATATATATATCCGGACTTGAGTCCTGGAAATGGGAAGTATAATGCCTGCACTCTAAAGGAGGGGTTCGGGATATTGGCAGTTTGGAGGGATATATTGTGTATCTTTATAGGTACATGTATATGCTTCTAAGCTGTTGTGTTCTGAGCACCTCTGCAAAAACAGTGATTATGTGTGAGGTGAAAGAGTTGAATGATGAAAGTATTGTCTTTTTGGGGATTTTCTTTCTTTTTGGGTCACCCTGCTTCGGTGGGAGATGGCCGACTTGTTTAAAAAAAATTATATATATATATATATATATATATATATATATATATATATATATATATATATATATATATATTATGTACCGAATAGATAAAATTGGTCAATTAGCAAGAACTCATTTAAAATTAAGATTTTCTAAAATTTTCTCTTATATGTTAAGATATATATATTGATGTTAATGTACAAATTAATAATTCTGTACCAAAAGAACCTTAGAAAACTTACTTAACATTATAACAAGCGCAATTTAATTGCCTATTGCAACTAAATGTATTTTAGTTAAGTTTACAGTAATTTAATAAATAAACACAGTGAAATATTTTTTTTTTCGTTATGTTCAGAATAAGTTTTGTGAAATTATTGTAGACACAAATTTTAGCTTGCCTTGTTCGGCAAGAAGAGCGTTGCCATTTAAGCCATAATAGCAAGTCTAACCTATTCAGCACGACGTTATATATATGCATGTATAAATTTGTGTTTGTGTTAGTACCTTAACCTGTCACAATGCAAAAAAAAAAAAAAAAAAAAAAAAAAAAAAAAATCTTCTCAGCATCATTTACTTACCAATAAAGAGGTTGTGGATGGATTGAGATGAGTGAGGGGAAAAACTGTCAACATTGTTTAAGAATTTTAATAATTATAATATAAACTTACAAGGTAAGACGAGACATCAGGCACACCACATCTCTCCCCTATCCACTCTATCCTAAGATTTTTCTGAGTATTGCTGACTGATTTGTATCACTGAAAACACTTGGTACAAGAATCTCCTTCCCTGGCTATACACACCTGGCTCCTTTCCACTCCTGCTTCCATGAACAATACACATTGTGACAAAAAAGCTTTGGAGTTGGAGGCAGTGTTTCGTTATTGGGAAGAGCGAAACTTTGTGCAGATAAAGGTTTGTTTTGCAGTATTGCAAAGTAGTATTGCAGGTTTTCAACCTGCAATACTACTTTCTGTTGCTCAAATCACCGGCACAACTATTCGTACCACCACCAACTACCTCAGTCCTCATTACAACCACTCTTATCAAAATTATCATCACCAATACCAAACTCACCGTTAACATCCCCATCAGCCAAACTTCTACTATCCCTACCACGACTACTCATCATCCTCAACACCTCCATCACCAACACCATCGGCATCTTATGTATCGGCAAAATCATCACCCTACTCGCCACCACCCCTCTCAACACCATCCCTACCACAATCACCCTTAAATCCAAACTACAATTACCGTTACCAAAATCACCATCATTCACACCATACCCGTCACCAATATCCACAACACCACATCCACCATAACCACAACACCACCACATCCACCATAACCACAACACCACCACCACAATCTCCTGCCTCGCATCACCACCATTTTACTTCCCATCACCACCATCACCAAAGCCGTTACTGCCCTTCCTTCTCCATCCCTCTACATCCATCCACCCTCCCCTCCCACTCTCCACCCCTTCCCTCCCCCTCCCACTCTCCACCCCTACCCACCCCCCTCGGCGGCTCAATCAATAACTCCTCTACCTTCATAACACCGCCTTTACTGCTCTCTCTCCTCTATCTTTACTGCTCTCTCTCTCTCTCCACTACCTTTACTGCTCTCTCTCCACTACCTTTACTGCTCTCTCTCCACTAACTTTACTGCTCTCTCTCTCCACTAACTTTACTGCTCTAGCCCTATTGTATCTTCACTCCCTCTCTGTCTTTACTGCCTTCTCTCCTATATATTTACTGCTCTTTCCCTCTTCTGTCTTTACTGCTCTCTCTCTCTCTCTCTCTCTCTCTCTCTCTCTCTCTCTCTCTCTCTCTCTCTCTCTCTCTCTCTCTCTCTCTCTCTCCTGTCTTCACTGCCCTGTCTATCTTCATTCCTTTCTCTATCTTTACTGCCCCTCTCTCCACTTTATCTTTACTGCCCTCCTTTCTGTCTTCTCTATCTTTCTCACTACAATCTATTTTGTATTACATATCATTACCAAAGTGTGTTGAGGAAGCTGGTTATAATCCCACCACAGTCACTGCTACACTGCAGTCCCCACCACACCACAGTCACTGCTACACTGCAGTCCCCACCACACCACAGTCACTGCTACACTGCAGTCCCCACCACACCACAGTCACTGCTACACTGCAGTCCCCACCACATCACAGTCACTGCTACACTGCAGTCCCCACCACACCACAGTCACTGCTACACTGTAGTCCCCACCACAGTCACTGCTACACTGTAGTCCCCACCACAGTCACTGCTACACTGCAGTCCCCACCACACCACAGTCACTGCTGCACTGTAGTCCCCACCACACCACAGTCACTGCTACACTGTAGTCCCCACCACAGTCACTGCTACACTGTAGTCCCCACCACACCACAGTCACTGCTACACTGTAGTCCCCACCACAGTCACTGCTACACTACAGTCCCCACCACACCACAGTCACTGCTGCACTGTAGTCCCCACCACACCACAGTCACTGCTGCACTGTAGTCCCCACCACACCACAGTCACTGCTACGCCACAGTCGTCCTAGACCTCGTTCACCTCTACTCGTTCACCCCTACTCGTTCACCCCTACTCCTCGTTCACCCCTACTCCTCGTTCACCCCTACTCCTCGTTCACCCCTACTTCTCGTTCACCCCTACTTCTCGTTCACCCCTACTTCTCGTTCACCCCGACTCCTCGTTCACCCCTACTCGTTCACCCCTACTCCTCGTTCACCCCTACTCCTCGTTCACCCCTACTCCTCGTTCACCCCTACTCCTCGTTCACCCCTACTCCTCGTTCACCCCTACTCCTCGTTCACCCCTCCTGCTCGTTCACCCCTTCTGCTCGTTCACCCCTACTTCTCGTTCACCCCTACTCCTCGTTCACCCCTACTCCTCGTTCACCCCTACTCCTCGTTCACCCCTACTCCTCGTTCACCCCTACACCTCGTTCACCACTACTCCTCGTTCACCCCTACTCCTCGTTCACCCCTACTCCTCGTTCACCCCTACTCCTCGTTCACCCCTACTCCTCGTTCACCCCTACTCCTCGTTCACCCCTACTCCTCGTTCACCCCTACAACTCATTCATCCCTACAACTCGGCCATCACTGCACCTCGGCCACCCCTACATAGTCACCTCTACATCACAACCACGTCTACATCACAGCCGCTACTACACCACCATGTCATCACTACTCCACCATGTCTCTACTACATCATGTCACTACACCACCATGTCACCACTACACCATGTCACTACTACACCAGTCACTACCTCTACACAACAGCAATCACGACTAACTAGTCACCACTAGACAACCACAGTCACCACTAGACAACCACAGTCACCACTAGACAACCACAGTCGTCGCTACACAACCGTCACATCACATAACCATTACCGCCATATAAGTACCACCGCCACATAGCTACAGTTACCACAACACAAATAACATACTACTACCACCACATATCACCACCTCACAATCCCCGTTACCTAAGGTATCAGTAGTGCTGTACACAGATACTTAGTGCCGGATCAGCCGGGCTGTGGTTCGTACGTTGTACTGCGTGCGGCCAACAGTAACAGCCTGGTTGATCAGGCCCTGATCCACCGGGAGGCCTGGTTGTGGACCGGGCCGCGGGGGCGTTGATCCCCGGAATAACCTCCAGGTAGACTCCCAACAAGTTGATAAGACACTGTAAAACACCTGGCCATCTTTATTCTGAGATGTTTCGCTAACCAGTGAATTTATCAATTCATTACAGAGGTTATTTGAAGGTGTTGAAACTAGAAGTATTAATAATGACTCTATAACAATAATTTTTAATGGGGTGGACCGGTAAGCCAGCTGAAAGTCTTGGTCAGTTCATCAAAAGCTTCAGCTGAGGGTCATCATATGAGTAAGACCCGCATCAGGAAACACTTGTCCTCTTTTCTGATAAACCTAACCTAACCTGGAGACAGTAGAAGGCTAGGTAATCAGTCCCTTGACCTAGATGGTAGATGGGGTTCACCACCGCAGTCTTTACCAATCTGAAGTATTGGCATGAAGATGGTGACTCGCGAAATCGTAATAATATGATTACCATGGGATCTAACCCCACCCGTAGCATGTTTTTTTTTTTAGGAAGATGGTGGCTTACATAGGAGTCATACGAGGTGCAGCAGTTGTAGGCATCGTCACCATGTGCGGGGCCCACTAGTGACAGAACGTCATGACCATGGTTCTTATATTTACGTTAAGTGCTAAATTCATGTGAGACATTCAGTGCAAGTAGTGGAGGCTTGATCCTCAGTCCACTAATCGCTAGACGAACGTACTACTCTCCTTGCCAAGAGTTGCGTCAGAGATTAGCCAGTGCTTCAGATTCATCAAGACTACGGTGGTGAACACTTGGTCTGAGGGACTGACTACCTCGTCTTCTATTGTCTTCAGTTTCAACAATTTCAATTAACCTCTGTATTGAACAGATGAGGTCGCTGGTTGGCGAACCATCTTCAGAATAAAGATACCCAGGTGTTGCACATGTGGATTATTTATCAACATTATCTAAGCACTGGATCCACTTTACAACCAACACTAAGGTTATATAATTTTATCCACCACAATTCTCACCACCGATTTCACTACCACCTCTTCTTACTACAACCATCACCACCATCATCACCACCTCCCCCATCACTATAACCACCACTGTCACCACCACTATCACCATCTCCATCATCACTACCATCACCACCACCATCGCTGCCACCATCACTACCGTCACCATCACTATCATAACCACCACCCATCATCACTACCATCACCACCACCCATCACTACCATCACCACCACCCAACATCACTACCATCACCACCACCCAACATCACTACCATCACCACCACCCATCATCACTACCATCACCACCACCCATCATCACTACCATCACCACCACCCATCATCACTACCATCACCACCACCCATCATCACTACCATCACCACCACCCATCATCACTACCATCACCACCACCCATCATCACTACCATCACCACCACCCATCATCACTACCATCACCACCACCCATCATCACTACCATCATCACCACCCAACATCACTACCATCACCACCACCTATCATCACTACCATCATCACCACCCAACATCACTACCATCACCACCACCTATCATCACTACCATCACCACCACCTATCATCACTACCATCACCACCACCTATCATCACTACCATCACCACTCACCATCACTACCATCATCACCACCCAACATCACTACCATCACCACTACCTATCATCACTACCATCACCACTACCTATCATCACTACCATCACCACCACCTATCATCACTACCATCACCACTCACCATCACTACCACCATCACCACTCGCCATCACTACCATCATCACCACCCAACATCACTACCATCACCACCACCTATCATCACTACCATCACCACCACCTATCATCACTACCATCACCACCACCTATCATCACTACCATCACCACCACCTATCATCACTACCATCACCACCACCTATCATCACTACCATCACCACCACCTATCATCACTACCATCACCACCACTCACCATCACTACCATCATCACCACCACTCACCATCACTACCATCATCACCACCACTCACCATCACTACCATCATCACCACCACTCACCATCACTACCATCACCACCCCAACATCACTACCATCACCACCACCTATCATCACTACCACCCCTATCATCACTACCATCACCACCACCTATCATCACTACCATCACTCACCATCACTACCACCATCACCACCACTCACCATCACTACCACCATCACCACCCCAACACTCAGCTTTGCTACGACTCGCATGTCAACTTTCTTATAAACTCCTTTTAGTGCTCTATTTGGCTCCTTAGGTGGTCTGTAGCCCGTGTGGGTTTACTGCTTCCCACAGAAGTTATATATAATAATATAAAAAAATATTATAGTCATTATACTTTGCCTAAAGGTTCATTTTTGTGTTTAGTTTCGGTTTGGTTATAACTTCCTGGAAATCAACGTAATTTATTATATATGGAGATTTTTGTGTTTGTTTTGGTTATTGGATATTTTATAAGTTTCGGTAAGAATACTAAGGATGTAGAGAAAGAGGGGAAGGGGAGGGGAAAGTGGGGAAGAGGGCAGGAAGGAGGGGTTGAGAGTCTGGCGGTGGGAGGGTTTTATCAAGAAAGAAAATATTGTTAGGCGTTGGAATTTTATCTGTCAGGAAACAAGACAGTGTCAGGTGGTGTTGGTCAGCAAACCAGAGAGTGGTTTAGAAAGACACGTAAGTAAACACTATAACATATTTATTAGAAAACGTTTCGGTCCTGGGACCTTGATCAAGGTCCCAGGACCGAAACGTTTTCTAATTAATATGTTATAGTGTTTGCTTACGTGTCTTTCTAAACCAACTTATCGGTATTTATTACCAAGGTTTATACCAAACCAGAGAGTACCTCCTGACACGGGCCTTAATGACATGCTGACTGGTTCAGTGGTTAAATCACCACTGGTTCGACCCAGCTTGGTCCCACACTACATTTAAAAAATTAAGAATCACCAGAGTATAGATTTCTGATGTGGTTCCGGGCACATAGTAATAGTGGCCAGTTCTTATACGACGCTTTCCCTATGCTGCACTATTAACCCCTCCACCACCACCACTACTGCTAGCACCACCACTACTGCTAGCACCACCACCACTACTGCTAGCACCACCACCACTACTGCTAGCACCACCACCACTACTGCTAGCACCACCACCACTACTGCTAGCACCACCACCACCACCACTACTGCTAGCACCACCACTACTGCTAGCACCACCACCACTACTGCTAGCACCACCACCACTACTGCTAGCACCACCACCACTACTGCTAGCACCACCACCACTACAGCTAGCACCACCACCACTACTGCTAGCACCACCACTACTGCTAGCACCACCACCACTACTGCTAGCACCACCACCACTACTGCTAGCATCACCACCACTGCTAGCATCACCACTAGTATCACCACCACCACTACTGCTAGCATCACCACTACTGCTAGCACCACCACCACTACTAGCATCACTACTGCTAGCACCACCACTACTGCTAGCATCACCACCTCTACTGCTAGCACCACCACCACTACTAGCATCACCACCACCACTACTGCTAGCATCACCACTACTAGCATCACCACCACTACTAGCATCACCACCACTACTGCTAGCATCACCACTACTGCTAGCACCACCACCACTACTAGCACCACCACCACCACTACTAGCATCACCACCACCACTACTGCTAACATCACCACCACTACTAGTATCACCACCACCACCACTACTAGTATCACCACCACCACTACTGCTAGCATCACCACCACCACTACTGCTAGCATCACCACCACTACTGCTAGCATCACCACCACCACTACTGCTAGCATCACCACCGCCACTACTGCTAGCATCACCACCACCACTACTGCTAGCATCACCACCACTACTACTAATATCACCACCACCACTACTACTAGTATCACCACCACCACTGCTACTAGTATCACCACCACCACTGCTACTAGTATCACCACCACCACTGCTACTAGTATCACCACCACCACTACTACTAGTATCACCACCACCACTACTACTAGTATCACCACCACCACTACTACTATCACCACCACTACTACTAGTATCACCACCACTACTACTAGTATCACCACCACCACTACTGCTAGCATCACCACCACCACTACTGCTAGCATCACCACCACTACTACTGCTAGCATCACCACCACCACTGCTAGCATCACCACCACCACTACTGCTAGCATCATCACCACCACTACTGCTAGCACCACCACCACCAATATTACCCCCACTTCCAGCACCGCCACCAATATTACCCCCACTTCCAGCACCGCCACCACTACTACCATCACCGCCACTGCCACGAACACCAGTACCATCACCAGCATCACCACCAACACTACTACTACTACTACCATCACCATCATCACTACTACCACTATCTTCACCAACCACCACTATCTTCACCAACCACCACTGTCTTCACCACAACCATCACTGTCTTCACCCAGTTACCATCACTGTCTTAACGACCACTACTACTGCTTCCTGCCTTACAACACGAGAATCGACTTCAGTCTGTAAGAGTGTAATGTGTGTGTACTCACTCACTTATATGTGGTTATTGGGGTAGAGTCACAGCTCCTGGCCCCTGTGTGTGGGGGCAGTAAATGTTGTACTTACAAAAACACAGCTGTTGCTAGTATAGTCACTTCCAGCTGTGTCTTATCCTTAAACTACTATTCCGAATTCTCTTTGGAGGCCGGAGCACCGGAAGAGGAAGCCAGAGCAAGAGGAGGAAAATGAAGAGGAAGAGAAGAGGAGGGAAAGTAAGGTTTTGTACCACTATAGAAAGTTTATAACTTAAGGTAGTTCCGTCATTTCTCTCTCTCTCTCTCTCCCTCTCTCTGGCACTTTCTTTTCAATGTGGTAGTTGGGGGGGGGGGAGTGTTGTAGATGTAGTACCCACAGACGCAGCAGTAGGTGTAGTACCCATAGACGCCGTAGCAGTAGACGTAGTGCCAACAGACGACGCCATCTAAGCAGACCAAGTAACTGAACTATGCTCTGTTCCTTTTAAGAGCGTCTGGCGCGGCCAACACTCACACTCGCACTTGCTAACTCCCACCACCGAATTGACTCTGCAGGCGGCGACTACGATGGCGACGAGGAGCCGAGGAAGACAGCAGCAGCAGCAGCAGCAGCAGCAGCAGCAGCAGCAGCAGGAGGAGAGAGGCAGCAGGCGGCCAGGACTGAGCTCCGGACCAGGCTTCCAACAGCCTTTATTTGCAGCTGGTGTTTGTCTTGCTGGTCTTCGTATTCTGGCCGCTATTTGCCCACCGGCCTTCCCTCCACCCCATCCCACAGACAAACACTGCACCGGCCGGCAGGGGGGAAAAGGGAGGAGGGGGAAGGGGAAGGGGGATGATGCCCAAGAGAGGGGGGCACAGCATAGGTACCGTGGGCATGTGAAATGGGAAGAGTAGGGGGTTCTTTGCCAAAAGTGAAGGAGACAGCCCAAGAGTCTGTGAAACATAAGATACTGATGGGTAGTTGGGATGGAGGGGAAAGGAGAGAGTGAGATATAGATAGACAGATATCGACACACAGGTGGAAACTCTAGCATGTGTAGCCTGACACCCACTACAATTATAGAAATAACCAAGAGAAAAAGAAGTTCTTAAGAATGTGTGTGTGTGTGTGAGAGAGAGAGAGAGAAAGTGTGTGTTAAGGGAGAGATAAGAGATTGAATTACGAAGTGCGTTAAGAGAAACCAAGAAAAGACCATATTCAGAGTGAGAAAGAGAGAGAGAAATAAAAAGGAGACAAAAATAAGACAGTAAGAGGTATACAGAGAAGAGGCAGACAGATGAAGAAAACAGAGAATAAGATATATGCGGGAGATAAAAATGATAAACACAACGAAATATACATTTTTTTTTCGTTAGGTTCAGAATAATTTTTGCGAAATTATTACAAGGTTTACTTGCCTTACTCGGCAAGAAGAGCGTCGCTATTTAAGCCAGAATAACAAGTTTGACCTATTCGGCACAACAAATATATATATACATATATATACACATATATATCTTATACACGAGTGAAGAGGCAACATTGTATCGTTAACAATGTTGCACTTTCAGAATAAAACCACTTGAAGTATTGGACAATACTGTATATAATTTTGAAGTATCGGGAGGCCTGGTCGTGGACCGGGCAGCACGGGGTAAAGGTAAGTATCTACACGGGAAAGGCTACAATGATTCTGTTTTTTTTTCATGTTTTTGTTCCAAGGTTTTTGTGTGGTAACACTAAAAACTTCTCCAGATCAGCTTCAAATTTTGTGTTTAAGCATTTTAACTAGAGAAAGGTTAGTTTTACTGAGTAGGTATAAATTTTCCATTTTTTATATATGCGAACGTCAAAGGTTGGAATTGTTACTGAAGTGTGTGGATGCCAACTTGCAAATATTATTACCAATATAGTGTTGCATTGTTTTTCATGGGATATGCTGAAAATGCTTTTTCGAATTTCTACCACTACCACTGAAACATGTTGCTTAAAGATCCATTATTAATTTAAACTATGTAGAATTTGTCAATTTGCTGACATAGTTAAGAAAATTGTTTCCTTGCGATACCTCTTCTGATCGGTTTCAAACTTTCAGCGCTGGTATATCTAAGAGGACAGTGCCTCTTTTTTTTTTATTGGTTTCCATTTGATAACTTGTGAATGGTTCTTAAGATCGGTTACTAACCTTCAACACTTAGATTTTATATCCCTAGCTGTGAATGCTTTCTGTTTGTCAGGAGACCTACTGCCAGTTTCTTTGCAAAACTGCAAATATAAACATTTCTCTTATTGGACTGTAGAGAATTTAAATAAAAAATAACTACGAAAAGAAATTGAAAAATAATGAAACACTTGCCTTTTTATGGCTTTTTGAAGTTTAAAAACTTGCAAATATTGTTACCCTTCATAAATTATTAAACAAGTTTTACTCTATATTTTAGTTAGTATTTTTATTCTCTCGTTTTCTTTGTGTTTATATGTGTTAACTCATTATAAATATTATTTTATATTTATGTACTTCAAGGTTTGCTAGGGCGTGGAACATGGACACACACGACAGTGTGTGTCTTCACGCTATTTTTATTGTACACTACAAATTTTCACTGAACATTTAAACTTGCAGAACTTGTAAGTAGCATTTGTGCACTGAGCGCACACTGTGTGGTTCAGCTCCTGGACCGCGCAAACAGCAAATCTGCTACTCCCGCAGAGTTGCTATAAGTGATTCATCTCATTGTTTGAGTGGGTCTTTGTGGGTGTTGAGCTACAGTCCATGTGCGTCTCTTGGGTATACATCTACAGTTCCTGGACCCCCTTGAAGGTATTAAGCTACAGGTACTGGAGCTTCCTGAAACTGTTGATTTCCCGCATCTAGATCTCTTAGGAGAGTTGAGTTATAGTTGCAATTAAGGGAGCAGAGCTGCACCTACTCTGCTATTGAGAGTTTTAAGTTACATCTGCTAGGTATCTTGCATGGGCTGAGGTACAGTGGGCTAGGGTTATGTCGTATGAGGGATCTCTCTCCTGGACAATTGAGGTACAAGGAGCTGTGGCTACGTGGTACAAGGGAAATATATCCCGGACCACTGAGGTACAAGGAGTGGAGTTATGTGGTGCGAGGGATCTCTCTCCCGGATCATTGAGATACAAGGAGCTGGGGGTTATTGGATACGGGGGGTACCTTTCCTGGATCATTGAGGTACAGGGGGCTGGGGTTGTGGTATACTGGGGATACCGCTTTCAGCGATGAAACAATGTAGTTATATAGTGAATCGTGTGTGTATACCCGAGGAGCAGACTGATTGGCTGGTAAACCTGTAGGCTAGCACACTGGTAGATTGGTATGTTGGTAGGCTGGTGGACTGGTATGCTAATAGGCTGGTGGACTGGTATGCTAGTAGGCTGGTAGACTGGTATGCTAGTAGGCTGGTATGTTAGTAGACTGGTATGCTAGTAGACTGGTATGCTAGTAGGCTGGTAGACTGGTATGTTAGTAGGCTGGTAGACTGGTATGCTAGTAGACTGGTAGATTGGTATGAGACTGAACAATTCATGAGAGGCGAGAAAAAAAGAGGTAATAAGAGAACAGATGGAAGAAAAAGGAATGGGAGGGATGGTAGGAAAGGGCGGGAGGGAGGAGAGGGGAGGGATAGATAGGGAAGAGAGAGGAAGGGATGTAAGGGAAAGGAGAAAGGGGGAGAGGAAGGGATTTAAGGAAGAGAGGGAGGGTTGGTAGTAGGGGGAGAGAGAGGGAGGGATGGAAAGGGGAGAGGTGAATGGTGGGATATTGAAAAAGATGAAGATGAAAAGGTAGGAGTGAAAGGGTAAAGGAGGGCATAAAAGTTCGGGAATGAGGGAGGGAAGAGAGGCGGGGACGTTGGAGGAGATGAGGGTGATAGATGGAGAGAGAATGGAACAAGGAGGAGCGAAGAAAGATGGAAAGGGAGGGGGTTGTGGCGCTTGCCAATGGGGAGAAAGGGAGGGGTAGAGTTTTTCCTATTTAGTAAAATTTGTACATCAGAGTATTGTGCTGCTAGCCGACACACTATAAAAGTTAAATAGTGGGAACAAAGGCTAGTTTTGTTTGTCATATTCCACCATACAGGTTCAACAGCTGCGGCTGCTTAGAAGATTTCGTTGCAGCAGAGCTGGATGGAGTTACTAATACTAGGAATTATCGTCTGTCAGGATGATCTCTCCCATACACAGGATACATGATTTATTTTTATGAAGATATCTCTATCATTATAGAGCCGGGCAACAAAAAATTATGTATAGAAAAGAAAAGGAAAAGGGGTGGAGAAAAATTTGGGCGACGTTATATACCTAAAGGTACACACACATGTAAACAAAGCAAATTCATTGTTGTAATAGCCTCTCGACTTCTTAAAACTACATTTTATGCCTTCAACAACAAGCGTGAACATCATCACTTGTACTAATTAACAAGTAGAAAAATTGGGCAAGCATAAGCGGCGTTACATTGTATCAGTTTATCAGCAGCCAGTTCGCTAGGCTAGTTTGGTCAAAACCTGCACAGTATTTTATTTCACATAGTTGTATACAGAGCATGGCAGTCGGCATATGCACCATACGTTTTCAGATGAGTACACAAGTTTGGGAGGAAGAAGTGAGGGGAGGAGAGAGATGTGAGAGAGTAAAGGAGGGTGAGTGTAGTAAGTGTAAAAGAAGGGGTGAGAGGAATGGATAATGGAGGGAGGGATGGGGGGAGGAGTTTTCTGCAAAAATATGTTGGATTTTTTCTAGGTCCGTAAGGGAGTATAAAACAAAATCGAATTACTTAGTAAGAGCGCAAGACTAATGCGAGAGACCTTAGAGTGATTGTTAGAAGATCTGACCTAGGATCACGACAGTGTCACCCTCGCAACTACAAGGAAAAAGGAAAACGATGAGCAGGATAATTGGAAGATTCAAAATAAGGGATGCCAAGTCATTAACGATGTTATTCAAGTCACAGAGCATTGAGGGGGTTGAGGATTTCATTAAGAGGAACCTTGCAACAGCCTGATGACCACCAATAAGGGAGTCACCACAACAATTCAGATCCGAGAGCAGCCAAGAACTTTCAGACGTAATTACAGTGCAAACCTGGACACACAGCAAGCAGGTGGTATAGAACTACACATGTGTATTCACATTGGCTGATACCTGTCTCCTATTTAGCAGAGAGAAATAAGGGGCAGCTGCCATCTTCGCTGATCTCTAAAAGTCATTACAGTTTTGTTCCCTTGGACTCAGAGACCCTCGACCCAAAGGAAAAGAGTGCTTCCAAGTTCCCGAAGGAGCTAGGAAAGACTAATCGGGGCAACTAAGGATCCCAGGGCAGATAGTTTTCTTTTCCAGCAGTTCAGTGTTGCGGTTCAGAGGGGTAATGCCTGTCGAATCTTAGGTACACGGCCCAGATGCGGGGAGCTGGAGGAGATATTTGTAATGTAATTTTCGTAAACGCATATGAATACTTGTAACGTGTTGTATACTCCAATATTATTGTACCATCATTTGTCCTTTAAATATTGTCCGCCTTATCGAATAATAAAATATATTTATTTATGCATTTATGAAAGAATGGATGGTAGGAGAAGTGGAATATTCAGACAGCTCCAGAAAGAAATCCAAATATTTTTCCTTGAAACCTTTTTATCCACCTTTCCGAGGATATGGCTCCTCACAATTTGCACTACATATTTTTTTGTGTGTGTGAATTAGAATAGAGTAAATGAAAAAAGAGTGAAAGGACTGGGAAGAAGACTAAGAGGATGAAGAGGAGAGGGAAGAGAATCAATCAGAATGGTGAATGAGAAAAAAAAAAGGAAGACAAGTGTGAGGAGAAGGGATACAAATTCAATAAGAGTAACTCAGTGAAGTTGCGTCACCACCACCTCTCACCAGCCAATATTGTGGGAGATAGCTGAGGGGAGGAAGCTGAGGGAGAGAAGGGAAAGAGAAAGAAAGCAGAGAGGAAGAAAACTGAAGGGAAAGAAACTAAGGGAGGGAAAGCTGAGGGGGAAGAACGCTCCATGGTCTTGGATCATTGTAGCCAGTAAAATAGTCTTGGATCACTGTAGCCAGCTCCATGGTCTTGGATCACTGTAGCCAGCTCCATGGTCTTGGATCATTGTAGCCAGCTCCATGGTCTTGGATCACTGTAGCCAGCTCCATGGTATTGGATCACTGTAGCCAGCACCGTGGTCTTGGGTCACTGTAGCCAGCACCATGGTCTTGCATCACTGTAGCTAGCACCGTGGTCTTGGGTCACTGTAGCCAGCACCAGGGTCTTGGGTCACCGTAGCCTGCATCATGGTCTTGGGTCACTGTGGCCTGCATCATGGTCTTGGGTCACTGTGGCCGGCACCATGGTTTTGGGTCACTGTAGCCTGCATCATGGTCTTGGGTCACTGTGGCCGGCACCATGGTCTTGGGTCACTGTAGCCAGCACCATGGTCTTGGGTCACTGTAGCCAGCACCATGGTCTTAGGTCACTGTAGCCAGCAGCATGGTCTTGGGTTACTGTAGCCAGCACCATGGTCTTGGGTTACTGTAGCCAACACCATGATCTTGGGTTACTGTAACCAGCACCATTGTCTAGGCTCACTGTAGCCAGCACCATGGTCTTGGGTCACTGTAGCCAGCACCATGGTCTTGGGCCACTGTAGCCAGCACCATGGTCTTGGGCCACTGTAGCCAGCACCATGGTCTTGGGTCACTGTAGCCAGCACCATGGTCTTGGGTCACTATAGCTAGCACCATGGTCTTGGGTCACCATAGCTAGCACCATGGTCTTGGGGTCACTGTAGCAAGCACCATGGTCTTAGGTCACTGTAGCCAGAACCATGGTCTTGGGTCACTGTAGCCTACACCATGGTCTTGGGTCACTGTAGCCTGCACCATGGTCTTGGGTCACTGTAGCCTGCACCATGGTCTTGGGTCACTGTAGCCTGCACCATAGTCTTGGGTCACTGTAGCCTGCACCATAGTCTTGGGTCACTGTAGCCTGCACCAAAGTCTTGGGTCACTGTAGCCTGCACCATAGTCTTGAATCACTGTACCCAGCACCATAGTCTTGGATAATGGTAGGCAGCACCATAGTCTTCGATAATGGTAGCCAGCACCATAGTCTTGGATAATGGTAGCCAGCACCATAGTCTTGGATAATTGTAGCTAGTTCCATGGTCTTGGAGGGTCATTAACGTTGCACGTCATTTGATCAGCACCGGTCAAGGATACGTTAATCCCTAAAATCAAGATTAAAGTAAACTCTCCGTGTGTATACCCTGAGAGATATGCACTTCTCGCTGAATATATATATATATATAATATATATATAAAATATATAATATATATCTATACAATATATATATAATATATATAATTATATATATATATATATATATGTATGTATATATAATATATATATATGTATTGCTATATGATAAGATTTCAGGTACGTCTTGCTACTTCTACTTACACTTAGGTCACACTACACATACATGTACAAACACATATATACACACCCCTCTGGGTTTTCTTCTATAGTATTCTTGTTTATTTCCTCTTATCTCCATGGGGAAGTGGATTCTTCCTCCGTATATACATAGTAACAATATACTAAATGTAAAAGGAGAAACTTTCGTTTTTCCTTTTGGGCCACCCCGCCTCGGTGGGATACGGCCGGTGTGTTGAATGAAAGAAAGAATATATATATATATATATATATATATATATATATATATATATATATATATATAATATATATATATAATATACTTCCTCCCTCCAACCTTTCCTAGGCCGACCCCTACCCCGCCTTCCTTCCACTACAGACTGATACACTCTTGAAGTCATTCTGTTTCGCTCCATTCTCTCTACATGTCCGAACCACCTCAACAACCCTTCCTCAGCCCTCTGGACAACAGTTTTGGTAATCCCGCACCTCCTCCTAACTTCCAAACTACGAATTCTCTGCATTATATTCACACCACACATTGCCCTCAGACATGACATCTCCACTGCCTCCAGCCTTCTCCTCGCTGCAACATTCATCACCCATGCTTCACACCCATATAAGAGTGTTGGCAAAACTGTACTCTCATACATTCCCCTCTTTGCCTCCAAGGACAAAGTTCTTTGTCTCCATAGACTCCTAAGTGCACCATTCACCCTTTTCCCCTCATCAATTCTATGATTCACCTCATCCCTCATAGACCCATCCGCTGACACGTCCACTCCCAAATATCTGAATACATTCACCTCCTCCATACTCTCTCCCTCCAATCTGATATCCAATCTTTCATCACCTAATCTTTTTGTTATCCTCATAACCTTACTCTTTCCTGTATTCACTTTTAATTTTCTTCTTTTGCACACCCTACCAAATTCATCCACCAATCTCTGCAACTTCTCTTCAGAATCTCCCAAGAGCACAGTGTCATCAGCAAAGAGCAACTGTGACAACTCCCACTTTGTGTGTGATTCTTTATCTTTTAACTCCACGCCTCTTGCCAAGACCTTCGCATTTACTTCTCTTACAACCCCATCTATAAATATATTAAACAACCACGGTGACATCACACATCCTTGTCTAAGGCCTACTTTTACTGGGAAATAATTTCCCTCTTTCCTACATACTCTAACTTGAGCCTCACTATCCTCGTAAAAACTCTTCACTGCTTTCAGTAACCTACCTTCTACACCATACACCTGCAACATATGCCACATTGCCCCCCTATCCACCCTGTCATACGCCTTTTCCAAATCCACAAATGCCACAAAGACCTCTTTAGCCTTATCTAAATACTGTTCTCTTGTATGTTTCACTGTAAACACCTGGTCCACACACCCCCTACCTTTCCTAAAGCCTCCTTGTTCATCTGCTATCCTATTTTCCGTCTTACTCTTAATTCTTTCAATAATAACTCTACCATACACTTTACCAGGTATTCTCAACAGACTTATCCCCCTATAATTTTTGCACTCTTTTGTCCCCTTTGCCTTTATACAAAGGAACTATGCATGCTCTCTGCCAATCCCTGGGTACCTTACCCTCTTCCATACATTTATTAAATAATTGCACCAACCACTCCAAAACTATATCCCCACCTGGTTTTAACATTTCTATCTTTATCCCATCAATCCCGGCTGCCTTACCCCCTTTCATTTTACCTACTGCCTCACGAACTTCCCCCACACTCACAACTGGCTCTTCCTCACTCCTACAAGATGTTATTCCTCCTTGCCCTATACACGAAATCACAGCTTCCCTAACTCTTCAACATTTAACAATTCCTCAAAATATTCCCTCCATCTTCCCAATACCTCTAACTCTCCATTTAATAACTTTCCTCTCCTATTTTTAACTGACAAATCCATTTGTTCTCTAGGCTTCCTTAACTTGTTAATCTCACTCCAAAACTTTTTTTTATTTTCAACAAAATTTGTTGATAACATCTCACCCACTTTCTCATTTGCTCTCTTTTTACATTGCTTCACCACTCTCTTAACCTCTCTCTTTTTCTCCATATACTCTTCCCTCCTTGCATCACTTCTACTTTGTAAAAACTTCTCATATGCTAACTTTTTCTCCCTTACTACTCTCTTTACATCATTCCACCAATCGCTCCTCTTCCCTCCCGCACCCACTTTCCTGTAACCACAAACTTCTGCTGAACACTCTAACACTACATTTTTAAACCTACCCCATACCCCATTGCCTATGCTCTCATTAGCCCATCTATCCTCCAATAGCTGTTTATATCTTTCCCTAACTGCCTCCTCTTTTAGTTTATAAACCTTCACCTCTCTCTTCCCTGATGCTTCTATTCTCCTTGTATCCCATCTACCTTTTACTCTCAGTGTAGCTACAACTAGAAAGTGATCTGATATATCTGTGGCCCCTCTATAAACATGTACATCCTGAAGTCTACTCAACAGTCTTTTATCTACCAATACATAATCCAACAAACTACTGTCATTTCGCCCTACATCATATCTTGTATACTTATTTATCCTCTTTTTCTTAAAATATGTATTGCCTATAACTAAACCCTTTTCTATACAAAGTTCAATCAAAGGGCTCCCATTATCATTTACACCTGGCACCCCAAACTTACCTACCACACCCTCTCTAAAAGTTTCTCCTACTTTAGCATTCAGGTCCCCTACCACAATTACTCTCTCACTTGGTTCAAAGGCTCCTATACATTCACGTAACATCTCCCAAAATCTCTCTCTCTCCTCTACATTCCTCTCTTCTCCAGGTGCATACACGCTTATTATGACCCACTTTTCGCATCCAACCTTTACTTTAATCCACATACTTCTTGAATTTACACATTCATATTCTCTTTTCTCCTTCCATAACTGATCCTTCAACATTACTGCTACCCCTTCCTTTGCTCTAACTCTCTCAGATACTCCAGATTTAATCCCATTTATTTCCCCCCACCGAAACTCCCCTACCCCCTTCAGCTTTGTTTCGCTTAGGGCCAGGACATCCAACTTCTTTTCTTTGATAACATCAGCAATCATCTGTTTCTTGTCATCCGCACTACATCCAAGCACATTCAAGCATCCCAGTTTTATAAAGTTTTTCTTCTCTTTTTTAGTAAATGTCTACAGGAGAAGAGGTTATTAGCCCATTGCTCCCAGCATTTTAGTCGCCTCATACGACACGCATGGCTTACGGAGGAAAGATTCTTTTCCACTTCCCCATGGACAATAGAAGAAATAAAGAACAAGAGCTATTTAGAAAAAGGAGAAAAACCTAGATGTATGTATATATATATATGCATGTGCGTGTCTGTGAAGTGTGACCAAAGTGTAAGTAGGAGTAGCAAGATATTCCTGTTATCTAGCGTGTTTGAGACAGAAAAAGAAACCAGCAATCCCACCATCATGCAAAACAGTTACAGGTTTCTGTTTCACAGTCATCTATCAGGACGGTAGTACTTCCCTGGGTGGTTGCTGTCTACCAACCTACTACCTACATATATATTATATATATGTACATATATATTATATATATATACATATATATATAATATATATATATATATATATATACATATACACATATAATATATATATACATATATATAATATATATATATATATATATATATATATATATATTATTAAATATATATATATATGTATATAAATAATATATATATATATATACATATATATAATGTATATATATATATACATATATATGTATATTATATATATAATATATATATACATATGTATATATATATATATATATATATATATATATATATATATATATATACATCTATATATATATATCTATATATATACATATATATATTATATATATATATGTATATTTGTATATATATATATATATAATTTCTTAATCATCTGTTATGTGTTTCCACTTACTCACTGTTCAAGGGGACTGAAAAAAATATTTGTGATTTTTAAAAGTATATATTTATTTCATGATAAGTTAGAAATAGAATTAATGTTTATATTTCAGAGGCAATGTGCGAGGTAGTTGAAGAGAATGGAGAGAGAAGGAAGGAAAAGAGGAAGGAGGTGGAAGAGAATGAAAGTGGAATAGGGAACAAATTAGGAGGGAGGGGAAGCGAAAACAAGTAGAAGAGAAGATAGACGAGATGTGAGAGAAGTTGGGAAGAAAATAGGAGGAGGAGGAGGATGAGGAGGAGGAGGACAGGTGGAAAAGAGTAAGAGGGGTATAAGAAGATTATTATGGGGGAGGCAGGGAGAGGGATGTGAATCGGCCATGACGGAAGAGCTTAGAAAGGGGGAGGGAGTAAGGAGGAGAGAATGAATGAGAAGTGGGGAACGAGAGAGAGAGAGAGAGAGAGAGAGAGAGAGAGAGAGAGAGAGAGACAGACAGAGCCAAAACGGTATTAGAGATGACAAATCCTGCTTTGCCAATCTCTTGGAATTCTTTAACAGCGTAACGGAAATAAAGCAGAAAAGCTGGCATGAAGCGAATTTATTGCAGAAGCTTAGTAAGTCGATTGTATGGGTGTTTATCCAAACTAGCCACTGGGACTCTATCACATTCCTCCATTTTAGAAGGTGCGAAGTGTTAGGTTTTCTAGCCAGTCCAGTACTCTATCTTCGGTAGTTTCTTTAATTAATGGGAGGTTTATCTGATTGCTTATATACAAGTACGATAAGTAGATTCTGATATTAAATTTTGTTCTCCGAGCTTCGACCGCTTCATTTTTGGCATTAAATGAGAGACTCATTAACAAAAGAACTAATCATTCCATTTCTTGTCTGTTTTTCCGGTAGGTAACATCCATATAGACTGTACCCAGGTATCCATATTTCGCCATCAGGGTAGTCCTTTACGTGGGACTCATTTCGTTTGACTCCGTGAGCAGAACCTTGATGAACAGCTTCTTGGTGTTACTAGGTATAAGACCTCGTATATTTGCAAACACAAATATTGCACTGTTTGTCGCTGTGCTGAATGTTTTTTGCTTGCCATAATATCCATAGCTTAACGAACCCCCCACTGGTTTTTCTTTCAGTCCAACAGGGCGATATATTCTTACCTCATAACATAACAGCATATTTAACTCCTTTAGAGCATTATTTATTGCATAGGTATTATCTAAGATTATGAGGCTTCAGGACTAGTTATATATATATATATATATATATATATATATATATATATATATATATATATATATATATATATATATATATATATATATATATATATATAAACTAAAATAGAAGGCTGGATTGAATGAAAATGAATCTCGTAATCTTTCTCTTCCCCAATCCCCAGCCTTGACCATCCTTCTGCCCCTCTCCTCTCTAATTCCCATTAATAGAAGAACTACCATACTTCCTCCCCCATACAATCACTAGCTACTTCTCCCATTCATGGTACTCACGCGGCGCCGATGGGATCAGGAGGCAACTGCTTCCCATACCCATGGATACCACCGCCACTGCCATCACCGCCATAACTATTTCTTCCAACGAAAATTCACCATTTCCACCACCACCATCATTCTTACAATCAGTACTAAACCCATCGTTACCGTTCCCTGTATCAAGATTCAGCTTCTCTACTCTACATGCTTTTTATCCCCATCTATTTCCTTCTGTTTTTTCTAGTTCTTTTTTCCTCCATGTTTTCTTCCTCCCTTTTCATATTGCTTTCGTTCTATTCCTATAGTCTTCTTCCTATTTGATATTTTTTCCCCGCTATTTTTTTCTTCTTTTTCTACCTTGTTCTCTTCTCCCTCTTCTTTTACTGGGGTATTATCATCTGTTGACCTTAGCGCATGCTGTTCATGTTGATGCTGCACACCTCATTCACTGTAGCTTCCTTCATCTTCTTCCCACACTTGTTGAGAGGAATTATGACGCTTGTGCTGAGTACTTCTAAACCTGACTCGCTAATATGTCATAGCGCTGCATCATCCTTCCCAGACGATACTGGAATTTGTATGAGTGGCAGCCATCGAGATGGAAAATTACAGGAGGGACTGGTCCTAAATTTTCACTGCTATAATTTTTCATGGAAGAGGCACGCTCGATAAAGATGGTGCTAAATGCTTCTCTCAAAAGCACGGGATTCAACCAAGTGTTTTAAAGGATAACTCGAGAGATATTAAGGATCCACAGTTATTGAACATCCTTCCTTCATACACAAGGGTAATTACCAACAAACTTTTAACTTATTTCAACGGGAAACTTGACAAGCACCTGCAAAGTGTTCCTACTCAGTCAGACTGTGTTGCATGCTGCATGTGTGCAGCAACCATCAGTACCCTGATTGACCTGACCGTCAACCTGAAGGTCAGGTCTGAGAGAGTTCCGGGGGCGATTATTCCCGAATATTATCTACATGAATATATTAATGAGCAGTAACTGTTTTTATCATGACAGACGTATTATTAATTATATTTTGATGAGGCTATTTCCTAATTTTACATAATTTGAAAATGTAGAACAGATTTGTTCATGAAAACTTAGTGTTGAATTTGATACGTTATTTCGAGAAATGAATCAAATAGAAATGTTTAAGCTTTAAAATGATGAGATCGTAGGTTAAATTTTCCCATAGTTCATCAAACCTAAAATTCTTTAGGCATTTCGAGGTTAGATTTTAATTTAGTTATTTTTCCCAGGAATTTAAGATCCTAAGATCGTCGCTTAAATGTGTTTCTGCGGGTTACCTCTGGTTTGCAGCATTCCTTTCGATGTTAAATGCAAATTATCTAACATCTCGAGAAGGTTAACAGATGTTAACCGGTACATGCAGATGAATTTAACATACTCAAAACACTGGTTACATGTATGAAGCATCTGTCTCGGAGGAGGAGGAACGCCCCGTCAGATGTTAAATTCGATTCAGATTGTCAGTCTAACAACGTTAACACCCTTAAGTCGGGCCAGACAAGGAGTTAGCATCCTCCTCCCCTCACACCCCCACCCACATCTTCACTACATCCTACACGATGTTTGGGAGGGGAGGATGGGAGGGGGTAGGAAAGGGGTATTCCTCCTCTGTTTGTGTTTAAGATTTGAATTCTCCTCCTCCTCCAAGAAGGGCCTCAGGCACCACTTCTTATCAAGGGCATTATGTCCCTTAACACTATGTGTCATAAGGGTGTAAGTCGCCCAGGAAGGAACAGAAACACAGGTACGTTTTTACACAGCAGACCGAGTTGTAATATTCTCTCTTATGAATTAAATCACAAATGATTCTTTTCCTTGTCTCTGTTTTTGTGAATATTTGCTATCGGAATAAAGTCGTGTTATACCGTTTTAAT
>NC_091321.1:8264720-8294720 GCF_038502225.1 Cherax quadricarinatus
TCATGACTGTAATCCTGCATGATTTATTTTACTCAGGATTTCTATGATTATTAATTTCTGGAATTTAATTTTCGTCTTCCTGTGTGAACTACAGTCATAAGGTAATTAGTGAAACTGGCACATATTTCATGATCACTATCAGGCAGCTGACCATAAGATATCTTTAGGGCTAGACCTGGACTCTTCTTAGTATTCCCTTCCAGAGAAACTCCTTGCTGGTGAGGGGCTCTTGGTCTAGGGAACTGGATCTGTACTCCAATCCCCTGAATTAAGCCTGAATACCTTCTACTCCCCCTCCGGCACAGGCGCTGTATAATCCCGACGGGTTTAGCGCTCCCCAATGATAGTAATCTTGGTACTGGTCACCTTTCGGTGGTTGCTCCTAGAATTTCTTGCACATTTAAGTTCGAATTTACTGTTGATTTCTTGTTCCTTCTTCAGATGTTATTCTTGTTCCTTCTTAAGATGCCCCTTTTCTTATTCCTTCTACGTGTTGCTCTCCATTTTACTGCTTCAGGTATTATTCTCTGTTTTTGTATTTTCTTCAGGCTCCGCTGCAGGTGTTTACCGCGGTGCTGGAAGATTTTCTCCGTCACTCATACTGAAGAAACAAACCTAAATATCCGCGGCAACTATTTTAACCGTTTGAAAAAATGTTAAGTTTGTAAAGAGCGAAACGTCACTTTGATCGGTTTCGTAACTGGAGACAACCCAGGATATCTAACACGGGATTTGTCAACCAACTGTTGGCTGCTATAATCATAGCTGACTTCATTATGCTTCAATTATATCTGTTTTTAAACCTGTCTTGTACTATCTCTTTCCCCTGTCCGTTCCACTTTGTTATTGCTCTTACGTTTTAAAAGTTTTCTTGATTCCCTTGTGGTACATCTGGGTTTCTAGCTTCCATCTGTGTCTCCTCGTGCTTGGTCTTCCCACAATAAACAGTGTCTTTGTCCATCTTATGTACATCTCTCAACTTTTTGCATGCTTTAATCATGTCCCTCTTCTGTTCTCCGTTCTTTCAGCGTTTTAAACTTCAGTTCAAGAAATTTTTCTTTGTTTTGATATGCAGTTCATGCAGTCTTCGTTGCTTCTACGTCTGGAGATGTGGGTCATTTTTTTGTTTCAGTTTATCGGTTACGGTACAAATCTTGTTGAGAATTGTTGTGCTCTTCGCTGGTTTAGTCTTATTTACGTGTTCAGGTTGCTTTATTGATTACTTTTCTAACTTTTTTTAATTACTGCTGTAGCTGACCACACAATGACTGTTAGAGATGCACAAGATCAACAATTTCGAATCATATCAAGGACATCAACCATAAAATATACCGTGAAGTTGCTTCCATTATATATATATATATAGAATAAATTGAGAGTTGAAACTTCATTCGGTAACTGTCCTTGCCCTAAATTCACTTCATGTACGTTACTTGGTAACTATCTTAACTCCTGCACCTGACCTGATTTATTGGTAGTGGTGGTGTTGGAGGCAGTAGCAATGGTGGCAGTAGTAGTGGTGGTGGTGTAAATGGTAATAGTATATTCTAGTATTAGGGAAGGATAGAGAGCAGAAGCTTGAAGATGCTTGACCAGTTAGGGGTCTTCATCTGACTAGGACACGTCCGTCCTAGTGTTATGACGAACAAAATACTACCAGCCATGGTCAGCTGCTCGTTCTGGCTTAGTTTGGCACTAACGTCAGGGTGCCACTGGCTACGGTCAGTCCCCAGTATCGTGTCTAAATTGAATCCGATATTTGCAAAATGCTCGTCCAACCAGTTCTCAAAAGGATTGAAGGTATTTATTTGCATTTAAAACTCCTGCGGGTCCTTTATTAAACTGTTCTGTATTATTATTACTATTATACTGGGAAGTGTTAAATCCGTAAAGTTTATGCAGCACTCGGAGAATGAGAGAGAATTTGGTTTTGATCCGAGGAAGGGGAGGAAAGGTACATTTCCTCTGATCAGCATCCTCTGTGTTCTCTACTGATGTACAATAAATAAACAACTCTTACCACAGTATCACGACATTTTCCCTGGTACTAATGCTGATGAGCGGTGGTGGTTGTGGTAGAAAAATGAATGGTAGTTGTGGTGGAAGATGTAGTGTTGTTATTTTCTATTATAATTGAGGTTGTAGCTGTGGTGGTTGCAGTGGCAATTGTAGTAGTGGTGATGGTGGTTGTAGTAGTGGTAACCGTGGTGGCGGTTGCGAAAGAAGTGGTGGTGGTGAAAGTACGGGTGGTGATGAAAGTAGTGGTGGAGGTAATGGTGATGGTGGAAATAATGGTGCTGATGGTGGAAATAGTGGTGGTGGTAGTAGTGGTCGTGATGGTGGTAGTGGCGGTGGTGGCGGTGCAGCCCATTTGTTTACCTTAGAGCTTATCTCCCTGGCGCACTCTGAGCCGCTAACCCCACCAGCTGCACCATACCCTCCCCACCAGCTGCACCATACCCTCCCCACCAGCTGCACCATACCCTCCCCACCAGCTGCACCATACCCTCCCCACCAGCTGCACCATACCCTCCCCACCAACTGCACCATACCCTTCCCACCAGCTGCACTATACCCTCCCCACCAACTGCAGCATTCCCTCCCCCACCAGTTGCACCATACCCTCCCCACCAGATACACCATACCCTCCCCAACAGCTGCACTATGTTCTCTCCACCAGATAAGAACATAAGAATGTAGGAACACTGCAGAAGGCCTACTGGCCCATACGAGGCAGGTCCTTATCAAAACGACATCTACCTAAAGCTACCCAAGAAATAACTCCCGTACCCCATGACACCAATCAAACCCAGCCCCTCCCACTCATATATTTGTCCAGTCTCTTCTTAAAGCTACCCAAGGTCCTAGCCTCTATCACCCCACTGGGAAGACTGTTCCACGCATCTACAACTCTGTTAGAAAACCAGTACTTACCTATGTCCTTTCTAAATCTAAATTTATCCAACTTAAATCCATTATTCCTGGTTCTTACCTGGTTCGACACCTTCAGTACTTTATTAATGTCTCCCTTGTTTATGCCCGTCATCCACTTATACACTTCAATGATATCTCCCCTCATTCTACGCCTCTCCAGAGAGTGGAGATTTAAGGCTTTAAGTCTATCTTCATACGGGAGGTTCCTTACACAGTAAATCATTTTAGTCATTCTTCTCTGTATGTTCTCTAATGAGTCTG
Organism: Cherax quadricarinatus; assembly: GCF_038502225.1. Taxonomy (NCBI): domain Eukaryota; kingdom Metazoa; phylum Arthropoda; class Malacostraca; order Decapoda; family Parastacidae; genus Cherax; species Cherax quadricarinatus. The sequence continues at coordinate 8,267,916 of NC_091321.1, forward strand.
TCCATCCTGTAGTAAGGGGACCAAAACTGTGCAGCATAATCTAAATGAGGTCTCGCTAGTGATGTATAGAGCTGTAAAATAACTTTTGGACTTCTGTTACTTATACTTCTTGAGATAAATCCAAGTAATCTGTTGGCCTTGTTGCGCACACTAAGGCACTGCTGTCTTGGCTTTAGATTTCTGCTTACCATGACTCCCAAGTCTTTTTCACATTCTGTATAATCAAGCTCTACTTCACCTAGATTATAGCTTCGAGGGTTATTTTCATTACCAAGGGCAAGTACTTTACACTTATCCACATTAAACTTCATCTGCCATTTTTCAGACCAAGACATTAATTTGTTCAAATCGTCCTGGAGTTCATTGATATCCTCCTCAGAGTGAATAATACGGCCTATCTTTGTATCATCAGCAAACTTACTCATGTCACTAGTAATCCCTTCATCAAGGTCATTAATATAAATTATGAACAGGAGAGGACCTAATACTGATCCTTGTGGAACGCCACTAGTGACTAATCCCCATTCAGATTTCACTCCATTAATGGTAACTCTCTGCTTTCTATTGGTAAGCCATGCCTCAATCCATGCTAGAACTTTACCTCCTATACCATGAGCTGCCACTTTTCTTAAGAGTCTCTTGTGAGGTACTCTGTCGAAAGCTTTACTAACACCATTTACTACACCATTCCCAGCCCACCAACTGCACCATACCCTCTCCAGCTGCACTATACCCTCCCGGCCAGCTGCACCATACCCTCCCCCAACAGCTGCACCATACTTTCCCCATTCAGCTGCACCATACCCTCCCCCACCAGCTGCAACATACCCTCCCCACCAACTGCAACATACTCTCCCCCACCAGCTCCATACTCTCCCCCTCCAGCTGCACCATACCCTCCCCACCAACTGCAACATACTCTCCCCCACCAGCTGCAACATACCCTCCCCCACCAGCTGCACCATACCAACGAGCCTCGCTCACCTCTCGCACCTCATCCAGCTCTTCAGCAGGCCTGGAGGCACCAACATTCCCGGGAGTAGGCTCCTGGAACCGCCAGGAATACTTCCAACATTCCCGAAAATCAGTTCCAACTAGGCCCCAGGGAGGGAGAAGAAGGTCCTAGGAGCGTGAGGGATTTACACGCCAGTTAACACCTAATGCTAGGGTGCTACAGAGGCGGGTATGCCTCGTCCTTCCTCGCTCACTATAGGACCAGTGATTTGTTTTGGCTCTTTGTTAGGGGAAGTAGAGGCGTTGTAAGGGAGTAGATTTATTACCTCCCTCCGTCCCTGCTTTACTCCCTGCCTCCCTCCTTGCCTGCCTGTGTGTCTCCCTGCTTGTGTGCTTCCCTCTCTTCCTGTGTGCCTCCCTGCCTGTGTGTCTCCCTTCACGCCCTCCTTCGCTACCTCCTTCACTCCCTCCCTCCTTCAGTCCCTCCTCTACTCCCTCACTGGCCCGCCACCATACAAATGAATATGATATAACACCATAAATAATTCTGTCAGCGCTGCCAATATCGCGCGTCCCGCCTCCCTGAAGTGCCAATTTTAGTGTGGAGATGGTAGCCCTGGTGGTGGTGGTTATGGTGGCGATGGTAGCCCTGATGGTGGTGGTGGTTATAGTGGCGATGGTGGTGATGAAAGTACTAAATACCAATAATATCTTTATTTCTACAAGTACATGTACAAGGTATACAGGTCTAGCTGACATCAGTGACATACTACTATATAGAAGCCGCTTGTTATGCTATATTGTGATGGTTACGGTGGTGGGGGTGATGGTTTTGATGGTGGTGGTTATGGTGGTGACTGCGGTGGTGGTTGACCAGGCCTGGTTGACCCGACACACACCAGACAAGCCTGGAACTCATCAAAGGTATATCCAAGGTAGGCGGGAACTGTAGTAGGTGTAATGGGAGTTTTTATGATCATACAGGTGGTAGTCGTGGCGGTGCTGGTTTGGTTGGTGGTAGTGATGTTTATCTACCTACCTGGAGTAGGTAGTAATGGTGGCATGGTTGTGGTTCTGGCTGCGGTGGTTGTGGTTCTGGCTGCGGTGGTTGTGGTTCTGGCTGCGGTGGTGGTGGTTCTGGCTGCGGTGGTGGTGGTTCTGGCTGCGGTGGTGGTGGTTCTGGCTGCGGTGGTTGTGGTTCTGGCTGCGGTGGTTGTGGTTCTGGCTGCGGTGGTTGTGGTTCTGGCTGCGGTGGTGGTGGTTCTGGCTGCGGTGGTTGTGGTTCTGGCTGCGGTGGTTGTGGTTCTGGCTGCGGTGGTTGTGGTTCTGGCTGCGGTGGTTGTGGTTCTGGCTGCGGTGGTGGTGGTTCTGGCTGCGGTGGTTGTGGTTCTGGCTGCGGTGGTGGTGGTTCTGGCTGCGGTGGTGGTGGTTCTGGCTGCGGTGGTTGTGGTTCTGGCTGCGGTGGTTGTGGTTCTGGCTGCGGTGGTTGTGGTTCTGGCTGCGGTGGTGGTGGTTCTGGCTGCGGTGGTTGTGGTTCTGGCTGCGGTGGTTGTGGTTCTGGCTGCGGTGGTTGTGGTTCTGGCTGCGGTGGTTGTGGTTCTGGCTGCGGTGGTGGTGGTTCTGGCTGCGGTGGTGGTGGTTCTGGCTGCGGTGGTTGTGGTTCTGGCTGCGGTGGTGGTGGTTCTGGCTGCGGTAGTGGTGGTTCTGGCTGCGGTGGTGGTGGTTCTGGCTGCGGTGGTGGTGGTTCTGGCTGCGGTGGTTGTGGTTCTGGCTGCGGTGGTTGTGGTTCTGGCTGCGTTGGTTGTGGTTCTGGCTGCGGTGGTTGTGGTTCCGGCTGCGGTGGTTGTGGTTCTGGCTGCGGTGGTGGTGGTTCTGGCTGCGGTGGTGATGGTTCTGGCTGTGGTTCTGGCGGCGGTGGTGGTGGTTCTGGCTGCGGTGGTTGTGGTTCTGGCTGCGGTGGTTGTGGTTCTGGCTGCGGTGGTTGTGGTTCTGGCTGCGTTGGTTGTGGTTCTGGCTGCGGTGGTTGTGGTTCTGGCTGCGGTGGTTGTGGTTCTGGCTGCGGTGGTGGTGGTTCTGGCTGCGGTGGTGGTGGTTCTTGCTGAGGTGGTTGTGGTTCTGGCTGCGGTGGTGGTGGTTCTGGCTGCGGTGGTGGTGGTTCTGGTTGCGGTGGTGGTGGTTCTGGCTGCGGTGGTGGTGGTTCTGGCTGCGGTGGTGGTGGTTCTGGCTGCGGTGGTGGTGGTTCTGGTAGAAGTGTTCTTCGCGTGTCTTGATTTCTTTTTCCTATTTCCATTACAAGGCTGCATTTATCTTCATCAAATTCCAACATTCATCCATCTGTTTGTTACCTAAGTCATGTAGAGATTTAGAAATTTTGTTTATTGTTTATTCTACATAAATCACATTGCGCAAATATATTCATATAAATTTTATTCCTTCTGGTAAGTCATTTATATAAATTATAAACATTGCGATAAATACTGATCCTTGTGGCACCCCACTTGTGACGTCTCCCCACGAAAGCATTTTTCCTCTTATAAACACTTGCATTTCCTCTCGAGCAAAAAAATTAACCTATTGTAATTTGCTTTATATTCCTCCTGTATTGCTGAGTTTCCAAAATTTTTCACTGGGCATTTTATCACAGACTTTATTAAAGTTCAAATACAGTCTACCAATCCATTTCTGCCATAATAACTTAATAGATTTGATGTACATGAATTTGCAGACGGTGAACCAAATTGTTTACCAATTAGTATATTTATGTTCTGGCCACAAAATAGAGCGAAACACCAACGTCAAAGACCTGGGAGTGATCATGTCGGAGGATCTCACCTTCAAGGACCATAACATTGTATCAATCGCATCTGCTAGAAAAATGACAGGATGGATAATGAGAACCTTCAAAACTAAGGAGGCCAAGCCCATGATGACACTCTTCAGGTCACTTGTTCTATCTAGGCTGGAATATTGCTGCACACTAACAGCACCTTTCAATGCAGGTGAAATTGCTGACCTAGAAAATGTACAGAGAACCTTCACGGCGCGCATAACGGAGATAAAACACCTCAATTACTGGGAGCGCTTGAGGTTCCTAAACCTGTATTCCCTGGAACGCAGGCGGGAGAGATACATGATTATATACACCTGGAAAATCCTAGAGGGACTAGTACCGAACTTGCACACGAAAATCACTCACTACGAAAGCAAAAGACTTGGCAGACGATGCAACATCCCCCCAATGAAAAGCAGGGGTGTCACTAGCACGTTAAGAGACCATACAATAAGTGTCAGGGGCCCGAGACTGTTCAGCTGCCTCCTAGCATACATAAGGGGGATTACCAACAGACCCCTGGCAGTCTTCAAGCTGGCACTAGACAAGCACCTAAAGTCGGTTCCTGACCAGCCGGGCTGTGGCTCGTACGTTGGTTTGCGTGCAGCCAGCAGCAACAGCCTGGTTGATCAGGCTCTGATCCACCAGGAGGCCTGGTCACAGACCGGGCCGCGGGGGCGTTGACCCCCGGAACTCTCTCCAGGTAAACTTCAGGTCTCCAGGTAAGTTTTTATCAGTTTTTCTGTAATCATTTTTTTTTTCGATATTATTTTGTAACACTCGCCTATAGGTTACCTGGAGTTTACCTGGAGAGGGTTTCGGGGGTCAGCGCCCCCGCGGCTCGGTCTGAGACCAAGCCTCATGGTGGATCAGGGTCTGATCAACCAGGCTGTTACTGCTGGCCGCACGCAAACTGACGTACGAACCAATCAGGCACTGACTTTAGGTGCCTGTCCAGTGCCTTCTTGAAGACAGCCAGGGGTCTATTGGTAATCCCCCTTATATATGCTGGGAGGCAGTTGAAGAGTCTTGGGCCCCGGACACTTATTGTGTTCTCTCAATGTACTCGTGGCGCCCCTGCTTTTCATCGGGGGAATGTTGCATCTCCTGCCGAATCTTTTGCTTTCATAGGGAGTGATTTTCGTGTGCAGGTTTGGTACCAGTCCCTCCAGGATCTTCCAAGTGTATATTATCATGTATCTGTCTTTTTAAAATATTGACACAATGCCTGCCATCTTCCATTTGTCTGCCAGTTTACCTTCTAGCATAGAAATATAGTATTAACGTTGGATTATTTTTTTATCAAGTTATTCTTATAAAACCCGAGGTGCTGTTCCATCTTGTGCTGTTGTTTTTATCTTGTCAGCATTCACCAGTAATTTACTTACCCTTGCTTCAGTTTTCTAATATCCTTTATTTTAGATACCAGTTTGGGATTAAAATCCACAATATATAAAATAGCTTTAGTGAATATACACTCGAACTCTCCTTAATATATATCTCACATTTCCTCGTGTGTGTGTGTGTGTGTGTGTGTGTGTGTGTGTGTGTGTGTGTGTGTGTGTGTGTGTGAGCGCGCGCGCGTGTGTGCGTGTGCGTGTGTGTGTGTGTGTGTGTGTGTGTGTGTGTGTGTGTGTGTGTGTGTGTGTGTGTGTGTGTGTGTGTGTGTGTGTGTTCATCATATTTTTTGACAATGGTTTCTGGCATCACAAATCCTGGGAATTTACACCATGTTTGCTGATGAATACTGCGGATCACATATTGGCAAGTTTGCTTGTTGATTCTGGCGATAAACGATGCATGTAGCTGCCTCAGCTTTACTGCCTTTCATTATTGATGCCATTATTACTACTGTATTATTATTATTGTTATTATTATTATTATTATTATTATTATAGCTGTTTTGCTCTAGTGGTTTTTATCGTCTACCACTATTACTAGTAGTACTATTATCACTGCTGCTACTGCCACCACTATTACTACTACAACTGTTACTACTATTATTGCTGCTACTGCCACTACTAATGTTAACGCCACTATTATACTATTACTACTGTACTACTGTTCTATTACTAATATTACTATTGCTACTATTACTGCTAGTGTTACTTTTATTACTGCTATTACTTATTATTCTTAAAATAAATTTAACGTTTTTATTAACATTTATCCGCTCAGATGCTGGAGTGGCTAATATAGTGTTATACACATTTATAAACATTATTTGATGGATATTGGAGTTTAACCCCAGCGAGGTTATGGAAACAGGCTTAGGGGATACACACGCGCACACGCGCGTGAGCTAATTACCTCTGCTTGTTATTTGAGTGTACAACGGAAGCTCGTTCAACGTTTTGCACCCTGGCCTACCTGCTGAGGTTTTTTTCCCAATCATGTTCGGTTCTGGCGGATTTATCGCTTCCCTGTCAGTAATAATATTAAGTAATGCCTCTCTATTATAAATTATCTAAAAGTTATCACATGATGGTCGTGATAATACTACACAGAATATTACCCCTGATTTATAAGTTACTACAATAAACATTTGAAGAATATTAACTTCCATATCAGAAAAAAGAGAAATACCTCGGATATCATCTGGTAGGAACAGGGATACCAGCTGTATAATCCACACCCGTAAGGAAAGTCTGTTGGTGATACTCTTCCAGGGAGGTACCTAGAGGCTGAGGCAGGGCTCTTGATTCAATGAATTGCAGCTATAATCTCCTTGCATTGGTTACCTCCAATGTTATCTGCGTTCCTACACCCCTTAAGTTAGGACCTCGTAATACGAATAATAATCATAGTAATGGCAATGAGAGCAAAATTTTAATGGAGTCCTAGTTATTCATCACATCAACTTTTTATACAAATGTCTGCAACGGGGGAGGTTGACTTGTAGCTCCAGGCCTTTCGTGTTGCAATCAACATCAGAAGCTTGTGATGCAGAAATGAGTAGGAAATCCAGGTAGATATATAACACACAATTTCCAAATTCTCTTCTGACTCAGTCATCCCTCGTTATATTTCCTCTCTTTTCATATACTTCCTTCCCTCATTCCTACCCTCACTCCCTTTTCTCAATTTCCTCTCTCCCTGTACTTCCCTCCACATCCCTTCCACTTTCCTCTCTCCATTCCCCAGCAACGGACAAAAAACGTACTGGGGATCACATGTGAATCCCGCCCTGTTTGTCCCTATATTAGGGGGCTTATGAAGGGCAGAGGGGAGGGAGGGAGGGAATGGAGAGAGGGAGACTGAAAGGGAAGGCACAGGGGAGAGAGGAGAGTGAGAGGGAGGGGAGAAGGAAGAGTAAGGAGGGAGGGAGGGGAAGGGGGAGATTGATGGGAGGGAAGATCGAAGAGGTAGGGGAGAGCAAGTGCCTCTCCCCTCATTCACGACCCGCCTTAATTCTCTGGTTTTAGGACCTACTTCATGAGTTTTTTGGGTGATTTGTAATTTTTACTCCTGGCTGTGCTGTGTGACCTGGCGGTGCTCTGTGACCTGGCGGTGCTCTGTGACCTGGCGGTGCTCTGTGACCTGGCGGTGCTCTGTGACCTGGCGGTGCTCTGTGACCTGGCGGTGCTCTGTGACCTGTTTGTGGTGCTTTGGAACTTGCCAGCCTTTTGTTGGTTTACTGTTCCCCGTGAATATAATAATCATGGGTTTTATTTTCAATATAGACTATGCAACCTCTTCTGATTCTGGCGAGATGCATTTTTTTTTACACAGGTGTTTTACAAAGTTAGGTTAAGAGTTCTTACTTTTATTTACAAGCTAAGAGCTGTTACCTCAGATCATTTGAAAGTCTTTTTATTATTAAACATACAAATAGGGAACAGGATGAAGTTGGAGTCAGCTATGGACTAGCGATTTCATTTGCTCAGTCGTTATTTTGGTCATCGATGTTATGCTGTACGAACATATTACAGGGAATGAATGATCGCATGTGAAGCGAAGTTCTTGAGAAAGTTACAGCCCGTGTGTAATTGCTGTTTATTGCTTGTCTTGTGGTACAGAAGCTGTCTTCTTGCTGTCGGCAAAGTCGAGCCTAGTGTGGAACCTTGGCAACAATCGCCCGCGTCTAAAGCAATTTTCAAGTGTGGTAATTCTCTACCTGGAGTCTATCTGGAGGTCGTTCCAAGGGTCAACGCCTCCGCGGCCCAATCTTTGACCAGGCCTCAGATCAGGGTCTGATCAACAAGGCAGTTACTGCTGGCCGCACATAGTCCAACTACAGCCCGGCTGGTCAAGCACTGACTTAAGGTATCTGTCCAGCTCCCTGTTGAAGGCAATAAAGGTCTATTGGTAATTTCCCATATGCATGGTGTGAGGTCTTTCTCTTATTATTAATTTTTTTACAACCCTGTCTCTGAAGACATCAAACAACCTTATTCAAAGACATCAAATTACCACAGTGACATCACACATCCTTTCATGGCATAAAATTCGCGGCATAAAATTCACCTTTCTATTAAATTAAAAGAAAAAAATCGTGCTCCGCGGGCGAAACATCTCGTCAGTAAAGATACCCACGTGTTGCAATTCCTTGCCTTGCTTAACATGAACCTCGCTCTCGTGCAACAGTTTACAGCTGTCACCAACACATCATCGATTTAACACATTTGCAACACAAGCCATTTCATTATCTTTTCGAAACCCATTAATGCAACAGTTCTTTTCCACTTAAGCACACAGCTTCGAGAGTAGGTATAACAGCGCCTACGGACCAGTCATACTTATCAGTTGTAAGTTATAGGGCAGAAACTCGCAAAGTACGTACGTACACGTACACACACACACACACACCATACAAACAAACTTACACAAAACTGGGATAACTGCCTCAATATTCCCCTCCCCTTCGCATGCTCGTTTGGTGGTGCGAATTAAGTGTAGTTTCACCGTGTACGTGACCTGAGTTATCTTCACGGCACGTCTCCACGCCCCCTCCCCCTTCCTCCCCTCGCCTCTCCCCTAATCCCTCCTCTCCCTTTCCTCGTACCTATCTCCTCTTCTCTTTCAACTCACACCTAACCCCTCCTCTCATCCACATATCCTTTCACCCCCTTCTCTTCACCCCAAATCTTTCAGCAGTCACCCCCAGTTCTTTAATTTCCCTAACCCCTCCCCTATTAATTTTTTCCATTCCCCTTTCTTCACCTCTCTCCACTTTAATTCTCCTTCTATCTTCCCCTTAAATTCTTCTTCCCTTTCCCATAATTTCTTTCTCCCCACCTTTTGCACCCCTACTATCTCTCCCCAGCCAAGACGTCACATTTCATTATCAAAACGTGTCGCAGCCTCTCGCCCTCCCCTCTTCTCATTACATACCCCTCCCTATTTTTTTTTCTAATTTTACCACCTATTATGTCTCGTATTTTCTCTCCACAGCACTGGGTTTTCTCCCACCCACTACATCCCCTCTTATCTTTCCCCTCACCCTAACATCCTCTTTTTCCTCTCTTCCTCTTCCCCACCCCTCCGTCCCTCCAGTCCCCTCTCCCTCTTCCTCCACTCCCTCCTCCACTCCCCTCAACACAGTAAACAAACTGACACACTGTTACCAGACTTTCTACCTACGAGAGAGAGAGAGAGAGAGAGAGAGAGAGAGAGAGAGAGAGAGAGAGAGAGAAAGGAGGAGAAAGAATGAGGAGAGAGAGTGTGGGAGGTGATTTCTTAGTCAGGAAAGGTCATGGGCGGGATCAAGGTCACACACTGACCCGTACAGTGCCTTGTCACAGGTACCTGGTGACTCCATCTCTGTGACTAAGTGGGAATATCTGTAATTCTTACCTTTCCTCCTCATTGTCCTCTTCCATTTTTTCGTCTAACTTGTGTTTCTTCTCTTCCTCAAATTTATCTTGTTTATTTTCTTCTTCTCTCGTTTATCTCTCTCTTCTTAGCCCTTCCTTTCACTTTCTACTCCCTCATATTTACTCATCTCACTTCTTTTTCTTCTCTTTCCCTCAGTTCTCTCATTTTCATACTCATTCACCCTTTCTCCTATCGCTTTCTCTCATTCTTTACAATTCCATCTTAATCTTCTATATTTTCACATCCCTCAACCCCTCCCCTACTCCTTCCCCTACTCCACCTATTCTCTTCGCTTACTTCCTCCTCCTTCCTTATTATACTGTCTCTTTCTCCTTCCTTAATATACTGTCTCCTCTTTCCTTAATATACTTCCTTCTCCTTCCTTAATATACTTCCTTCTCCTTCCTTAATATACTTTCTTCTCCTCCCTTAATATACTTCCTTCTCCTTCCTTAATATACTTCCTTTTCCTTCCTTAATATACTGTGTCTTTCTCCTTTCTTAATATACTGTGTCTTTCTCCTTCCTTAATACACTGTCTTTCTCCCCATTCTTTCTTCATCACTTTCCGTTTCCTCCCTTTTCCACTTCCCTGTTCCCTATCCCCAACTCTCCGCTCCACTCTTCTGTCTCCCGTCACTCTCCCTCCAGCTTCCCTATCCCATCCTGCTCTCTCGTTTACTTTCCCCTCCTATACTATATCCCCCCCACTCCCCTCTCTCACTTTTCCCTTACGAACTCTTCATCCTCCCGTCTCCCTCATTCTCATCTCTCCCTCACTCTGCTGTTTCCCTCAGTCTCCCCTCTGTTGACACTGTGACTCAGGGTGTAGGGTGGGGCGAGCATTATATTGGAAAACGAGAGGTGGGAGAGATAAGGGATGAACTGATGAGGACGGAGGGAAGAGAGAGAGTGAGTGAGTGAGTGAGTGAGTGAGTGAGTGAGTGAGTGAGTGATTAATGTTATTTTTTCCTGCTACGTAAAAGCTGTATTCTGACTCAGCGTCGTGGACGGCTGAGACAGCTGATACACCACAAGTCGGGCATCTATCACCAGTTTAATTCTAGCGATGTTATTCTCAACGCCTTCACCCAAACAACAGCTTTGCCTTTATAATTAAGTTAATTTTTAATTGAAAATTATATCTATTTTCAGTGAAAATTTTATTTTAATGAATACAATTATGTAAAAGACGTTTTTCTTTTCATACAAATTAGCAAGATTTTGTTCAATTATCAAAGTGTTGAGACAGTTCCTGATGAAACAAACTCACTCTCTCTCTTCTACACACACACACACACACACACACACACACACACACACACACACACACTCACACACACACACACTCACACACTCACACACACACACACTCACACACACACTCACACACACACACACACTCACACACACACACACACACTCACACACACACACACACACACACACACACACACACACACACACACACACACACACACACACACACACACACACACACACACACACACATATCTACCTGCAGCTCCTATGCCTGGTTTATGCCCTCTATGCCTGACATACACCCCTCTATGCCTGACATACGCCCCTCTATGCCTGACATACACCCCTCTATGCCTGACATACACCCCTCTGCCTGACATACACCCCTCTCTGCCTGACATACACCCCTCTGTGCCTGACGTATACCACTCTATGCCTGACGTATACCCCTCTATGCCTGACACCCCTCTATGCCTGACGTATACCCCTCTATGCCTGACGTATACCCCTCTATGCCTGACACCCCTCTATGCCTGACATATACCCCTCTATGCCTGACGTATACCCCTCTAATCCTGGTGTACATCCCCGTATTTCTGGTGTTCACCCACGTACGCCAGGTGTACACTCCCCCGAGTCTAGCGTACTCCCTCTATCCCTGGCGTTTACCCCTGGGATGGGAAGCAGCGGCCACAACATGCGCTATCAATTTCACAGGTCGCCAGTTATCAGTGAATGAGTTGTTTGTTGTGGAGAGATAAGCCAGAGCCGTGATTGCTGCCTTAATGGGATAGTTTTCAATTACCGTGGGAAGGGAAAAGAGGGGTTGAAGGGGTTGGTAGAGATGTGGGGGCGTGGGTGGTGGGGTAGGGATGAAGGAGTTGTTAGTAGGGGAGGATGGGTTGTTGGGGGTAAAAAAGGGGAAGGATTGTGATTTGGTCTGGTGTGTGTGTGTTGGACTGCGTGGGGCCAGCAGTAACAGCCTGGTTGATCAGGCCCTGATTCACCGGGAGGCCTGGTCATGGACCGGGCCGCGGGGGCGTTGATCCCCGGAATAACCTCCAGGTGTGTGTTTAGTGTTGGATGTTATTAAGGTTGGTGCGAATGGTTGATCGTGGTTAGTTTGTGGTTATGTACTGTTGTGTGGTGGTGGTGGCTGGTAGTGGCTATACTTAGTTTAGTTACTAATCACCAAATTACTTTTGATGAAAATAAACAACACAACTAAGATTAACTCTATTAGTTAGGTAAGGAATAATTCTTTTAAATCAGTATTGTAATTAAAACATCAATTTAGTCACTCAGAGCAAGAGATATGGATGACATACATCAGTGTAGCCACTCAGAGCAGATGTACATCAGTGTAGCCACTCAGAGCAGGAGATGTACATCAGTGTAGCCACTCAGAGCAGGAGATGTACATCAGTGTAGCCACTCAGAGCAGGAGATGTACATCAGTGTAGCCACTCAGAGCAGGAGATGTACATCAGTGTAGCCACTCAGAGCAGGAGATGTACATCAGTGTAGCCACTCAGAGCAGGAGATGTACATCAGTGTAGCCACTCAGAGCAGGAGATGTACATCAGTGTAGCCACTCAGAGCAGGAGATGTACATCAGTGTAGCCACTCAGAGCAGGAGATGTACATCAGTGTAGCCACTCAGAGCAGATGTACATCAGTGTAGCCACTCAGAGCAGGAGATGTACATCAGTGTAGCCACTCAGAGCAGGAGATGTACATCAGTGTAGCCACTCAGAGCAGGAGATGTACATCAGTGTAGCCACTCAGAGCAGGAGATGTACATCAGTGTAGCCACTCAGAGCAGGAGATGTACATCAGTGTAGCCACTCAGAGCAGGAGATGTACATCAGTGTAGCCACTCAGAGCAGATGTACATCAGTGTAGCCACTCAGAGCAGGAGATGTACATCAGTGTAGCCACTCAGAGCAGATGTACATCAGTGTAGCCACTCAGAGCAGGAGATGTACATCAGTGTAGCCACTCAGAGCAGATGTACATCTGTGTAGCCACTCAGAGCAGGAGATGTACATCAGTGTAGCCACTAAGAGTTATAGACATTAAAGACGGTAGAAAATGCACCTCATAATTTGCAGGGGTTCAACAAACACAATAAATGTGTGAAAGAGTTTTGAGTGAAAGTTTTTTTTTTTTTTACAACATACACTTTCTTCACGTATCAGGATCATAATAAATCACCATCTCTCTTCAAAAAATTTATTTGACAAGATCAAATGCAAGAAATAGCTCTTGATCCGCCAGACAATGATGTCTTTGCAAAAAGCACTAATAGCCTAATTAATCAGGCTGTCATCTGGATGGCCTGGCCTGAGACCTGTCCACGGGGACGATGATTCCGGGAAACATCTATATTTATTCCACACTTTAACACTTGTTAAATAATTATATATTAAATAATATTTAATATAATTATATTAAATCGGTTAATTATATTAAATGCATATAATCACACGAGCATTGTATATAATCCCATTGAACAAATCTCTCCTACCTACGGTTTAATATAACTGGGAGCCACTATTTTTATCATGGTAACATCAGTGGTACTCTTACTGTACACCAGCCGTTCAATATGACCAAATGTCGAGGTTTTAAAGAGCGTTTAATATTGCGCGTTTGAAGGGGGTGATAGGAGGGGAGGAGGAAGGGGATGCTGGCTTCCTCAAGTGATGCTTCAGGCTATCCTCTCACAGATGCAGCATCCAGGGGTACTTGAGTGCTATACAACAAGGTCCTTAAGGCCGCAAATCATGCGTTAGCATGTGGGTTAATGGAGCTGCGGGGGTCCCTGTGGGTGGTGGTGTTGGCCATCGAGGGAACGCGTTCATCATGCGATCAACTCACTAGGGGGCCCAGTCATCGACTTGTGATCTTGGCTGGGATTGTTGTAAAGTGCTGGAGACTTCAGGCCTTCCCTACTCCCCCTCGCGTTTTTTGCTTCTTTCGCTACTGCTTGACTAATATTCTTGTCGTATGAAGCATAACGCTTCCTGCGTGTGAAGCTGCGTAAGTCTTTGAATGAGTAACTCAGTGATGATTAACTACGTGGGGGTATTGAAAGATTTTTCCCACGTTCTACCTCAAACAGCCAGATGGCCAGCAGGGGTCACGTGACTAACTGGTTCCCGCGCGCGCCAAAAGGGATCGAACGCCGCTTCGTGTTTATCTCTCGTTTTGTTGGATTTAATGGTTTAATTTCGGCGTGATTAGGCCGTGTTTGGCCTGGTACTTCCTGAGATTAACGCAGATATTAGCGGGGAGATCAGAATAATATGCGGCGTGGAGTAGACGGAACAGAAAGATAAGACAGGCCTCGGGGAAAGGATGGGAAAGGTTGGCGCGCTAAATACTCAGCACGGGTAATTTTGGCGCGAAGGATAAATCTGGCGGTGAAAGCAATTGAGAGAGAGAGAATTGGGCAGGAAGTCGGGGGAGGAGGATTGGAGGGAGGGGATGTTGTTGGGGAAGGCAGAGAGAATGGCTCCACTGGAAACCTCTCCAAGTGACGATGAGAACCGTATAAATTTCAAATCTCCCGCCTCTTCATAGAGGCTTCAACTTTATTAAAGAGCCGGTCCTTGTGAACCCACCCGCCGGTGACAATTGCTACCCCCATTATGACAACTGCCAGACCTCCGTATCCCCAGCCTCTCCCTATCATCCTCCATGGAACCCAATTTACCCCGACTAATAGGGTGAAAATTGGCCGTTACGTTGGGGAATTCATTCCAGGTTTTATGGTATGAGAGGAAGAGTGAGACAGCGGCGCATGCGTCTCCACTATGGCGGCCGACGTAGCCTCCTCTAATAGATTTAACAGGTCCTTGCATCCTGATGGTTTTCCCATGGCCTGATATTCCTTTTTATTTTCTCTGATAACAGGGGGGAGATCTGGCCAGGGTTGAACGGGACCAGGCTGGGCGCTCTTCTTATTTAATATTAGTCATGTGTTTTACACCACAGTACACACCGTCACACTGCACACTGTCACACTACCACACTTAACATCACACTACCACACTTAACATCACACTACCACATTTAACATCACACTGCACATCAACTGAACGACACCTGATTCTAGAAGAATGTTTTCGTGGGTCAACGCCCTCGCGGCCCGGTCCTAGACTAGGCCGCCTGGTGGATTAAACCCTGATCAACCAGACTGTTACTGTTGGCCACAGGCAGTCCGACGTACGAACCGCAGCTCTGCTGATCAGGATCTAACTTGAGGAACTGATGAAGTTTCCTCTTATAAATAGCCTGGGGAGTCTGGTAAAACTTCTTATTTATGGCTCCAGGTAGGCTGTTGAAGTCTTGGGTCCCTTACACTTGCTGTGTTATGTCTTACGATATACTCATAGCACCCTTGCTTTTCATTGGAGTGATTTTACACTGCATTCGTACGGAGTAATTTCTGTGTGTATATTTGGGACCAGTCCCTCTGTAATTTTCCAGGTGTCATTTATAATTCCTCTTTCTAGCCTGCGTTCCAAGGGGTACAGGTCGAGGAACTCGCAAAGTTTCCAGTAATTTAGGTGCTTGGCTGAACCTATACGTGCATCAAAGGTTATGCATTCTTCAGTCGCACGTGCAAAGAAAATGATAGGAGAACGTTCAAAACGAGAGATGCCAAGCCAACGATCCTTTTCAAATCATCTGTTCTCTCTAGGCTGGAATACTGCTGTACATTAACATCTCCATTCAAAGTAGGTGAAATTGCAGATCTAGAGAGTGTACAGAGATCCTTTACTGCACGTATAAGTTCTGTCAAGCATCTTAACTACTGGGAACGCTTGGAAGCACTTGACTTGTACTCGTTGGAACGCAGGAGGGAGAGATATATCATAATCTACACTTGGAAAATCCTGGAAGGAATGGTCCCAAATCTGCACACAGAAATCACTCCCTACGAAAGTAAAAGACTGGGCAGGCGATGCAAAATGCCCCCAATAAAAAGTAGGGGCGCCATTGGTACACTAAGGGAAAACACCAGAAGTGTCCAGGGCCCAAGACTGTTCAATAGCCTCCCATCAAGCATTAGGGGAATTGCCAATAAACCACTGGCTGCCTTCAAGAGAGAGCTGGACAGATACCTGAAGTCAGTGCCGGATCAGCCGGGCTGTGGCTCGTACGTTGGACTGCGTGCGGCCAGCAGTAACAGCCTAGTTGATCAGGCCCTGATCCATCGGGAGGCCTGGTCATGGACCGAAATAACCTCCAGGTATCCAGGTAGGTCTGCAGTTTTGCCCACCTTCAACGGTGCTGTTAGTGTATAGTAATATTTCAGCCCAGAGAGAGAATTGACTTCAAGGGTGCCATCATTGGTTTAACATCTTATACTGAGAGTTTTCATTATCCGACTTTCTATTTTCCTCGCGGTTGTGATAACAACACTGTTCTGAACCTTGAAAGTAAGATCCTCCGATATCGCTCTTAAGTCTCTCAAGTTATGTTTTTGCTGTATTGAGTGGTTGTTAGTTTTATACGCCATTCTTCTGTTTTTTATTTTCATAATGATTCCATATCCTAGTAACTGAAATTTGTATTCATGTGTTCAACATCCCATTGTTTTCTGAAGCCTACTGGAAGAGTTGGTAAATATCCTCTTGGAGATTTGCTGTGTCCTCAGTGGATGCCACTATTAACCAAATTCTAGTATCGTCTGCAAGGGATGAAACAGTGCTATGATTCACGTTTCTTTCTATGTCCAATATAAGGATGAGGCAAATAATAGGGCGAATACTGTGCTTTGCAGCCTCCGACTTAACTCTGTTTATATTACTCTTTGTGTTATGTTATAAAGTTAAAAATCCACTTGCCAACTTTTCCAGTTATTCGTTTTACAAGCATATTGTTCGCCATTCTTCCATGATTGCACTTGTCGAAGGCTTTTGCTAAGTCTGTGTACACTACATTTGCATTTTGTTTGCCTTTCAGTGCGTCCAAGACAGTGTAATGGTCCAGTAGTTGCGAGAGGTAAGAATGACCTTCTCTAAACTCATGCGGCCTGAGGTGTGTAATTGTTGTGAATCCGTATGGTTAGCGAACTTGCTTCTTAACTCAGAGATTTCAGTGATTTGGGACATCACTGGTATCAATCCATGGTTCTTTGCTATTGCTTTGTTGCCGCATTTGTGGAGCCGGGCTATATTTATTGGTTATAAGACTGTGTATAGGCTCCCTTCCCATAGAATATTAGGGCATGTGATAAGGGTTTATTGCAGTTCTTGATGAATATGGAGTTCCTCGAGTCGGCCTGAGGCAGTGTGTATCGGCATGTTGTCAATGGCTTTCTTGAAGTCGGGTGAGGGTTAGGTTACGGAAAGAAATTTTAGAGATGTTTGCAAGATTTCAGGTCTCGTTCATGAAAAATTCATTTCAATTGTCAAAGTTCAGTCTAACTGCTCCAGACCATAGTCGTATTTGACTCATTTTTTTGTCTTCAGTGTAAGTTTCATTTCATGTGTACAAGGGTTCCATGGTGGATGTGGGTTTTGTCCTGGATTTTGATGTGAGAAGTATTTTGGTTTTCTCTCAATTACATGTATATTAGTTGCTTTTAGCGCCCTCTCTTCTGGACTCCGTATATGATTCATTCAATTTGTGTTCAACATTTTCTACTTCTCCAAAAAGTGTTTCTTTCGTCACTTCAGATAGTTTAAGAAGTTGTGATCTTGTATTCACCAGTATATATTGCGTCTCGCTAGCTTTCATAGGCTCTTCTCTTTCCTTAGTATTAATGTATCTTGAGCATACCGTCAGTACCACAGAGTTAGTTCTCTCGATACAATGATTTAGATTCATGTTCTTCAATACATCTTCCCAGCATGTTTCGTTATGGACAAGATTGATTTAAATCCCAGTAGATTTTTGTTGTAGTTGAAGTTGATGAAAGCACTCTCATGGCTACCTGTGTTTTGCTGCCCTGGACCAGTGTGCAAGTAGGTCTGAACTTCCATTAGGCTGTGATCTGAATTTACTGTCTCTGACACCATTATATTTAATTTGCAAGCTTAAGGCGAGTTTGTTAGTTTCAGCAGTTCATTTATGTTTGTCTAAGCTGCCTTCTAGGACTCTCTTGCTGTTACACTAGTTGCTGTCTTTCCAGTTTAAATATCCTAAACCGAAATTGCCATGCAACATCCACACATAACCACACACAACCAAATATCACCACACATCAACACACCACCACACGTCAACACATCACGCGTATCACCATCCGTCAGTATATATCACATAAACATGTCAACACACACAACACGTAACATACATCAACGCATATTTTCCAATCACCACACATCAGTAAACATAACTATACATCAACACATCCCCACACATCATGCATCATCACAAACACGTCAGTTTATTTCCTTCTCATAAGCTCAATCATCTCACTTTCATCTTCACATGGGATAACAGCGGCACGTGACCTCTCTTCTAATTCTCTTTCCTCCCTCCTCTTCATATCCTCTCTCCTACCTCCCTTCCCTTTGCTTCCTTGTCTCTTTCGTCCCTTGTCTCTCCAACCCCTCCTATCCCCTCATTCCCTGAAGCTAAAACAGTGCTGGTGTAGTTGATTCTAATTTTTAAATATCACTCCTGGGCTCATGGTGAAGGGTAATCTGCTATGACTCTACCAAGAGGAACATAATTACTTTTTTTAAGGTAGCAGTGTTCTGCTACCCTATTATATAAGGTAGTTTCACAGTGGGAACGAAAGCTAATTATGTTTCCCTGATGGAGGCTGTTGGCACAAGAAGAGTATGCATATAGTTATGTATGCATGAATGTTTGTGTTTATGAATGTATGTATTAGATATGTATTTATGTTCATGCAGTGGTGTCATGAAAAGTGATAGAGTAAACAAATAATATTTTTTTTTATAGAGCTGAAGTAAGAATTTTAATAAACCAAGGTACGGGTGGGGGTTGAACCCATGATGAACGAATCTTAAAACTCCAGGCCAGTGTGTGAGCCACTGTGCCAGCTGGCTACAAGAAGATTCATCCAACTAGGTATATTTATACGCCATAGGGAGATTAGCATAGGCACCACTGTGACCACAAATGCAAATTTTTACAGATAAATCTCTCGCCAGCGTGGCCGTGACGAACTCTAGCTCAAGTCCCCTCAAAGCCGGGGTTTGTTTGTAATCATGTTACTACACCTTCTTGAGTCAATATTAATAAATATTTGTCATTTATTCTTGTAATAAAAAAAGAGAAGAATTAACATCAAATATTTTCTAACTTTCCATTTTAAACAATGAAATTCGACTTGACTTCCGAGCACAACGATCAGTAACTACTGTTAAAGTCTGGCTTGCTTTGAAGATTCTGAAAAAAGTATTTGTCAACTGTTAGACGAGCGCTAAGCTTTGTAATCCTTCTGTACCTTGATAATTTCCGGAATAGTGTTTCAAAGGGGAGAAGCTGCACGCTACAGATACAGTGGTAGGGAAGGCGAGGGAGGGACATCCAGCAGTACACTCTGTTTACCTCGCTCAAATCTGAGTCTAGCAAAAGGATAACAGCTCTGAAATAGCAAATTCAGTTGTGTAATTAGAAAAAAATGTACATATCTCTACTGAATAACGAGATCTTGTACATATATATGCACAAGTGTCTCATTTCTTCAACATATATATGTACAATGTACATGAGAAACAATAGTTACAGTATAGAACATAAATGAAGTGATATCACAAGTCTGTGAACACACATACCAGATTTAAGTTAACTCACAAATAACTATAAAAATTCCAATACCAATAAAATGAAAGCTATATCATAAAATCTCGTAAGATTTACAGACATCAGTGTATGCAACTGGCTGTATACGACCCCAAGTCAACAGAGTGCATGTGTATGTGCAGATACCCTCTAGTCAAAACTAAGACCATACAATACAGAGCGTAAACACCAACAAGGCAATCAGAGACAAAAGTCTATTCAGTCCTAGCATGGCGGAATCACAAAGCTCAGCAAATACTGCTAAGTAATAAGCATGCGAAAGTAAACCTCTTCCTGAGACCTGAGTCCACACCAAATAACCTCAGAGATAAAAGTCCACACCAGGCTGTGTGTGTGTGTGTGTGTGTGTGTGTGTGTGTGTGTGTGTGTGTGTGTGTGTGTGTGTGTGTGTGTGTTTTACTGATACTCTGAGAAACAAATTGGTGACCCTTTATTCCAGAGACAGTCAACACTAGTTGTTTTTGAGTGCAATGGTTGTGTCTTTAGTGAGTGTATTGTGAATGTCTTGAGTGCATTGCGAGTTTGAGGGAGGCCTGCATGAGTGCGTTGTGTGTGTGCCTTGGGTATTTTGTCTTGGTTGAGAGTGCTGTACGAGTGGCTTGCACGAGTGTACTGTGAGTATGAGAGGTGAGGGAGTGTGTTGAAGGATAAGGAAAGGTGTGGAAGGTTAGTCTATAGTAAAGAAGTTAATATTTTTAACTAACAGAATTGGATACATCAGCAGTGTGCTGCTATCTTATTCTATATAATTGTTACAGTGGGAACAAAACCTAACTGCTGTATTTTCCCCTTTCATTATCTGTGATGGGGCGTGTTAAAATTTGTCACTCTGAGCTGGGAGACGTCATTAGGGCAATGGGGGATATCATCAAGTATTCCATTAAGGTTCATCAGCTACGGCAGCTCAAGGCTTCCTTCCAGCAGAGCTGGAGTTACTATCACTTGGGAGTGCCATCCTCAGAATAGCCTATCCTAAGAGAAACAGAGAGAGGGAGGGAAGGTGGAGTGAAAGTGTATAAGAGGGAGTATAAAAACGTGGGAGGAGGGAGTGAAAAGTGTGGGGGGGGGGAGGGATGACAACGGAGAAAGAGGAAGACGATAGTTGTTTACATTGCTTTACAGTGATTTACAGTACCTAATACCAAATTGTACAAGCGTGAGTCTATCTCTCTCTCTCTCTCTCTCTCTCTCAAAAACAATGACTCCCCTACTGAGTGATGTCTGTCCCTCGCGTTGATTGCCTGGTGTTCTCTCTCCTCTCGGGGTGGATAAGGGTAGTTTCTCCTATTGTCCGAGTGGTTGGTAATAGATCGTTTGTTGTTCAGGCGATTGGATCTGATCGTTTAGAAAGCTTTCTCTCTCTCTCTCTCTCTCTCTCTCTCTCTCTCTCTCTCTCTCTCTCTCTTCTCTCTCTTCTCTCTCTTCTCTCTCTTCTCTCTCTTCTCTCTCTTCTCTCTCTTCTCTCTCTTCTCTCTCTTCTCTCTCTTCTCTCTCTTCTCTCTCTTCTCTCTCTTCTCTCTCTCTTCTCTCTCTCTTCTCTCTCTCTTCTCTCTCCTCTCTCTCCTCTCTCTCTCTCTCCTCTCTCTTTTTCTCTTTTCTCTCTCTTTCTCTTTTCCCCTCTCTCTATCTCTCTTCTCTCTCTCTCTCTTATAAGTGGGTTATCTTGATTATTTTTTTTAGTTCTTATTGTGTGGGCCACTTGTATGAGTATCAGATTTATATGGGCTACTGTGTGTCCCAGATTTGTGTGGGCCCATTGTACGTGTCTTGGATTTCTGTGGACCATTGTGTGTCTCCCAGATGTGTTTGGGATACTGTGTATATCGCAGATTTGTGTGGTATTGTGTGTGTCACAGAGTTGTATGTTCCACTGCATCTGCCCTAGAATTGTGTGTGATGCTGTATATCTTAAAGATTTCTTTGGAGTAATGTATGTGTCCCAGATTTATGGGGGATACAGTGTGTCCCAAGTTTGTGTGGGAAAATGTATGCTATTAGCTATTAGTGAAATTGAAAGAAATTCAAAATATTTCTTTTCATATGCCAAAAACAAGGCAAATACCACATCTAGTATCGGGCCCTTACTCAGACAGGATGGGACTTACACAGATGACAACAAGGAAATGAGTGAAATATTGAAATCCCAGTACGACTCTGTGTTTAGTGAACCACTAATCGGTCTGAGGATCGACGACCCAAATGATTTCTTCATGAATGAGCCTCAAAACTCCATAAATGTATGCCAAATTTCCGACATTACCCTAACTCCGATAGATTTCGAAAAAGCCATTGACAACATGCCTATGCACTCAGACCCGAGCCCAGACTCGTGGAACTCTGTTTTCATTAAGAACTGCAAGAAACCCCTCTTGCGTGCCCTAAGTACACTATGGAGGAGGAGCTTGGACATGGGTGAAATTCCACAGTCACTTAAAACAACAGATATAGCCCCACTCCATAAAGGTGGCAGCAAAGCATTAGCTAAGAACTATAGACCAATAGCTCTGACGTCCCACATCATAAAAATCTTTGAAGAGTGCTAAGAAGCAGGATTGCAAATCACCTGGATTCCCAAAATCTGCACAATCCAGGGCAACATGGGTTCAGGGCAGGTCGCTCCTGCCTCTCACAACTACTGGATCACTATGACATGGCCTTGGATGCACTGGAAGAAAATCAGAATGCAGATGTAATATACACAGACTTTGCAAAAGCATTTGACAAATGCGATCATAGCGTAATAGCCCATAAAATACGTGCTAAAGGAATAACTGGGAAAGTGGGGAGATGGATCTTCAACTTCCTAACAAATCGAACACAACAGAGTTAAATCGGAGGCTGCCATAGTGAAGAGCTCTGTTCCACAAGGCATAGTACTCGCCCCCATCTTATTCCTTATCCTCATATCAGACATAAACAGAGATATACACCACAGCACCGTATCATCCTTTGCGGATGATACTAGGATCTGCATGAGGCTGTCATCTGCTGAGGACGCGGTTAACCTCCAAGAAGATATAAACAAAGTTTTCCAGTGGGCAACGGTAAACAATATGATGTTCAATGAGGACAAATTCCAACTACTCCGTTATGGAAAACTGGAGGAGATAATAACTAGAACAGAGTATACTACTGACTCCGGCCATACAATAGAGCGGAAAAATAATGTAAGGGACCTGGGAGTAGTAATGTCTGAGGATCTCACTTTCAAGGATCACAACAGTGCCACGATCGCACGTGCAAAGAAAATGATAGGATGGATAATGAGAACTTTCAAAACGAGAGATGCCAAGCCCATGATGATCCTTTTCAAATCACTTGTTCTCTCTAGGCTGGAATACTGCTGTACATTAACATCTCCATTCAAAGCAGGTGAAATCGCAGATCTAGAGAGTGTACAGAGATCCTTTACTGCACGTATAAGTTCTGTCAAGCACCTTAACTACTGGGAACGCTTGGAAGCACTTGACTTGTACTCGTTGGAACGCAGGAGGGAGAGATATATCATAATCTACACTTGGAAAATCTTGGAAGGAATGGTCCCAAATCTGCACACAGAAATCACTCCCTACGAAAGTAAAAGACTGGGCAGGCGATGCAAAATGCCCCCAATAAAAAGTAGGGGCGCCATTGGTACACTAAGAGAAAACACCATAAGTGTCCGGGGCCCAAAACTGTTCAACAGCCTCCCATCAAGCATTAGGGGAATTGCCAATAAACCCCTGGCTGCCTTCAAGAGAGAGCTGGACAGATACCTAAAGTCAGTGCCGGATCAGCCGGGCTGTGGCTCGTACGTTGGACTGCGTGCGGCCAGCAGTAACAGCCTAGTTGATCAGGCCCTGATCCATCGGGAGGCCTGGTCATGGACCGGGCCGCGGGGGCGTTGATCCCCGGAATAACCTCCAGGTAACCCAAATTTTAAGTACAATGATATTTTATTTTTTTCCCCTTTTAGTATTTTGGAGATTCTTTCAATATACTTCCTTGAAAATTGCTTCATATTTGGCGTGTTTATCACGCAGTGTAGAAATGTTCACTTGGGAATTTTTTTCCTTGTTACAGCCCTTAAGAACAAATTATGTATCTGATATACTTGAGATTGTTTCATGGCTACAGCTCTAGGAACTGTGTCCCCCGGAAAGAGGGATGTCTTTTGTGGTTCTTTGATTTTTGTTTTCCACCTTTTTCTTCCTATGTATTCTTAAGTAAGTTTATTGAGGTACAGGTAGACATAAATACAGTTACATAAGTTATCATACATAAGAAACATGTGTAAATTACCTAGGATAACCCAAAAAAGTCGGTGACTTGGGTATCTTCATTGTCGATAGTAAAGATACCTTTCTGCTCTATATCTTGAGACTGTTCTGTGAAAATCCTCACTTTTAGGAGTATCCTTCTCAGAATTTTGGAGAGCAGTAATAAACCGACGGATCTACACTAAACTCAAACATCTGTCCTCTTCTGATGATTTCATCAATCTGAACACGAAGTACAACTGTGTGACACAATCCTTGGTTTTCAGATTCCTCTCACCTTGAATACAATAAGTCTCATTACAGTCCTTAAAACATGTGTACATCTCAGTTCTATAGGATCCTGTTGAAAATACAGTGAAAGAGTGCTATATAAAGTACAGGTGAAAGAATACCTAACTGATCAAAAGAAGTGTCTTGTAAGAAATGGGATGAAGTAGACATTGATAATACAAGGTGGGGGATTTAAAGTTCAAGGTTGTTTAGATGTGGGAAGAGTAAGGTAATGATATACAATACCCACACCATGATAAAGATGGTATGAGATACCCGCACCATGATATGAGAATATGAGATACCCGCACTATAGTATAGAGAAACAGTTATATAGAATCTTTATTGACTACGTTTCGCCCACACAGTGGGCGAAACGTAGTGCGATACGTTCTCTTTACCCAGGATGAAGACGGGAAACATTAGCTTCATTTAAATCCGCAAGGAAAAATTATCATGTCACTGGAAGGATCCTACATTTTTTGGGCCCTTAAAGGTGTAACATTATTATTATTAGTTTTAGTAATGTCAATGTGGATGCTGGTAGCAATTGTTGATTTCTTGTTACTTAGGGTAATCAGCCATATGGAAATTGCCCAGCTGAAAATAGCGTGTCCCTATAAATCGTGGACTTTCAGACTACCCTCAACCTGTAAATCGTCCACCTGTAAATAGAGTGCCCTTAGCTGGCAACAGGGGATACAAGATGCGGTGTTGCCAGCTGCAGGTGTCGTCTTTCCCGTGCAACCTCCATCTTGGAGGCGTGGCCAAGATGCAGGTGGGGGTGTACATCCCTTTATCCCTATTTCTCACCATTCCCCTCCCTCCATCGCTGTTCCCTCACCCTAATCCTCCACCCTCTCCCTCTATTTTTCCCTCCCCTACTCTCACACACCTTCCTATTTTTCATTCACCCACTTCCTTTTCACTCGGTTCTCTCAAACCCTCCCCCTTTTCCTTCTGCTCTATTCCCTCATTTCCCCTCTTCTCTCATCTGCTTCGACGTACCTTGCTGGTGTGGTACGCCTGTAGTCCATCTATTATGTATGATGGCTCTTGTTGCCTCCCTCCCCCTCACGGGGGGAGAGTCTGTTGAAAGGACTGGTAGGGGGGGAGGAAGGGAGGTGAAAGGTGAGGGGAATGCTCTCTGGGGAGAGTGAGAGGTTGATGGTGTTGAGAGAGGTGTGGTTGGGGAATGGGGGTGGTTTTTACTGGGGGTTGGAGTTGTTGTGATGGTGGTAGTTGGGGTGATAATGGTGGTGATTGGTCATGGGTTAAGGTTATGGTGGTGGTGGTAGTGTTGAGTATGGTGGTGGTAGGGTTGTGGTGGTGATGGGAGTGGCACAGTGTATGTAAATGACCTACCAAGGGAAGGGGAAACAGACAATGACACGAAGCTGATGTAAACTAAGCATGGAAACTAAACTGTATGCAGAGGTCCTGTCAAACCCACATGGGGCCAAAACAAAGACAGGGAGCACACTAGGACAGAATGAGAGGTTGGAAGACATTGAAGGAACTAGGACATGTGCAGGGACGATACCAGATACCTGTGGGGGCCAGGAACAGGTGAGCAGGAAGGACAAACCAAGAAGCATAGGGGCCATAACTAGGGAAGGGACTGAAGGAAGGAACACTCCACGGGAAGGAACTAAAACACAGAGGATGCAATGGGAGTCACAGTGGGAGGTGGAAAGGGAGAGATCCGTGTTTGTCTATGGGCTAGACGAAGCTAAAGGGGAAACTTATGATGAAAGAAAGCAGGAGGAGAAAAAAGCGATTGAAGATATCATGAAGGTGATAGGCGAGGGGGACATGACCCAGGTGGCAAATTTTCAGAGAATTGGGTGGTTCACAAAGAAAAGGAATCGGCCTCTCAAAGTAATTTTCAAGGCAGAATCAACCCGAACCATGATCCTACAGGAGAAAGCACGGCTGAGAGGCAAGCAGGAGTTCCGGAGTGTGTACCTCGATCGAGACAGAACACAGGACGAAAGGAAGACGATGAAAGAGAGAGTTCAAAAACGAAAGGAGAAACGGGAGGAAATGAAAAAGGAGAGCAGAATAACCCAGGATCAAATGGAAGGACAAGCACACCCCCCAGAAACACCTGCAGAAGGACTCCAGCCACGACACCCCCAAGGCAACTGAACAATCCAATCCATCACACACCGATCCCTCTGTTCCCACCCCCCGCACCACAGTTACAGTATTAGAACAGAAGTTGAAGGTTTGGTACACAAATGCAGATGGATTAACGAATAAACATGAGGAATGGCAAGAAAGAATCAATGAGAAGTCCCTAGACATCATAGCAGTTACAGAAACAAAACTCACGGAGACAATAACAGATGCAGTCTTCCCACCAGGATACCAGATCATGAGGAAAGATAGAAGGGGCAGGGGGGGGGGAGGTGGGGTTGCTCTGCTCGTAAAAAACAGATGGAAATTCGAGAAAATGGAAGGCATAGATGAGACGGGAGAAAGAGACTACATAGTAGGTACACTTCAGTCTGGGGAACACAAAGTGGTCATTGGTGATGTATAATCCACCACAGAACTGCAGGCCAAGAGAGGAAGATGAAGAGAGCAACAGAGCAATGGTGGACACAC
>NC_091321.1:8302220-8308511 GCF_038502225.1 Cherax quadricarinatus
CTCTAGCTTTTGCAGTAACCTCTTGTGAGGAACTGTGTCGAAGGCCTTCTTGCAGTCCAAAAATATGCAGTCGATCCACCCCTCTCTCTCTTGTCTTACTTCTGTCACCTTGTCATAAAACTCTAGTAGGTTTGTGACACAGGATTTTCCTTCCCTGAAACCGTGCTGGTTGTCAATTATACACTTGTTT
This sequence comes from Cherax quadricarinatus, assembly GCF_038502225.1. NCBI lineage: Eukaryota > Metazoa > Arthropoda > Malacostraca > Decapoda > Parastacidae > Cherax > Cherax quadricarinatus. Next base: position 8,302,411 of record NC_091321.1, read on the forward strand.
CTTTCCAGGTGCCCCACCACTCTCCTCGTGATGATCTTCTCCATGACCTTGCATACTATACACGTTAGTGATACAGGTCTGTAGTTTAGTGCCTCATGTCTGTCTCCTTTTTTAAAAATTGGGACTACATTTGCCATTTTCCATACCTCAGGGAGTTGCCCAGTTTCAAATGATGTGTTGAAGATCTTTGTTAATGGCTCACACAATATCTCTGCTCCCTCTTTAAGGACCCATGGAGAGATGTTGTCTGGTCCCACTGCCTTTGAGGTGTCAAGTTCGCATAGCAGCTTCTTCACCTCCTCCTTGGTTATATGTACCTCATCCAGCACTTGCTGGTGTGCCCCCCTGTTCTGATTTCCTGGAGTCCTACTGCTTTCCACTGTAAATACCTCTTTAAATCTTGTGTTGAGCTCCTGACATACCTCTTGGTCGTTTCTTGTGAATTCCCCATCACCCTTCCTCAGTCTGATTACCTGGTCCTTGACTGTTGTTTTCCTCCTGATGTGGCTGTACAACAGCTTCGGGTCAGTCTTTACTTTTGATGCTATGTCATTTTCATATTGTCTCTGAGCCTCCCTTCTTATCTGTGCATACTCGTTTCTGGCTCTTCGGCTGATTTCTTTATTTTCCTGAGTTCTCTGTCTTCTGTACCTTTTCCATTCTCTAGTACACCTAGTTTTTGCCTCCCTACACCTTTGGGTTAACCAAGGACTCGTTCTGTTCTTCCCATTATTTCTGTTTCCCTTGGGAACAAACCTCTCCTCTGCCTCCTTGCATTTTGTTGCTACATAGTCCATTTCTTGTACTGGTTTTCCTGTCAGTTCCCTCTCCCACTGAATGTCTTGAAGGAAGTTCCTCATGCCTGAGTAGTTCCCCCTTTTGTAGTTTGGTTTTTCCCAGCCTATTCCTGCTACTCTCTCCACTTGGAGCTAAACTATGTAGTCGAAGCACAGAACCACATGATCACTAGCTCCCAGGGGCCTTTCATACATGATACCCTCGATGTCCGAACTACTCATGGTGAATACAAGGTCCAGCCTTGCTGGTTCATCCTCTCCTCTGTCTCTGGTAGTGTCTCTAACATGTTGATGCATGAGGTTTTCCAGTACCACATCCATCATCTTGGCTCTCCATGATTCGGGACCCCCATGGGGCTCCAGGTTTTCCCAGTCAATCTCCTTGTGATTGAAATCACCCATAACTAGTAACTTTTCTCCCCCCATGTGTGCTCTCCTGGCCACCTCGGCTAGTGTGTCGATCATTGCTCTGTTGCTCTCATCGTATTCTTCTCTTGGCATCCTGCAGTTCTGTGGTGGGTTGTACATTACTGCAATTATCACCTTATGTCCCTCAGACTGGATTGTTCCTACTAAGTAGTCCCTTTCGCCCATGCCGTCCATTCCTTCCATTTTCTCAAAATCCCACTGGTTTTTAATGAGTAGTGCAACTCCTCCTCCCCCTCTCCTCCCTCTGTCTTTCCTGAGGATTTGGTATACGGATGGAAAGATTGAATCTGTTATTATTCTGGTGAGTTTTGTTTCTGTGAGTGCTATTATGTCTGGGGATGTCTCTTTGATTCTTTCGTGCCACTCCTCATACTTGTTTGTTATTCCATCTGCATTTGTATACCACACCTTCAACTTCTTTTCTAAGACTGTGGTCTGGGAGGTATATTGGGGTTAGGGAAGTGGGAGACCTGGTAAGGAACTATGGGTTGTTGCTGTGGGGGTGGAATTTGTAATGTAGTGGGTGGGGGCATTGGATGTGGCATGGGTGTTTTGATTTAGAGTGTTTGGTTGCACTGGGGTTGACCTGGTTGGGAGGCTTCTATAGGAAGTTGTGAGGGAGGCTGTATTTGATCTTCCTGGGTCTGGGATCTCCTGTCTGTCTTCTCCATCCCCTCTCTTTCCTCCTTTCGCCTTTGTACCATCTCTCTGTTTCTGCCTTTCTTCTTGTGTTCTGTCGCGGTCGAGATACACCTTCCTGTATGCCGGCATGTCCCTTAATCGTGTGTGTATGTGTGTGTGTGTGTGCATGTGTGTATGTGTGTGTGTGTGTGTGTGTGTGTGTGTGTGTGTGTGTGCGCGCGCGAGGGTATGAGGTTGACAAGCGTTCAAAACATTGAACATAAAAAAGCTGATATCTTGGCTAATTTCACGGATGATATTAAGGCTAATAACCGATCTTACTCGCAAACCTTAACATAGCAATACACACACACACACACACACACACACACACACACACACACACACTTTATTAGGTACACCCTTCTAGTACTGGACAGGGGCCCCCTTTACCCCCACAACAGCCTGAATTCTCCGTGGCACGGATTTTAATCTCAAAGGTATCCGGCATATTTGGGGAAATTTTATAGTCTGCAAAGAAAATAGGGACGCAGCATAAAGGGCAATGTTTTCTTCCTTTTTGCTGCTTCCCTATTTTCTTTGCGATGGAATTTCCCCAACTGATAGATGCCAGATACCTTTGAGATTTGAATGTTACAGTATGATACAGTATGAAATCTAGCGGCACGTTTGTGTGACAGTTGTCATGTCAGTACTGTGGACGCTAGGCCATTACTAAATATTTATAATGTCAGTGGGCTTCTATATGAAACTATTGTTACTGTATTTAATATCTTACTTTTTATCTTTCTGGCACCTAGCACTGGTCTGCCTGATGAAATTTCATTCTAGCTAGACCAAGGTTATAAATGACCATAATTTTTAAAGGGGTGGACCGGTAAGCCAGCGGAAGGCCTCGGTCAGATGACCAAAGCTCCAAAGGCGGGTCATCAGGAAACATTTATTTTGTTTCCTGACGAACCTTACCTAACCTAACCTAGCTAGTCCGAATAAGGTAAGCGAAAATTTGTGTATGCAATAATTTCGCAAAAATCATTCTGAACCTAACGTAAAAAATGTATTTCATTGTGTTTGTTTATTATTATAAACTTTAATATATTTAGTTGGATTAGGCTAAATTAGATTGGTATGTTTTCTAAGGTTCTTTTGGTACAAAATGATTAATAAATTAATAAAAATAAAAAATATATATCTTTAAACGTATAAGAGAAAATTTTAAAAAGGACTTAATTTTAAACGAGTTCTTGCTAATTGACCAATTTTACCTATTCGGCACGACATTATATATATATATATATATATATATATATATATATATATATATATATATATATATATATATATACACACACACACACACACACACACACACACACAAGGTTCTCCCCGGAGCTATTTGAATATTTTCTTCCCCTACCAACCCCTATATATTCTGTGTGGACTTCATTTATAGACAGAATACATTGACAAAAAAAAATATATTGTACCAATGTATTCAAGTTATCAAAGATCATTAATCTCCTCCAGCTCCTCCGAAGCCGCACGCAAGCCCAGTATGCAGCATGCATGTCCCCTCTGGATGGCCACGCTGAGGCGCTTGAACACGAAAGTGGCTGCCCTTGGGTTCCTGGTGGTGTTCATAAGACTTTAACCCAGTTCTTTTAGGAAACGTGTGGCGTTTTTTTCCCATGATCCCAAGGTCTCTGATTCCACTGGGACAAAATACTGTTGGCCTCTATGTCTCTGTACTTGCCGATCTTGTACTTTTCCCTGTGATCGTTCCTGTCGCCCGACACTGATGGATGTAGGTGTCAGCCAGCGTCGACACGCAGTTACAGTCCCATGCTAAGAGCTTGCAATTCTTCCAAGGATAAATGTTGATCCCGTCGGGGCGGTTTGCTAGGTTGTGAGCATTGTTGGCTGCTAGTGATCGGGGCTCACTTTCGGCTGGGTATCCAGCTGCAGCAAGTCTTCTCTTTATGATGTCATTGGTTTCATTGTGTCTTGCGTGCCCATGGTTATTGAGCAGTTAACACCATGTAGACCATATTGGTCAGCTTGAGCATCGACTCAAATACACGTGTATTCCGTGTGAATTGGTGCAGCAAGGCGGAGAGCCACTTCAGTACCGAGAGTCTTAGGGTCGAGGCGTGTTCCCATTACCGAAATGGGAACTGTTTGGAGGAAGTTCCTTGAGTAAGGTGCACTCACAGCTTGGAGACGGGCAGTCTCCTTGTCTGATGTTACAGTCCTAAGCATGTTGGCAAGCACCTTTCAGCGATGGAGTCATTCCAACTTGGCTGCTGGTAGGCCATTGCTGCACTAGGTTTTGGTGCTGGAGCAGTAAGTCTCCCATTCAGTGATGGCACTGGCGTAGCTAGGGTCCTGTATTCCTGCTGAGTCACTGAAGTTGTCCCGAAGAATTTTTGTTAATTCGTTTGATGTTATGGAAGAGGATATGAAAGCTGGTAGGGCAGTCTTTGAGGATTTGCGTACTCGCAGCGCCCACAAGCCTGACTGGAAGTGAAGCTTGCAACCACTGTTCGTCTTCAAGGGAAAGATTCAGTACACTCTCTAGCATGGTCTTTAGAGGGGAGTCGCATTTCTTGAGTTTCGGACGCTGAAGACTGGGAAGCATCTCAGGGATTAGGTAAGTTTTGGGATGGACAGGCACCTGATGAGTAGGTAGAAGGCATCATGTGTATCAATGTCTTTCGTCCTACCTCGTCCTGAGGTCTGAGAATTTCTTTTCTAGGATTAAATAAATGGCATTGGCCCCAAGAGGAGCACCGAGAAGAGTGCTGTTGGCTGGATCAATGGCTCGTGCTCCTGGTAAAACAGAACTAATATTCTGAATCATCTGTCGGTTGGTAGAAACATTTTCGTATTTTTTGGGGTTTTAAAGATAGGCCCAGGCTCTCTCTCCCATGTCTGGAATTTTTCTGATATCCTCTAGGAGAGATTCTGTAGTGCCAGCTAGGGTACCATCATCCAAGAACTAGATATTGAGCTCACTGGAGAGAGCTTCTGTGACTTCCTTGATGACCAGACAGAAAAGAAAGGGGGGCGAGAGGGTGCCCCTGTTGCACTCCCTCACACGAGTCAATTTCATGTGTGCTATATATATATATATATATATATATATATATATATATATATATATATATATATATATATATATATATATATATATATATATATATATATATTCACTTTAACAAATAAGGTAAGCCTTTGTAAATGAGTGGTTTGGATCAATGAAGTATACAAGGTGGTCACGTGACCTGTGGAAGTGGCACTCCCCTCCCTAACCTCACCTCTTTTTCTCTTACCCTCTTCCCTCCCTCCCTCTCTTCCCTCTTTCCCACGACATCACCACCTCCACCGTCGCCAACGTTGGGGATCACTTTTGTGTGGGGGAGATAGAACAGAGAGAGATGCACACACAGGAATGACATAATGAAATTAATATTTACACGACTTCGAGAGAGAGAGAGAGAGAGAGAGAGAGAGAGAGAGAGAGTGACTGACAGACAGACAGACAGACAGACGAAGAGAGTGATTGACACAGATGTATAGACAGTCAAATAGACGGATATAGCAAATAGATAAATGAATACAGACAGGCAGACAAATTCACACAGGGGGGGGGGGTAAGACCCCCAGTGGCAGCAGGTGGTGTGGTAGTTGGCAACACTGCCTACATTACCGCCACTTTCCCGCCAAATTGAGTCAGTGATGAGGGTGTTTCAGGCGCAGGTCGATCACCTGGTGGCGGGGATTCTCTATCCTCACTCCTAACAATGCTCTTACCCACCTTCTAAATATATAGCTCCAAGGGTGGCAACAGTGACTCTAACCTGCTAAAAAAAAATTCTTTGTTAATGGCAACAATATGTTTAACCTATTACTAGGTTTATATTTTGTTTTGCGGTTATGGCAACACTATTTCAATTCATCATTTTATTTGTTTTTCGGTAATAATAAGATTATCATTATTAATTATCTCATTTGTTATTTATTATTATTATTAGTATTATTACTATACAGGGAAGTACTGAATCTGTAGGGATCATATAGCACCTAGGAAATGAAGTTTGTTCCAAGGTAGTGGAAGCGCAGTTCAAATTCCTTAGATCAAAAGACCTTCACTGGCACTAATAAAGCACTTATAACATTATTGCAGGTGTGGCATCAGTGCTTCTTACCCTTTGCTTAGTTTGAATTGATGCC
>NC_091321.1:8308611-8321111 GCF_038502225.1 Cherax quadricarinatus
ATCTCAACACACTTAAACACATCTAACCACATACATCTAAACGCCGTTACGCACATCTAAACGCCCTTACGCACATCTAAACGCCCTTACACGCATCTAAACGCCCTTACATCTAAAATACCCGTATACACATCTGAACACCTTATACATATCTAAACAACGTGTACACATCCGAACACTGTTAAGAAACATTATATAAGCAGTCTATATATATGTACCTTTACCTGCAAAATCTGTAACTGAAATTTTGCCTTCCATAATTTTTTTTTTGTTTTGTTTTCAAAATCATGGTCGTTCCTTAGTCGCATGGAATGTGATACTTTATCCTTAAATGTGTAGTTTCTCAACGATGTGTAATCTCTCGGCTAAATATGTGTAATCTCTCAGCGATGTGTAGTCTCTCGGCTACACGTGTGTAATCTCGGCAATGTACATGTCTCCGTAAAGACTCGTACATGAGATGTACATTACTTATTACAAATATTCTCAATCCGCTTGAAAATCTCCATCCTACACTAACACAAACCACCACTCCATGCTACACCCAGTCTACACCCCCTCCACATTACCCAGGTGGATGGAATGAACATTGAAACGCGAAGTTACACAGGACCACCTGTAGATACACCGAGCAGGACCACTTGTAGATACACAGAACAGGACCACTTGTAGATACACCGGACACGGACGCCCGTATATACACCGGAAACGGACGCTCGTTGATGCACGGGACACGGACGCTCGTAGATGCACGGGACACTGGCGCTCGTAGATACACGGGACACGGACAGATGAAGGATATGGAGACACGTAAATATGCAGGCGCCTATTCGCAAAGACATGGACGAATCTGACATGCATATACTGTACACAGACATGGATGACAAGGTGGACACGGCTGATACATACGTAACAATTAAGCAGCCACCAGCACCCCGCCCGTGTCCAGCAAGGGCAAATATTGACCTAATGAAGAAGGCTGACCATAAATGACAGTGTGTACAAGATTCCGTGCCGAGTCCCACTTACCCGAGGAGCCAAGTGAGCATTGTAAATACTGTTTGTCTGGGACACTGGGAGGAGGGGAGGGAGGCGGTGTTGGAGGTAGGATATTGGGGGAGGAGGAGGGGTGTGTGAATGGGAGGGGAAGGAAGGGGAAAAGAGAGGAAGGGTATAGTGGTCGGGAGGGGAGAGGAAGAGGGGTGAGTGTAGGGGTGGAATGGAGAAGGATGGGGAAAAGGAAAGGGGTGGAATAGGTGGGAAAAGAATGTGAGGCAAGAATAGTGGGAATTGTGTAAGAGGGGATGAGGAAGGATGGGGAGGTGGAAAATGATGAAATACGGGAAATTGTATGTGAGAGTGATTATAATGTTGCAATGGGGAGGTGTGTGTGTGTATAGTTTGCGCGCGTGTGTGTGTATGTATGTGTGTAGTTTGTGCGCGTGTTTGTGTGTGGGGGGGGGAAATGTTACGTGTTGAAGAGGTCGAGAAGTGAGAGTTTCAGGGACGAAAATTGTAGGAAAAGTAAGAGAAAGAAAGACAGTGAATGAGGCTGAATGAATGATTATAAGTTGAAGCCACGAAGACGTGACTTCTCAGCACTCCCTTGACCCCTCCCATATGAACATCCCCCTCCCCCTCTTGAGCTTGCCCCCTCCCCCATGAACATCCCCCTCCCCCCTCTTGAGCTTGCCCCCTCCCCCATGAACATCCACCTCCCCCTTCTTGAGCTTGCCCCCTCCCCCATGAACATCTCCCCTTCCCCCTCTTCAGCTTTCCCCCTCCCCCATGAACATGCCCCTCCCCCCTCTTGAGCTTGCCCTCTCCCCCATGAACATCTCCCCTCCCCCCTCTTGAGCTTGACCCTTGCTCCTAAAACTGCAATAAACTGCTATAAATATGCCCCAGGGAGTGTTTGAACGTGTACTCGCGTGAGTCTTACACTGTATTTTTATATCTGACTTCGTCTGATAGTAATGTCTAGTTAATGTTTGAGCTTTTATGGCTTTGTTCATGAAGAAGCAGGTGTGTGTGTGTGTGTGTGTGTGTGTGTGTGTGTTTAATCGTCTTGATCACTCCAACTGAAGATGTGTGAAATGGACAGCATATATATATATATATATATATATATATATATATATATATATATATATATATATATATGCCACGCGGGGGATCTTTAGCTCAAGTACTTTCACACTTCTCAGTGCGTCATCAGGAGCTGTGCAATGTTGCAAGGGAGCCAGTGGCACCTACGCTACTTTGAGACCTCTCTCCCTGCTTTGGTTGCTCCCTTGCAACATTGCACAGCTCCTGATGATGCACTGAGAAGTGTGAAAGTACTTGAGCTAAAGATTCTCCCCCCCCCGTGGCTTGTCCTGCATAGTTAAGATCGCCCGTCTGCGATTGTTTTCATATGTTTGTTTACGGGTTTATTTGGTGGCTCTTGGTAGCAGGGAGTAATGATAAGGGCTTCGGAGGCTTCTTACTTTATTTGCGGTATTTGGGGTACACAGGCAGTGTGTTACGTGCCCATGGCCCGGAGGGGCCATGCCCACGAGGGAGCGAGAAGTACGACCTGTTGTCTGAGTCTAGGCCTCTGAGTGAGACAGATGCAGGGGTGGGCAGGCGGACATGCCCACCGAGAGGCCTGGCCTCTGATGGAAACTGGGAAATTAGGTATGTAGGCTCACTGGCTATATATATATATATATATATATATATATATATATGTATATATATATATATATATATATATATATATATATATATATATAATATTAGTCAATGTATATATTATGATACACGAGCGTACTTGCTAAAACAATATTAACATCAAATCGATTCTTATAAGACACTTGACACGTTGACATTGGTGGAAGGGATGATGAGAGTGTGGTGGTAGGGATGGTGGGAGCGTGGTGGAAGGGATGATGGGAATGTGGTGGAAGGGATGGTGGGGGTGTGGTGGAAGGGATGGTGGAAGTGTGGTGGAAGGGATGGTGGAAGTGTGGTGGAAGGGATGGTGGGAGTGTGGTGGAAGGGATGATGAGAGTGTGGTGGAAGGGATGGTGGGAGTGTGGTGGAAGGGATGGTGGGAGTGTGGTGGAAGGGATGGTGGGAGTGTGGTGGAAGGGATGATGGGAATGTGGTGGAAGGAATGATGGGAATGTGGTGGAAGGGATGGTTGGGGTGTGGTGGAAGGGATGGTGGAAGTGTGGTGGAAGGGATGGTGGGGGTGTGGTGGAAGGGATGGTGGAAGTGTGGTGGAAGGGATGATGGGAGTGTGGTGGAAGGGATGATGGGAGTGTGGTGGAAGGGATGATGGGAGTGTGGTGGAAGGGATGGTGGGAGTGTGGTGGAAGGGGTGGTGGGGGTGTGGTGGAAGGGATGGTGGGGGTGTGGTGGAAGGGATGGTGGGGTGTGGTGGAAGGGATGATGGGAATGTGGTGGAAGGGATGATGGGAATGTGGTGGAAGGGATGGTGCGGGTGTGGTGGAAGGGATGGTGGAAGTGTGGTGGAAGGAATGGTGGAAGTGTGGTGGAATGGATGGTGGAAGTGTGGTGGAAGGGATGATGGGAGTGTGGTGGAAGGGATGGTGGGGGTGTGGTTGAAGGGATGGTGGGGGTGTGGTGGAAGGGATGGTGGGGGTGTGGTGGAAGGGATGGTGGAAGTGTGGTGGAAGGGATGGGAGTGTGGTGGAAGGGATGATGGGAGTGTGGTGGAAGGGATGATGGGAGTGTGGTGGAAGGGATGATGGGATTGTGGTGGAAGGGATGGTGGGAGTGTAGTGGAAACGATTATGGGAGTGTGGTGGAAGGGATGGTGGGGGTGTGGTGGAAGGGATGGTGGGGTGTGGTGGAAAGGATGGTGGGGGTGTGGTGGAAAGGATGGTGGGGGTGTGGTGTAAGGGATGGTGGAAGTGTGGTGGAAAGGATGGTGGGAGTGTGGTGGAAGGGATGATGAGAGTGTGGTGGAAGGGATGGTGGGAGTGTGGTGGAAGGGATGGTGGGAGTGGGGTGGAAGGGATGGTGGGAGTGTGGTGGAAGGGATGATGGGAATGTGGTGGAAGGAATGATGGGAATGTGGTGGAAGGGATGGTTGGGGTGTGGTGGAAGGGATGGTGGAAGTGTGGTGGAAGGGATGGTGGGGGTGTGGTGGAAGGGATGGTGGAAGTGTGGTGGAAGGGATGATGGGAGTGTGGTGGAAGGGATGATGGGAGTGTGGTGGAAGGGATGATGGGAGTGTGGTGGAAGGGATGGTGGGAGTGTGGTGGAAGGGATGGTGGGGGTGTGGTGGAAGGGATGGTGGGGGTGTGGTGGAAGGGATGGTGGGGTGTGGTGGAAGGGATGATGGGAATGTGGTGGAAGGGATGATGGGAATGTGGTGGAAGGGATGGTGCGGGTGTGGTGGAAGGGATGGTGGAAGTGTGGTGGAAGGAATGGTGGAAGTGTGGTGGAAGGGATGGTGGAAGTGTGGTGGAAGGGATGATGGGAGTATGGTGGAAGGGATGGTGGGGGTGTGGTGGAAGGGATGGTGGGGGTGTGGTTGAAGGGATGGTGGGGGTGTGGTTGAAGGGATGGTGGGGGTGTGGTGGAAGGGATGGTGGAAGTGTGGTGGAAGGGATGATGGGAGTGTGGTGGAAGGGATGATGGGAGTGTGGTGGAAGGGATGGTGGGAGTGTAGTGGAAACGATTATGGGAGTGTGGTGGAAGGGATGGTGGGGGTGTGGTGGAAGGGATGGTGGGGTGTGGTGGAAAGGATGGTGGGGGGGTGGTGGAAAGGATGGTGGGGGTGTGGTGTAAGGGATGGTGGAAGTGTGGTGGAAAGGATGGTGGGAGTGTGGTGGAAGGGATGATGAGAGTGTGGTGGAAGGGATGGTGGGAGTGTGGTGGAAGGGATGGTGGGAGTGGGGTGGAAAGGATGGTGGGGGTGTGGTGGAAGGGGTGGTGATTGTGATCGTCGTTGGTGGTGGTCGTTGTGATTGTGGTTGTAGTTGTGATTGTGATGGTGATCTAGGTGGGATGATGGTGATCATGGTGGAAATGTCTGGTTTATGTGGTGGTCATAGTGGTGGTGGTGGTAATAGTAATTCTGAGAGTTAAGGTAATGGTGGCTGATAGTAGCAACAGTGGCAGTAGTGATGGTGCCACTGGTAGCACGTTTGTTAGTGAGAATAGTAGTCATGGTGTTAGTGATAACAGACTAGTGATGGTGACAGTAGGGCAGTAATGCTAGTGGTGATGGAGGTAGTGCTATTGGTAGCAATGGTAGCACCATTGCTACCAATAGCACTACCTTCATCACCACTAGCATTACTGTGGTGCTGGTAGTGGTGGTGGAGACCAGAAAGAGCAGGGGCCAGAGATGGTGGTTGCATGTTGGTCACTGTTGACACTGGCGCAACTCCTTCAATAATTCACAAACATCACCACTCACAAAATCCAACCCATCTCCCAGTCTACTTTTTGGCTTGCTCTTATTATACCTGTTATACCAGCTAGTATAGCTCTTGTTATTGTTTTTATCGCTGTTACAGCTATATAAGAGCTGTTATAGCCGTTATACCTATTACTAGATCTTGTTATAGCTGTTATACTAATTACAACTGTTATATCTGTTATACGTATTATTAGAATTCTTGTTAAAGCTGTTATCATAACCCTGTGAGTATAACTGTTATAGACGTTATAATAACTGTTATAACTATTATTATAACTATTGTTACAGCTATTATTTCAGTTTTTTAAATCTTATAGCTGTCATTGTCATAGCTCTGGTATGTGTTATAGTTCTTATAGTTGTTTTTATAACTTATAGCTGTAAAATCTGTTATTGCGATTGTTACTCTAGCTGCAGTGTAGCTTCACTGTTGATGTATTAGTCATTTTATAATTGTATTTTAGCTGTATTGTAGGTATATTGTAACGTTTGTTGTTGCCACGTAAATGTATTTTAGCTATGTTGCAAGTATATTGTAGATGTTGCTGTTGTATTGTAAGTGGAGTTGTACTGTGGGTATATTGTAGCTTTGTTGCTGCATTGTAGCTGTGTTGTAAGTATTGTAACAGCTATATCGTAGCCAATATAAGTGTCATTTCTCTGACAATTATCTGTTAGAATCGGTATATATATATATATATATATATATATATATATATATATATATATATATATATATATATATATATATATATATATATATATATATATATATATATATATATATATATGTGTGTGTGTATGTATGTATGTCGTGCCGAATATGTAAAACTGGTCAATTAGCAAGAACTCATTTAAAATTAAGTCCTTTCTGAAATTTTCTTTTATACGTTTAAAGATATATTTTTTTCATTAATGTTAATGTAAAAAATTTAAATTTTGCACCAAAAGAATCTTAGAAAACTTACCTAACCTTATTATAACAAGAGCAATTTATTTTAGCCTAACCCAACTAAATATATTTTAGATTTGTTTACAGTAATTTAACACTAAACAAACACAGTGAAATATATTTTTTTCGTTAGGTTCAGAATGATTTTTGCGAAATTATTGCATACACAATTTTTCACTTGTCTTATATGGCAAGATGAACGTTGCTATTTAAGCCAAGATCGCAAGTTCTGCCTATTCGGCACGACACACACACACATATATATATATATATATATATATATATATATATATATATATATATATATATATATATATATATGTCGTGCCGAATATGTAAAACTGGTCAATTAGCAAGAACTCATTTAAAATTAAGTTCTTTCTAAAATTTTCTCTTATACGTTTAAAGATATATTTTTTTCATTAATGTTGATGTAAAAATTTATAATTTTGCACCAAAAGGAACTTAAAAAACTTACCTAACCTTATTATCACAGAAACAATTTATTTTAGCCTAACCCAACTAAATATATTTTAGATTTGTTTACAATAATTTAATACTAAACAAACACAGTGAAATATATTTTTTTTCGTTAGGTTCAGAATGATTTTGGCGAAATTATTGCATAAAATTTTTTTCGCATGTCCTATATAGCAAGATGAGCGTTGCTATTTAAGCCAAGATCGCAAGTTCTGCCTATTCGGCACGACATATATATATATATATATATATATATATATTTGGCAGTAATTAACAATAACGTCAGAAAAGAGATAACAGAAGAAAATAATCTTAGAATGAAAGATGTGTTCTGGAAAAAGAATAAATTTTCCGGCAAAGCAAAATAAATCAGGTTTAACGATGGCAATTATCCCGTTATGTGTAATTAATGCAGGTGGATAATTATATAGGTGGGCCAGGTAGGACCAGGCACACCTGTCACACCATATATTAAACATCCTGGTTAATTGCACGATAATTTTTGGAATTTATAGTGCGACAGTTTTGCTTAAGTCAAAAAAAAAAAAAAATGTTTTCTTTGTTGTAAGTTTAAAAAAATGTAAATAAAAGATTTTTTTAATTAGTAAATCAAATTTTCTAATTTGATAAATGTCTAGAAACCGACGTTGTAAATAAGGCCTAGAAGGAACGTAGAATGAAAGCCACACATTACCACCACAGTTACTTAGGCACAGGATATATACACCGACAGAGGTATATATATCTTTGTATATATGCTGATAATTAAGTTAGTTCCCTCTTTTACAGATTAAAGTATTCTTAACTGGTAGTGAACAGGTTACAGTCTTGATGAGCCTCGTATAAGCGACTTCATTAGAGCACCAACTACGCTGCGGTTCAGTTGCGACTTAGTATGATGGGTGGAAAGGGTTGGAAAAAAATTGGGCAGAGTAAGGGTGTGTTTAAGTTGCGACTTTGTATGATCCAGGCCAGACCGAAACGTTGTTTAAAGTTTTCCCTCGCAGTGTAAATGAGCTGTGAACTGTGGCTAGGCCTGAAGAATCTAAATCATAATGGAAGAAGGTAAAAGATAAAATTGTTAAGGGTGATACCAATGTTTATCCATTGGTGATGTGTTGTGGTCGTCCTCTCCTCCCCGCACATAAACACACATTTAAGGAAAGAAGAATCAGAGAAGACTTTACAACATACAAAACACTCAGGAATTAAGAGGGCTGCATTATTTTGAGAAGAGGAAATCGGGTACACGAGGGCACAATGGAAAGCTTAAGACACAGGTGCGTCATAGGGATGTCAGGAAGTACTTTTTCAGCCTGAGGGTTTTCATGAGGCGGAATAACCTCGACGAAAAAGTAGGGGAGGTATGCCGCATATATAGTTTTAAGAGCAGGTACGTCAGGGGCCCAGGAAGCTAGGAGGAAGTGAATCTGGCTAGCAGCAAGTTGGGAGGTGGGGTCAGGAGCTAGGACTCGTCCAGTACAAACACACATAGGTTAGGACATTGTTCACATTGGTATGACCTACTTGTTCAAAATCAAGGATATTTTGTTATATGTGAAGGGGTAAATCCATCACCTATCATCACCCGTCATCATTACTTGTCATCACCCACCATAGCTGGTCTATCACCACTCATTACCTGTCATCGCTCATCATCTGTAATCACATGTCATCGCACATCATCTGTCATCACATGTCATCGCACATCATCTGTCATCACATGTCATCGCTCATCATCTGTCATCACATGTCATCGCACATCATCTGTAATCACATGTCATCGCACATCATCTGTCATCACATGTCATCGCACATCATCTGTCATCACATGTCATCGCACATCATCTGTCATCACATGTCATCGCGCATCATCTGTCATCACATGTCATCGCGCATCATCTGTCATCACATGTCATCGCGCATCATCTGTCATCACATGTCATCGCGCATCATCTGTCATCACATGTCATCGCACATCATCTGTCATCACATGTCATCGCACATCATCTGTCATCACATGTCATCGCTCATCATCTGTCATCACATGTCATCGCGCATCATCTGTCATCACATGTCATCGCGCATCATCTGTCATCACATGTCATCGCGCATCATCTGTCATCACATGTCATCGCACATCATCTGTCATCACATGTCATCGCACATCATCTGTCATCACATGTCATCGCGCATCATCTGTCATCACATGTCATCGCACATCATCTGTCATCACATGTCATCGCGCATCATCTGTCACATGCCATCGCTCATCATCTGTCATCACATGTCATCGCTCATCATCTGTCATTATCTATCACCAATCACTAGTCATCACCTGTCTTCGCCCGTTATTCCTTTATCCGCCTATCATCACCATTCAATACTGGTCATTACCCTATCCCTTTCTCTATCCATCTCCCAATCCCTCTATCCCCTTTACATCATCCCTCTTCCCTTTCACCCTGTCCTCATCCCCAGTCTCCCCAACTCCCCATTACCCCCATGAGACCTCTCCGCCCTCCCCTCCTCGTCACCCCTCCCCCCATCCACTAATAACGGGGAACAAAACTCTTACAAACGGTTGCTAAGTAACAGAGAAGCGCGTGGTGTGTGTGTGTGTGTGTGTGTGTGTGTGTGTGTGTGTGTGTGTGTGTTTCCTCAATGAATTGACCATCTGGAACTTGTGCGTTCTATTGTGACCTTTGCTGCCTGGGTCAGTAGAGGTCAAAGTGTTGTGGAGGGTCTTTGGGCGAAATTAGCAATTCGTGGAGTTTATCTAGTGGTTTATGGAGGTTTATGGTGTTTAGTGTGTAGGGTGAAGGGGAGGAAGAGAGGGGGAAGGAGAAGGTAGGGGAAAAGGGAGAAGAGGGAGGATCAAGGTAGGAGGGAGGAAGAGGAGGAAAGTGATAGCAGAATGTCATGCTTTGGGATGGACTTACCCCCCCTCCCACACACACACACACACACACACACACACACACACACACACACACACACACACACACACACACACACACACACGCACAACAAACACACACACACACGCACAACAAACACACACACACACACACACCACACACACACACACACACACACACACACACACACACACACACACACACACACACACACACACACACTAGTAAAGGATTGACTCACTACACACATAACTTCTCGTAAGCCTCGCTCTTCTCTTCCTGGGTGTTGCTACACTTCTCACTCTTCCAGATCGCACATTTTCACTATTAAGAGTGGGATCAGAATTCTGGGAATTCTCTTCAGAATCTAAAGAAGTTTTGTTTCATTAAGACTCACATGAATGTTGTGTATTTCGGCCCCTTAAGCAAACTGAAAGGAGTGGTGATGATATTTGAATTGTCAGGAGAAATGGAAAAATTGCGGTTCATAGCCATATAATAAACTCTGTGGAGCTTTTGATCTTACTGATTCACCCCATAAAAAATAAACATCATAGATGTAATGTTGAAGTTTCCGCAAAAATTAAAATCAAAGTAACAGTTTTTTAACCCAGTAACGTGTATTATTAGCTTATTCGTAAGGTTTTTATCATATGAAGGCTCTTTAATGACTAACTCCTTGCGAGTTTCATAATTGTGACATTATTTACTACTTGTGGCCAAGATATCACAAGATTAATCTAGACAAGATAAACAACGTAAGAATGATGGAGCACTGAAGAAGGTGTCTACTGGCAAATGCTAAGCCTGGCCTCAAATCCAACCCTTCTCATTTATTTCTCCAACCTATTTTTATAAATGTAGGTAAACGTAAAGGTCTTAGTTTGCCTCACTGTTATGATTTATCTTGGGGGAGTGTATGCAGCTAAAATAGGCAGCCATTCCTATGCTATTCATCTCTAGATATACTAGCTTATTGGCAGTTTCAGGATCAGCCTGAAACTGCCAATAAGCTAGTATATCTAGATGATATATGTCAGGTGATTTCTAAGTGGCAGTGTCACCTCACAGTTTAGTTGATCGTGAATCAATGATTGTTCGACAGTCTAAGTGTATGCAGGTTATATACAAGTACAGTGACAGGACCAGTTCAGGTGATGGGACCAAGTGAGGTGCAGGGACGAGTGCCATCACGGATAGGGCAGTTATAATTTTTGGGAGAGACCTCGTGAGATGCTGAAGATTCGTCATGATGCAATCACCGACAGTTCAAAGTTTATTGAATTTATACATACAATTTGTTTTATGTATAATGAAAGCAATTTTCCGGGTAATGTTAATTATTATTCTTAGGATATTGAAAAAATGCCGAGTTATCATGTGCGCAGCTAACATCTCTTGTGTTCATTTCAGTGATTAAATTATTTCCTTATCCTGCAATCATTGTAAGGAATTTCATGTACACTGAGTTACTAATTATCATTTCTATTTTAATTATCTGCTTTCTCAGTTATTAATTTCGACAGGGTAAAGATGCATAATATTGGTGTTAGGAAGAATTACGTTTCTTTCGTTTTTGGACATTTTTTTTTTGTGGTAAGGAATTAGCACTTCCATGTTACCACTGTATTGCTCTGATATTTCTTATTCGCCCAATAGCAATTAGTACTGACCCATGATTGAACTTTATGTATGAATCATTTTAGACAACCGAGTCTTTTGAATTGTGTAGTGATTTTCTTTTTTACTTTTATTGTTGTGGATTACACAGTCTAAGGGATCAAAGAAATAACCCAGACACAACACTTCTCTTAGTCTGATCAAAAGTGACTGAAGAAAAATGTGGTTAACGGATTGTGTAAGCTGATGATAAACTGTGAATTATAATGATGGATTCTGTCTCATTATAAGTGTATCTTCTCTGCTGAAAAAAATAATCCTTTAAATTTTCAAAAACAGTATCATACAGTCCATTGCCCTCTTTTCATATTGCACAAACGTCAATATATTTTTTGTACCATACTATGTCTTGAAGTATAGTTGCTATATATACATCTTATATTCGTCAGTTTTATCAAAATACGCTTCGAATATATTATCAGCTAATTGGAAGGGAATTGCACGAGGGTCATTAAGTCTTAATTTCCATTCGTGGGACAAGGTCCTTACTGTTTGTGATAGGCTGCTCTGCCAAGAAACTGGGGCTACCCTGCCGTTCCTTGGAGCAAATTTGCATATCTCCCATATTCCTCAGGCACTCTTACCAGTGCCTATATACAGAGGTGTACATTTCGCTGTGTATAAACACCGACATTTTACTCTCTCTCTTTATAAATTTTATTCTTGACTAGTGGTGCATAGGCGATATGCAGTGTATATATATATATATATATATATATATATATATATATATATATATATATATATATATATATATATATATATATTATACACACACACACACACACACACACACACACACTGCATATCGCCTATGCACCGTTAGTCAAGAATAAAATTTATAGAGAGAGAGAGTAAAATGTCGGTGTTTATACACAGCGAAATGTACACCTCTGTATATGCAATGACAAATACATACTTCTGTGTGTATAGTGTATACACTGAGAAAGGTACGCATACCCTAGTTAGTCAACTGGAAGGGCAGTGAAACTAAATAACCAATAATAATACATAGAGGAAAATT
>NC_091321.1:8343611-8381111 GCF_038502225.1 Cherax quadricarinatus
TTGTTTTATATTTTAAGTTTGTTTTTGCGGTTGGCTCCCTGGTGTTTTTTTTTCTGTGCTTGTGGTTGCTTGTGTGCTTGTGGATGGTGGTGGTTGTGGTGGTTGTGATGGTGTTGACATGTTGTATTTGTGTCATTATGTACTTAAATTTGTTGTAATTAGCTAAAGTAGTTGTAATTAACCAGATCTCATTATCTGGTTGAATTTTCCTTTAGTGTTCATTGCCTAGCTTAAATACCCAGTTGCATATGTCTACCAATTACCTAGTTGTAATTGCTTAATCTTGTCGAGCTCTGGCTCTCGATCCCGCCTCGTAACTGCGTGTTCACATAAGTTAATCTGCAAACTACAATTGTACTGTTTCCTCCCACTTTGAGTGCTCTTGCTCCAAGGAATGATAGCCAACCTTCTTTGGATAATTCCTGATTGACTGGGTGTTCAGTGTTCAGCTGTGCTGCCTCTTAGAGCATGTTATAGATGTGTGAGTGTTCTGAAAGTTCACTGCACTTCAGGAACACTTCTAGGACGATCATTGCTGAAGCTGAGTAACACCTTGAGGAAGATCATCGTGGATGTACTTCAGCTACAAGATCATCGTGGATGTACTTCAGCTACAAGATCATCGTGGATGTACTTCAGCTACAAGATCATCGTGGATGTACTTCAGCTACAAGATCATCGTGGATGTACTTCAGCTACAAGATCATCGTGGATGTACTTCAGCTACAAGATCATCGTGGATGTACTTCAGCTACAAGATCATCGTGGATGTACTTCAGCTACAAGATCATCATGGATGTACTTCAGCTACAAGATCATCATGGATGTACTTCAGCTACAAGATCATCGTGGATGTACTTCAGCTACAAGATCATCGTGGATGTACTTCAGCTACAAGATCATCGTGGATGTACTTCAGCCACAAGATCATCATGGATGTACTTCAGCTACAAGATCATCATGGATGTACTTCAGCTACAAGATCATCATGGATGTACTTCAGCTACAAGATCATCATGGATGTACTTCAGCTACAAGATCATCGTGGATGTACTTCAGCTACAAGATCATCATGGATGTACTTCAGCTACAAGATCATCATGGATGTACTTCAGCTACAAGATCATCGTGGATGTACTTCATAAAGATCACAGATGTAAACCTCGTCACCAGTGACGTTCACCCATTTCGATACTTCCTCTGTGATACGTATGTTTACTGTTGTATAATTCTGTTTTTTTTCTATGAAAAGCTCTTCGTATTTATGACACATTTTAAGTGGCGGCATAGTCATTAGATTTTTTTAAGTCATTATTGTATGAAATTCATGATCATTACGACTCTCTATATTATGTTTTTTTTAACCATTATTTTTATTTACTGATATTTTTAGCCCCAGACTTACGTCTTTGTAATATCTTAAGTAATACAACTTAATGGCACTTCGAAATTTTCCTTCATAAATATATTCTCTAGTTTTCCTGGAACTGAAAGTAGTTATGTATCATTTTGTCAATTGCTTGTGTGTGTGTGTGTGTGTGTGTGTGTGTGTGTGTGTGTGTGTGTGTGTGTGTGTGTATATATATATATATATATATATATATATATATATATATATATATATATATATCTCGTATTCTTGATACCATGTGCAAATCTAGGCTCACACGCGCTTCTGTTGACTTATTCATCGTGTTTACAATTGGGAGTCAAATTGAAGCCATTAATCATATTTTTGGAACGACAAGCCAAAAAAAATATCGCATCATTATTTCTTCTCATTTCCTGATAAACTAACGTTCTAAGTGAAGCTTCGTGTGTGTGTGTTATGCTCCCGTTTGTTTTTGTTTGTTTTTCTGAGTGTGTGTGTGTGTGTGTGTGTGTGTGTGTGTGTGTGTGTGTGTGTGTACCCTCTCAAATGTGCTCGAGTGTCGAGTCTCTCAGTTCATGGCTCTAGACGTCATGCTTTGATAAAACACCTTAATAAAGAGCGAAATTTCCTAAAAAGCGTTTTCTGCATAAGGGCTTCTTTATGTTGTAACCTTCACCAGCCAGATGCAGTGGTTCCTTGTTTCTTGGGCCCCATCATGTCTTTTGAAACCAGGTGTGGAGTTTGTCTTCACTATCTTCTCAGTAACTTAGTTTCACCATTGCCTCAGCCTTACACTGAAGGAATACTTCCGGTGCCTATGTAGCTTATCTGGGTGTCCAGCGTCTATGTTCTTCTCACTCTCATGTCTCTGTCCACTCTGAGGATATTTCAGTTATCTTGTAAGTTTTGATCAAACCACTATCAAAGTGAGATGTTGTAAAACTGCTTCTTGATTCTTCCTGATGTTCTGGATATCATGAAGGATCCGCTACCTAGCTCCTGTAACACCCAGAGAGCGATCGGTGAAGAAATACAAGACCATCCACGTATTACTATATATGCCTAAACATATCATGCCGTTGTGAGCAAAGGCTTTGTTGTCGCTGGAATAACATAGTTTTCCTAATAAAACATATGTATTGAAGCAGAAGCAACTTTGGGGCGAAAATTCATGATTTGTTGTACACTCCAATGATAATGAAATAATGGAATTAATGGATTTCTTTTTTATTTCTTCTGTGATTTTTGAACAGCATCTCAAGTTTCGTTCAAAGACAAGTTCTTGCAAGAGGTACCAAGATAATTGTCAGATCAATCAGCGCTAAAGAGTCTTCCTTCAAAAAGAATAAAATTCATAATGCCATGGCTGGAACAGTTCACCATTAATCCTCACTTAAAGGACGAGATTTACCACAGTGATCCAGAACGGACTTAAAAGACGTTGTAACCTTCTCTCCCAAGCGCGAGTTATTTATGAAAGACCCTTCAGCTGCACTACAGTACTTCCATCTGCTGCTAAACGAATGTTAGAAGCCTTTTCATTAATGGCCTCCGTGACATTTTTTCTACGCCATTCACTGCTGTCCGAAATTGACACTTGCCAATTAAATGCCACACTCACCCTGAGAAACTTCAAACGAAGACTTATCAACGGAAAGAGGAATAACTAACGAGAGAAATAGCTTGTTTGTTTTATGTTCCAAGAAAGCAAACGCTTGAGATTTTAAACCTCTTAGTCGAAGAAGTAGCATCAAAGACTATATCACAAATTAGTTCTCTAAATCCCAGATCTACAGCTGCATTGAGGCCATCAGACATTGTAACTCAGGTACCACTGATTATCTTTGAAAGTAGGAGCGGGTGCTGCACTCCAGCTCCTGACATCCAAAGAACCAAATGACATAGCGGCACAATAAAATAGCTGCTTTAGCGGCAGAATCTAATCTATTAACTTTCTAATTGCCTTGAAGGTCAGGCAGCAAACTCCCATCCCTGTAGATTACGACAGCTCCTTGGAACAGTGAGTTCTTCGCTTAAATGCTACATAAGACACACATAGCTGACATGACTGATGTGTGTATTTCTGATTATAATTTATATATGTTCAAGCTCTGTTGACGTTATTGTTTATTGATATAATTATTACTGCAATGTAATTGGTAGACCAACACCGAATTTACATATATTTAATAAGCTACAAATATACAAACATTTCTTAATATAATTTACTTTTATTTATATGATTATTTTATAATTCTTTTAAAGTTTTTGGGATTGAACTGTCACAAACTTAGAAGCGTCACCTTTTCACATAATAATGATAAAATTAATAAATACTACTACTATTACTACTATTAATATTATAAAGAAAAACCAGACATTTTATCAGGTCCAAACAAGGGAGAAAAAGATATGACGTGGAGAAGTGAATCAATTAAAGCCATTAAGCGAGAGTGAGTATTATTATGAGGCGTAATTAGAGGGTCGGGTGGACCGTGTTTACCTGTCTGGTAGGGGGGGGGAAGGGGGTGTAGAGAAAGGGGGATTCCTCTCGAAACTGGACCATGCATTTCTAGTTTCTCGCTTCTTACGGCCTATTTTGGGGAAGTGGGTGGTTGGTGAGGAGAGTTGGCTCTGGAGAGGGAGGGGGTTAGAAAGATTGAAGGGGGAGGGGAGAGGTTTGTGCCAAGGGGTACACATCTCTTGTATACATAGTTTACTAAGTGTCCGTTTTAAGGACGAAAGTATTTTTGACTGGTGGTGAACAGGTTATGTGTAGCTTTAATGACCTTCGAATAGTCGATAAGCTTAAATACCAATTAACCAACCATTCGGTGTTGAAAGCAAGTTGTGCGTATACCAAGGCAATGCGAGTTTACCTTCTTGGTATTGTTATAGTTATATTATCATAATTATCTATTTTTAACTAGTATTATCTTTTAGTGAAATTCTGCCCATCTTTAGACTCGTAAGTTAGTTACTTATATAAGTAGAAATTGATAAAGTGAAACGTAATTGCTGTTTTTCGAAAACTTAATATCATATATAGTTATAATATCATAAGCACAGTTTTAAACTTCTCGTCTGCTGTTCCATTAGTTATAATTACTTCCCGAAATGCTTATTACGAACTAATGATAATATAACCAACAAAACTAAACCTTGCCTATATAAAGTTATATAAAGTTTGTTAAAAAAAATAGAAAAGCTGTGTAATAAAAAGATCCATTTACGATGCTATAAGTGCGTAACTTATTACGTCTGAAAACACTTGTGTTTTGAGTTAGAAAATCGTATATGTACGTTGAAATTCCTACCTGCAAGAGCCAGTAACTAACTAGTGAATCTGAGGACGGGCTCAAATGTTTGTAAATAATTTTATAAGTTTATCATGAACCTCAAGATTTTTGAAGATAGATGGAGTAGCTTCCCAAATGTATTCTTAAATTGGTGTCTTATGAAGATGGCATTCTTTGTAGCTTCGTTCAAGGCAGGAGAGAGATCAGTTACCACCAACACGGAGTCGGTAAATCATTTAAAGTACTGGGAACGTCTCAGATTATATGGAATATTCTTTCTGATGCGACGATAAGAAAGAGGTCAGATAATATATACATGGAGGATACTGGATGGCCTAATCCCAGATCTATACCATTTTGACAATGTACTGAAGTGAGAGAGATGGAAGGAAGTGTAAAATAGAACCAGTGAAAAGCAGGAACCACCTTGAGCAACATCCGTGGTCAAAGACTACTCAGCCTGCTGCCAGAAGATATTTTAAATATTAATGGAACAAACATAGATCTCTTCAAGAGTAAACCGGATAACTATCATATCAACCAGACTGCAATGGCTGTCTGGGCCAGCGGGCTACCAACAGCAACAGCCTGCCTCAGGACGAGCCTGCTTCAGGACGAGCCTGCTTGAGGGCGAGCCTGCTTCAGGGCGAGCCTGCTTCAGGGCGAGCCTGCTTCAGGGCGAGCCTGCTTCAGGGCGAGCCTGCTTCAGGGCGAGCCTGCTTCAGGACGAGCCTGCTTCAGGACGAGCCTGCTTCAGGACGAGCCTGCTTCAGGACGAGCCTGCTTCAGGACGAGTCTGCTTCAGGACAAGCCTGCTTCAGGACGAGCCTGCTTCAGGACGAGCCTGCTTCAGGACGAGCCTGCTTCAGGACAAGCCTTCTTCAGGACAAGCCTTCTTCAGGACAAGCCTGCTTCAGGACAAGCCTGCTTCAGGACAAGCCTGTTTCAGGACAAGCCTGCTTCAGGACAAGCCTGCTTCAGGACAAGCCTGCTTCAGGACGAGCCTGCTTCAGGACGAGCCTGCTTCAGGACGAGCCTGCTTCAGGACGAGCCTGCTTCAGGACGAGCCTGCCTCAGGATTAGCCTGCCTCAGGATTAGCCTGCCTCAGAACGAGCCTGCTTCGGGACAAGCCTGCCTCAGGTCGGGCTGCGAGGGTAAGGCGAACTTTAGTGAGAAGATATCAGTTATTACTGTCATTCTACATTCATTGGGAAGAGGCAAACTCGTAGGGGTCATGCAGCTTCTTGGAATGGCAGGTAATCAGACTTCAAGAGAAGGGTAGCTCTTATTCCTTGGATCAAGAGCTCTTCGCCGACATCAATATAAACCCTTCAAGGGAGAGAAGAATCAAAATTAATAAGTGGATAAAATTCTTCGAGAAAATTAAAAGAGAAACTGTTTAATACAATTGATATTCATTTACAAAAATCATTTATCTCGCCACCTGGCATTTACAAAAATCATTTATCTCGCCACCTGGCATTTACAAAAATCATTTGCTGTTTATATATTCGGATCATTTTCATTTTCCATCAACAAGAGACATCAATACTGACAGGTATATTCCAGTTTTGGGTCAAACTACTAACCAAAATTAATATTTTCAGCTGCGCATGTATGTGTGTGTGTGTGCGCGCGCGCGAACGCTTTTTGCCTCTGAAATACTATTAAGGCCTCATTGTTTGTGGTAAACAATGTATAAACACAACAGGTGACCTGTACGTCAGCACAGTCAGCCCAAGAAATATTCTCTGATAGCAAAATTCCCCTCGGGGAGCAATCCTCAGTTCTTCCCCTCGATCCATCTCCCTAAACTCCATCTCTTACGATAAGAAAACATTATTTTGAATGGCTATCCTCTTCTCTCTCTCTCTCTCTCATCTCTCTTTCTATCTCTCTCGTTATTTTTATGTCCTCTTCATTAAATAAAACATAATTATCTATAATTGTTTTCCGACATCATTAACAATATTCGGGTAAATATATATTTCCATTTGATTATTTATTTGTTTAATTATTTGGACTATTGACAGTGACCTGTAACCTCACCCCCTCTCCCCCCCCCACGCTACGGTATTTTGAGCCCTCATTCTACGTTGTTGCACAGCACATATTTAAAGTGTATTTTGTGTGTGTGTGTGTGTGTGTGTGTGTGTGTGTGTATATATATATATATATATATATATATATATATATATATATATATATATATATATATATATATATATATATATATATATATATTATAGGGGCCCGAGACTGTTCAACTGTGGTTTCAGGGGTTGATTCATAGCTCCTGGCCCCTGTGTGTGTGTGTAATATGTATATGATATATATCCATTTTCTGGGAAAAAAAATCATGAAGATAGGTTTCAGCTGAGGTCTTCCTGAAGAAGACTTCCGTTTCAGTCTTCAATTCTTCCATTTTTCCATCGTGTAGTAACTGAAATTTGTTCTTATTGAACATTATATTGTTTTTCTGTGTCCCAGTGAGAGCCCTATTTATATCAGCTTTGAGATTTGCTGTATCATCAGTGGTTGCTAATGATAATTATGGCGATTAGTGTGTCTTCAGGGCGAAGACTTGTTACTGCAGCACCATCTGATTTAAATTTGTTCACTATTGCTCTTTGGGTCCTGTTTGTTAGGAAAAAAATCAATCTGTTTTCTCGTGAATAAAATACCAATCTTGAGGCCAGAGGTCAGCACATTCGTGGTGTCCCGCGAGGCCAGGGTCAACAACAACAGTCGTGTAAACCCTTGTCAACAAATATCAAAGGATTTTTGTTGTTTAATTTTAGCATCAGCCTGAGACAGAGCATTTACGTTTGTGTGTGTGTGTGTGAGAGAGAGAGTGAGCGAGCGTGTTTGTAATTAATAAATCTATTGCCCGAACTCAAAGGTCCACAGCGGGAACGCTGAAGACGCCGAAAAATACACTGAAAGACAGATAGAACGACGGCAGAACGTCGAAATAATACGATGAGAGTTGAGAATGATGAGAGGATTAGAGGAGGGGTGGAGACGGTAAGACCTTGACTTGTGGAGTGGTGATGACAGGGCTGCCACGGGAAATGATCCCTATTTGGTAATGACGGGGCTGGAAATGACCCCAATTTATTGTTTCATTTCTTGTTATCTAAGGAGGATGTTCTTGGAGATCGTTAATAAGATGGGAAGGTTGGGGGAGAGGGGAAACCAGGTTGAAGGAAGGAGTTGGGGAAGGAATGGGGTGATGGGGGGGGATGATAGCTTGTATTTTTTTCTTCGGGCATTATCCTTCACCACCCACACATCCCCACCCACACATCCCCACCCACACATCCCCACCCACACATCCCCACCCACACATCCCCACCCACACATCCCCACCCACACATCCCCACCCACACATCCCCACCAACACTCCTCCACCAACACTCCCTCACATAAACGAATTTTCTTTATAGATTTCGACCAACTACTGAAAAGGACCTCAATTTGAGGTCGAAATATACAGACGACAAAATCCATGTGTTATCTTAGTCATACATGAATTTTTTTGAAGCTCAAGATTATATATAATATAGTATTAAGTTATGCCAGAAAAACTCTAAATTGTCCTAAAAAAGGGGAATCTTTTGAAAAATAAGTTGAAAAAATATACTTGCCAAACGTGGAATACTGCCTTCAGTAAATTGACAGCCGTGCATCACTGTCCATCAGTTTGACGTATGTCGATAGACGGGCGTGAGGAATGGGGGCAGTGTGACAGATGTATGCAGGTGACGCTGACAAGTGTGGCTGACAGGTGAAGGTGACTGGCGAGGCTGACAGGTGAAGGTGACTATCGAGGCTGACAGGTGAAGGTGACTATCGAGGCTGACAGGTGAAGCTGACGGTTAGTCAGATGGGTGTGTCACAGGTGAAAAAGACAGGTGAAAAAGACAGGTGAAAAGGATAGATGAGGAAGACTGGTGAGGAAGGATGGTGAGGAAGACCGGTGAGGAAGGATGGTGAGGAAGACAGGTGAGGAAGGCTGGTGAGGAAGACAAGTGAGGAAGGCTGGTGAGGAAGACAGGTGAGGAAGGCTGGTGAGGAAGACGTGAGGAAGACTGGTGAGGAAGACTGGTGAGGAAGACAGGTGAGGAAGGCTGGTGAGGAAGACAGGTGAGGAAGGCTGGTGAGGAAGACAGGTGAGGAAGGCTGGTGAGGAAGACAGGTGAGGAAGGCTGGTGAGGAAGACAGGTGAGGAAGACAGGTGAGGAAGGCTGGTGAGGAAGACAGGTGAGGAAGGCTGGTGAGGAAGACTGGTGAGGAAGACTGATGAGGACAGGTGAGGAAGGCTGGTGAGGAAGACTGGTGAGGACAGGTGAGGAAGGCTGGTGAGGAAGACTGGTGAGGAAGACTGGTGAGACTAACAGGTAACACAGACAAACGAGACTGACAAATGATCGACAGTAATTGAAGAGGTGTCAGGAGTTCAGAAACGAACTTGAGGATTCACCACCTCAAGATATCCACCAACAACAACTGTCGAATGTTATTTCTAGAGCGAAAATAAAGAACTCAGCTATGTTCTGATAGCTGGTGTGTCCTGACAGCAGGTGTGTTCTGGTGGCAGGTGTTTGTCACTGAAAATGCGAGGAAGGAGGAAGAGGAAGAAGGTGGAGGAGGCGCAGGCGGCGCAGGCGGCGGCGGAGGCGAGCGAAGACGAGACTTATATCGCTTTACACACCCACACTAAACCAAATTTAGGAACAATTAGGAATTAGTCTAGTTTTACATTAGCGGGGCGACCTTGTCCCCTGGCAGGCAGCCCGGGGGACCCGCTCATTATCCTTAATAACACCCTGATTTAGCACTCATATTTAATCTGGCCCTATCACCCCCCCCTCCTAGTCTCGCTCTCCGAACATGTATTTTCTGGCAGCGATTCTGCCCTTCCTTAAACCTCCTTTATTATTAGTTTCGGAGCCGTAATTCAAGTCTTTAAGTACGTGTTATATAGTCTAGACAGTCCCTCACTATATAAGCTCCTAATTGTCTGTATGTCTGTCTGTCGTTTCTCAATTAGAATTCATTTCTCGTGAGGGGGTTTATTTGGAAAGCAAGGCGGTCATTGGCCTCGACATCCCCTTCCCATTAGAGGACTATGGTTATATCTCCTTTCTGCTATTTTTCTTTCATTATTTGCACATTAGGTATTTGTTATATTGGTAGCTCTCATGGTCTTGTGTGCTCCGCGGTGTGGCCCTAGCATGCAACCGGACAGTGAAGGTGTGTGTTGCATGCAACCGGACGGTGAGGGTGTGTTGCATGCAACCGGACAATGAAGGTGTTGCATGCAACCGGACGGTGAGGGTGTGTTGCATGCAACTGGACAGTGAAGGTGTATTTTGCATGCTATTCAATGAGTGATGGTCACTCACACGTCTACCGTTGTGCTATCTCTCCGGTCTCTCTTCTTCTCTGCTGTCCAAGATAGCAAAATTTGCGGGTGACACCACACTGGAGAAAAGTGCAGCACCTAAAGCAGATGTCTAGAGTACTGAGAGTGGTCTAGCCAGATATGGCACTGTGCTCAGAAATGTGAAAGATGAGTTTCAACGTAGACATGTGCAAAGTAATGCATATTACGCATAATAACCTCAAACATGAATACAAAGTGAAGAAAATTACCTTAGAGTAATCATAAGCAGTGACCTTGAAAGTACCAAACACTGCCTAACTGCGAGCAGCAAGACTAATAGAATGCTAGGTCTTCTAGCTAAAAACTCCGATGACAAAACATCAGGCGCTACGTTGATACTACTTGAAGCACACGTTAGAGTGCATTTTGAATATGCCATCTAGTTTTGATATAACATTCCGCAAAAGGAAAAAACATACCGGAAAGGTTTCGGAGAAGACTTATCAGACTCGAACCATCACTCAGAAACAAACCTTATGAATATATAAATAACCCGTGAATAGGAGAGAGAGGCTTATGACGTCCTTATAAGCTTCTCTCTCTCCTACGTGCGGGTTATTTGTGTATTGTTCCAGCCATGGTTTGTGCCATTTTGTTCCTTACGAAGAAAGACGGAAAGCATTCAACCTTTCTTTCTCTTGGAAGACGAAGACTAAGAGGAGATCTCTAAACCTTTGATATTGCATAGCTTTGACGCACTCAGAAACGAAGAACTGTTTGAAGAATTTAATGAATCCATAACTCGAAACACTGCAATAAATGAAACCGCGAGGCAGAAGAGGCAACACTAACGTATGCAATGCTTTTATATTATAAACAGGAAGATAATAGTCATTGAAGACCCAGTTTACACACACACACACACACACACACACACACACACACACACACACACACACACACACACTCACACACTCACACAAGGAGAATACAAGCGGAAGAGGATAAGGTAAGCCTACAAGGGGATCTGGAAAGGTTGCAAGCATGGTCTGATAAATGGCTACGGAGTTTAACCCCAACAAGTGCAAAGTTATGGAAACTGGGGAAGGACAAAGGAGACCGCAGACGGAGTACAGCCTAAGAGGTCAGAGGATGCAAAACTCAACCAAGGAAAAGGATCTTGGGGTAAGCTTCATACCGAGCACATCTCCTGAGGCGCACATCAACGAAATAACTGCTGCAGCATATGGGCGCCTGGCAAACCTGAGAATAGCGTTTCGACATCTACGTAATGAGTCGTTCACGACATACGCAACCTACATCTAGTCAAACACGTCAAGAAATTAGATAAAGAGCAAAGGTTTGCAACAAGACTAGTCCCGGAACTGAGGGGTTTGTCCTACGAGGAGAGGTTTAGGAAACTCAACCTGACAACACTGGAAAGCAGGAAGGATAGGGCAGACATGATAACAGCGTATAAAATACTGAGAGGAATTGACAGGATGGAGAGGAACAGAATGTTTCAGAGAGATGACATAGCAACAAGGGATCACAACTCGGAATTGAAAACTCAGATGAATCACAGGGATGTTAGGAAGTATTTCTTCAGCCATAGAGTTGTCAGGAAGTGGAATAATTTGGAAAGTGATGCAGTGGAGGCAGGATCCATACATAGCTTTAAGAAGGGATACGATAAAGCTCATGGACCACGGAGAGAGTGGACCTAGCAGCGACCAGTGAAGAAGCGGGGCCAGGAGCTATGACTCGACACCTGCAACCACAATTAGGCGAGTATACACACACACACACACACACACACACACACACACACACACACAAACACACACCACACACACACACACACGCCAACAGACAGCATTTAACGATCGTAACAGTGGCACTCTACTCATGTATTTACCTTGTGCTTAGTGCCATTAAGGTGCCAGACGTCCGGCGGGGCCACGTAGCCCGTATTAAGTGCATGAGAACGACCATGTATCTCGTATTTAGTGCACGAAGATGACCCCGTAGCATATAAGCACATGGAGACGACTCCATAGCATATAAGTGCATGAAAACGACCTCGTAGCGCGCACAAACCGCATGAGGACGACCACGTAACACATTAAACGCACGAGGACGACTACGTAGCCCATATTCAGTGCATGAGGACGACCTCGTAGCGCATGAGGACGACCACGTAGCTAAGTGCACGAAAATGACCACGTTGAACGTAGAGCTTGGGGACGACCATGTGAAAAGCAAATCCTCCTAGAAGTGGTTATTGTGGGAAGTGGTGAACGCTGGTGTGTTGGAGGAAGGTAGTGGTCGTGGTGGAAAGGGTGATGGGTAATCGTGGTTAATCATTGTTGGGGGGCTGTCATTATTGTGGATGTCGCGAATGCAGTAGTTGTGGTAGTCGTTGCAGTGGTGGTGATGGTAGTGGAGAGTGCGTGTGTGGTGGTTCAGGGGAGATAGTGCGAGTCAACATGGGGTGTTTGCATGTGCTTTGGCCTAATTACCAGTGGTAGTGAAGCCGTCTACTCCCCCTCCTCTCCCCTTACGCTCTCGTCTCTCCCCACTCCGTCCCCTCCTCACCTCACGCTCTCCACCCACGCCTTCTCTCCCATCTACCCTCCCAACACCCTCTACCTGCTTCATACATTCAAATAATAACAGGTGGAGGAATATCTTCTCCTACTCTCTCTCTCTCTCTCTCTCTCTCTCTCTCTCTCTCTCTCTCTCTCTCTCTCTCTCTCTTTGATAATTTCAAAATATTATGATTATATAAAAATCACTGTTTAGGAAGACTCGCATCAATAACCAATAAGATGAGATTCTTAATAGTATTATTTTCTATTCAGTTATATCAGATCCTGCTAAATAGTATCCGATCTCCAAACTCACTTGTATCAGATCCTGTTAAATAGAATCCGATCCCCAAACTCAGTTGTATCAGATGCTGTTAAAAAGAATCAGATCCCCACCCAATAGGATCAGATTCCCAGTCGTTAGAATACGATCCAACATCATATGAATCAGATTCTCAATAAATAGGATCACGTTTCCAAGCAAAGAGATCAGATCCTCAGCCAATAAGATTAAATAAGTCACAATTATCGGTATCACTACTGGAGGCCCTACAAGTATCAGCATCACTAGTGGTGATTCCACAAGTATCATCATTACTAGTGGTGATTCCACAAGTATCATCATTACTAGTGGTGATTCCACAAGTATCAGCATCACTAGTGGTGATTCCACAAGTATCAGCATCACTAGTGGTGATTCCACAAGTATCAGCATCACTAGTGGTGATTCCACAAGTATCATCATTACTAGTGGTGATTCCACAAGTATCATCATTACTAGTGGTGATTCCACAAGTATCATCATTACTAGTGGTGATTCCACAAGTATCATCATTACTAGTGGTGATTCCACAAGTATCATCATTACTAGTGGTGGTTCCACAAGTATCATCATTACTAGTGGTGGTTCCACAAGTATCATCATTACTAGTGGTGGTTCCACAAGTATCATCATTACTAGTGGTGGTTCCACAAGTATCATCATTACTAGTGGTGATTCCACAAGTATCATCATTACTAGTGGTGATTCCACAAGTATCATCATTACTAGTGGTGATTCCACAAGTATCATCATTACTAGTGGTGGTTCCACAAGTATCATCATTACTAGTGGTGATTCCACAAGTATCATCATTACTAGTGGTGATTCCACAAGTATCATCATTACTAGTGGTGATTCCACAAGTATCATCATTACTAGTGGTGATTCCACAAGTATCATCATTACTAGTGGTGATTCCACAAGTATCATCATTACTAGTGGTGATTCCACAAGTATCATCATTACTAGTGGTGATTCCACAAGTATCATCACTAGTGGTGGTTCCACAATTATCATCATCACTAGTGGTGGTTCCACAAGTATCATTATCACTAGTGAGGGGTTCTTAAGTGCTAACCTCCGCCTGTGATAATCTTAGCCTATAAAATTATTCGCCAGAACTCCTCAAGGGAGGTTCTTTGACGCTGGTGAGGGGCTTTTGATCTAGGAAATTGGATCTGTGCTCCAGTTTCTTGAATTGAGCCTGAATGCCTTCCTCCCCCACAGGCGCTGTATAATCCCTCCGGGTTTAGCTCTCCCCCATGATAATTCACCAGAAGGATTGCTGGAAAGTATTTGCAGAAGGCGTAAGCATCGTACGCAAAGCTCGATACTGTGCGTAAATTTTGAAAAAAAAAAAAAAAAATTCCGCAAATGGAGTGATGATGCCGGAGTTCAACCTTGATAAGTGTCAGGTAATGGAAGAGGTGTCAACACACCTCATTAGAAATGTATATAATGTGGTAAAATGTTGAAAATATCTGATGAGAAGAACTACATAGGAGGGAATTATATCGGAAGGAACTCTTGAGTCACGATGACCAAATATAATCATAACTTTCAGATACACTGGTTGTCAAATACTGACAGTACTTTCTAGACAAACTGTAACTCAATAAATGTGTTTAGACAGATGTTCGACGGATCATGGGAGTATTCAGCTGTAGTATTTTATAAGCACTTTCAGAGCATGTTGTTACGGCAGGAAAAAGCAATAAAATGTAGTAATTGTAATAAACCGGAGGGTTAAGAAAAAGGAGTCACTAGTAAAGACTCGAGGTACCTGACATGTCCCTGTGGGAAAAACAAGAGATGACGTGATGTCATGAAGACGAGAAAAAGTAGACTGAAAAAATTTCTAGAAGGTAAAACAAGTGAACAACTCTGTTGCTGTAATAACAAGATGGTTAATAAGTATAATTAACTACACACACACACACACACACACACACACACACACACACACACACACACACACACACACACACACACACACACACACACACACACACACACACACACACACACACAAGCGGGTTAAATTAAACACTCAAAACTACATAAAAAGTGTGGGAGGGGGGTAGGGGTAAGGGAGTGACAGGACGAGAGGAAGGGGACTAATATGAAGGGTGACTGTATTAAAGGGTGAAATGTTACGGGGTAGTGGGAAAGGGACGGAATACTGGGGAGGGTGATGGAAGTGGGGGTAAGATGGAAAGAAGTAGGGGTAAGGGGAGCTAAACGGTTATAGGAAAGGTAAACACTTGTTCCACCTCCTCTCACAACCCCCTCTGTCTCACATTACCCCTTTCCTACAACCCCTTACATCCCGTCCCATAACTCTCTTCCTTCATCCCCCTCTCCCCCAGAACCTTTACACACGCCCTTCTTCCACTTGCTCACCTTGTTCCTCATTCTTTACTCTTACGTACACTTCCCATCTTCTGAAATGCTTTCCTCCCCATTTCTCCTTCCTCCCAGATTATCTTTACCCTCTCTAACTCTTCATTTATTCATTATCCTCCTTTCCCTGATTTCTTTCTCGGTGTCATTTCCTAACCACCGATTCACTTGTCCTGTCCCACACCTGTCAGCCTTCTCTTCTCCCTCATATCCCTTTCCCTCCTCACCATCGACTTCCTTCACCTTCTCGTTCCTCTCACTTCCCCTCGGTCACTCGCCTCACTTCCCCTCGGTCACTCGCCTCACTTCCCTGCTATCACTCGCTTCGTCTCATACATGTAGTGTTTGTCGTGGGAGGTGTGGGCATTTGGTCATCAGTCTATTACACACACACACACACACACACACACACAGTTCCACACAAAGTTGCACACAAGAGATTATTGTAAAAGTTGGAGGACCGGGCAAGTATAATAGGGAAGGCACTGAAATGGATCAGAGAATACTTGAGTAATGTAACAGCGAGTCATGGTACGCGACGAGGTGTCAGACTGAACACCTGTGACGAGCGGGGTTCCACAGGGGTCGGTCCTAGGGCCAGTGCTGCTTCTGGTGTTTGTGAATGACATGACGGAAGGGATAGACTTGGAAGTGTCCCTGTTTGCAGACGACGTAAAGCTAATGAGAATTCAATCGGATGAGGATGGGGCAGGACTACAAAGGATCTTTGCAGGCTGTAAGCCTGGTCCAGCAACTGGCTCCTAGAGTTTAACCCCACCAAATGCAAAGTCACGAAGATCGGGGAAGGACAAAGAAGACCCCAGAGTGCAGTCTAGGGGACCAAAAACTACAAACCTCACTCTAGGAAAAGAATCGTGGGATGAGCATAACACCTATCACATCTCCTGAGGTGCACATCATCCAAATAACTGTTGCAGCATATGGGCGACTAGCAAACCTAAGAATAGCGTTCCGACACCTCAGTAAGGAATCGTTCAGGACTCTGTACACAGTGTACGTCAGGCCCATACTGGAGTATGCAGCACCAGTTTGGAACTCCCACCTGGTCAAGCACGTCAAGAAATTAGAAAAAGTGCAAAGGTTTGCAACGAGACTAGTCCCGGAGCTAAGGGGCATGTCCTCCGAGAAGAGGTTAAGGGAAATCAACCTGACGACACTGGAGGACAGGAGAGAGAGAGAGAGAGAGAGAGAGAGAGAGAGAGAGAGAGAGAGAGAGAGGAGGACATGATAATGGCATATAAAATACTGAGAGGAATTGACAAAGTGTACAAAGACAGGATGTTTCAGAGATGGAACACAGCAACAAGGACTCACAACTGGAAGTTGTTATAGGGATGTTAGGAAGTATTTCTTCATTCATGGAGTTGTCAGGAAGTGGAATAGACTGGAGAGTGATGTAGTGGAGGCAGGATCCATACATAGCTTTAAGAAGAGGTATGATAAAGCTCATGGAGTAGTGAGAGTGGATCTAGTAGCGACCAGTGAAGAGCCGGGGCCAGGAGCTATGAATCGACCCCTGTAACCACAATTAGATGAGGACACGCCTCGGATATGCTTGTCCGCGTCACTGCTGTTTTAACTCTAATACTAACATACCACCCCAGGCAACACACAATCAATTACTCTCACCCTCTTAGCTGATAAAATACACCAAATTCCCCATTTTCACGTTGCCGTGATACAGTAAAAAGTCTTACGAGGAAAGAAATTCTCACCCAGAAAGTCTTAGGACAAACGTCGACACATTTCATTTACTCCCAGACACTCACAGCACAGTGCCTTGTAATTAGAGTTTTTACCCCTGACGGCCATTTTGAATTATTGAATCATTAAAATTGTTAATACTTGTTGTGTGCTTTGATTTTTTTTGTTTTAAGGAGCTCAGTTGGTCTCAGTATTCTTTGATGTGGGTTTTGGTTGCCTGCGTGTGTTTGTATTTGCATGTGTTTATAGTTTGTTGGCGGTGGGCTTGAAATTTGGGCTCCGGCTTTTATTTTTGCAGTTAAACAATGTGTTTTTGTGTCTTGTTAACTCCAAGAAAGGTTTTAACTTCTACTGTGTACCTCCTTAACTCTGATGAAATATTTCCTATCGTCACTACGACAAATAATGATGGTCAGCTTCCATTTGTCTCTCTCCATCCTGATGACTATTGTGCTGAGTAATCTGTTTTGATAATGTCATGAAGAATTTTTACGTACTCATAATGTTTCTTCTTGTTCTACCAGCCTGGTGATGAAGCTCTACTTTATCAAGCTTCTTCGTATATTAGAGGAGAGCTCTACGCTAAACCCAAGTACTCGAGAAATTAATTAGTATGATAGATATTAATTAGAAAGATTTTTGGTTGAGATTTGTGAAGGCTGTTTTCATATTTGTCAGTCTGCAACCTATCCTTGACCGTAAATGAGAGAAAAGGTCTGGAAAAAATAAGGGAGTAATGTCGAGAAAACGAAGGAGGCAGAAGCAGGAATAGTTGAGGGAAATTTGGTAGGGAGGGATAAGTGAGGGAGAGGTTGGGGTAGAGGACATGGGATAGATAGAGGGATGGGGTAATTTAGCAATGGGAAGTGTAAACTGTAGATATAAATGCCAGCTGGAGAGAGACAGAGAGGGCAAAAGAGACGTGTACTGAAAACATGATTTGATAGAGAGTGGGGAAAGAAACATGGGTAGTGAGAATATAAAAGGAGATGAGATCAGGGGAGTAAGAGAGGTGGGACTACAGCTTTCAGTATAGTGGTACCACTATTCTCAGTATAGTGGTACCACTATTCTCAGTATAGTGGTACCACTATTCTCAGTATAGTGGTACCACTATTCTCAGTATAGTGGTACCACTATTCTCAGTATAGTGGTACCACTACTCTCAGTATAGTGGTACCACTACTCTCAGTATAGTGGTACCACTACTCTCAGTATAGTGGTACCACTATCAGTATATTGGTACCACTATCGGTATAGTGGTACCACTACTCTCGGTATAGTGGTACCACTACTCTCGGTATAGTGGTACCACTACTCTCGGTATAGTGGTACCGGTATCAGTATAGTGGTACCGCTACTCTCAGTATAGTGGTACCACTACTCTCGGTATAGTGGTACCACAACTCTCGGTAGAGTGGTACCACTACTCTCGGTAGAGTGGTGCCGCTATCAGTATAGTGGTGCCACTATTCTCAGTATAGTGGTGCCACTATTCTCAGTATAGTGCTGCTACTATTCTCAGTATAGTGGTGCCACTATTCTCAGTATAGTGGCACCACTATTCTCAGTATAGTGGCACCACTATTCTCAGTATAGTGGCACCACTATTCTCAGTATAGTGGTACCACTATTCTCAGTATAGTGGTACCACTATTCTCAGTATAGTGGTACCACTATTCTCAGTATAGTGGTACCACTATTCTCAGTATAGTGGTACCACTATTCTCAGTATAGTGGTACCACTATTCTCAGTATAGTGGTACCACTATTCTCAGTATAGTGGTACCACTATTCTCAGTATAGTGGTACCACTATTCTCAGTATAGTGGTACCACTATTCTCAGTATAGTGGTACCACTATTCTCAGTATAGTGGTACCACTATTCTCAGTATAGTGGTACCACTATTCTCAGTATAGTGGTACCACTATTCTCAGTATAGTGGTACCACTACTCTCAGTATAGTGGTACCACTACTCTCAGTATAGTGGTACCACTACTCTCAGTATAGTTGTACCACTACTCTCAGTATAGTGGTTCCACTACTCTCAGTTGTACCACTACTCTCAGTACAGTTGTACCACTACTCTCAGTATAGTGGTACCACTACTCTCAGTATAGTGGTACCACTACTCTCAGTATAGTGGTACCACTACTCTCAGTATAGTGGTACCACTACTCTCAGTATAGTGGTACCACTACTCTCAGTATAGTGGTACCACTACTCTCAGTATAGTGGTACCACTACTCTCGGTATATAGTGGTACCACTACTCTCAGTATAGTGATACCTCTACTCTCAGTATAGTGATACCACTACTCTCAGTATAGTGTTAACACTACTCTCTTTATAGTGGTGCCACTACTCTCAGTATAGTGGTACCACTACTATCGGTATAGTGGTGCCACTATCAGTATAGTCAGTATAATGGTACCACTACCAGTATAGGTACCACTACTCTCAGTATACCACTACTCTCGGTGTAGTGCTCGGTATAGTGGTATGCTCTCTGGTACCACTACTCTCAGTATAGTATAGTGGTGGTATACCACACTACTCAGTATAGATACCACTATGAGTAGTGGTGCCACTATACTGAGAGCAGTGGTACCACTATACAGTGAGATAGTGAGAGTAGTGGCACCACTATACTGAGAGTAGTGACACCACTGTACTGAGAGTAGTGGTACCACTATATTGAGAGTAGTGGTACCACTATACTGAGAGTAGTGGTACCACTATACTGAGAGTAGTGGTACCAGTATACTGAAATTAGTAGCACCACTATACTGAGTAGTGGTACCACTATACTGAGTAGTGGTACGACTATACTGAGTAGTGGTACCACTATACTGAGAGTAGTGGTACCACTACTCTCGGTATAGTGGAGTACCTATACTACTATACTGAGAGTAGTGGTCAGTGATAGTGGTACCACTATACTGAGTAGTGGTACACTATACTACTCTCAGTATAGTGGTCACCACTACTCTCAGTATAGTGGTACCACTACACTCAGTATAGTGGTACCACTACTCTCGGTATAGTGGTACCACTATACTGAGAGTAGTGGTGCCACTATACTGAGAGTAGTGGTACCACTACTCTCGAGAGTAGGTATAGTGGTACCACTACTCTCAGTATAGTGTATAGTGGTACTCTCACTACTCTCAGTATAGTGATACCACTACTCTCAGTATAGGTACCACTACTCTCAGTGGTACCACTATAGTGGTACCACTACTCTCGGTATAGTGGGTATAGTACCACTACTCTGGTACCACTACTCTCGGTATATTGGTACCACTGCTCTCGGTATAGTTGTACCACTACTCTCAGCATAGTGGTACCACTGCTCTCGATATAGTGGTACCACTACTCTCGGTATAGTGGTGCCGCTGTCAGTATAGTGGTACCACTACTCTCAGTATAGTGGTATCACTACTCTCTTTATAGTGGTGCCACTACTCTCAGTATAGTGGTACCACTACTTTCAGTATAGTGGTGCCACTATCAGTATAGTCGTACCGGTACTCTCAGTATAATCGTGCCAGTACTCTCAGTATAGTGGTATCACTACTCAGTATAGTGGTACCACTATTTTCAGTATAGTGGTGCCACTACTCAGTATAGTGGTGCCACTATCAGTATAGTACCGGTACTCTCAGTATAATCGTGCCACTACTTTCAGTATAGTGGTACCACTACTCTCAGTATAGTGGTACCACTACTCTCAGTATAGTGGTACCACTACTCTCAGTATAGTGGATACCTCTACTCTCAGTATAGTGGCACCACTACTCTCAGTATAGTGGTACCACTACTCTCAGTATAGTGGTACCACTACTCTCGGTATAGTGGTACCACTACTCTCGGTATAGTGGTACCACTACTCTCGGTATAGTGGTACCACTACTCTCGGTATAGTGGTACCACTACTCTCATTATAGTGGTACCACTACTCTCGGTATAGTGGTACCACTACTCTCGGTATAGTGGTACCACTACTCTCGGTATAGTGGTACCACTACTCTCAGTATAGTGGTACCACTACTCTCAGTATAGTGGTACCACTACTCTCAGTATAGTGGTACCACTACTCTCAGTATAGTGGTACCACTACTCTCAGTATAGTGGTACCACTACTCTCAGTATAGTGGTACCACTACTCTCAGTATAGTGGTGCCACTACTCTCAGTATAGTGGTGCCACTACTTTCAGTATACTGGTACCACTACTCTCAGTATAGTGGTACCACTACTCTCAGTATAGTGGTACCACTACTCTCAGTATAGTGGTACCACTACTCTCAGTATAGTGGTGCCACTACTTTCAGTATACTGGTACCACTACTCTCAGTATAGTGGTACCACTACTCTCAGTATAGTGGTACCACTACTCTCAGTATAGTGGTACCACTACTCTCAGTATAGTGGTACCACTACTCTCAGTATAGTGATACCACTACTCTCAGTGTAGTGATACCACTACTCTCAGTATAGTGATACCACTACTCTCAGTATAGTGGTACCACTACTCTCAGTATAGTGGTACCACTACTCAGTATAGTGGTACCACTACTCTCAGTATAGTGGCACCACTACTCTCAGTATAGTGGTACCACTACTCTCAGTATAGTGGTGCCACTACTTTCAGTATACTGGTACCACTACTCTCAGTATAGTGGTACCACTACTCTCAGTATAGTGGTACCACTACTCTCAGTTTTGTGGTACAACTACACTCAGTATAGTGGTGCCACTACTCTCAGTATAGTGGTGCCACTAGTTTCAGTATACTGGTACCACTACTCTCAGTATGGTGGTACCACTACTCTCAGTATGGTGGTACCACTACTCTCAGTATAGTGGTACCACTACTCTCGGTGTAGTGGCACCACTACTCTCGGTGTAGTGGCACCACTACTCTCGGTGTAGTGGCACCACTGCTCTCGGTATAGTGGTACCACTACTCTCAGTATAGTGGTACCACTACTCTCGGTGTAGTGGCACCACTACTCTCGGTATAGTGGTACCACTGCTCTCGGTATAGTGGTACCACTGCTCTCGGTATAGTGGTACCACTACTCTCAGTATAGTGGTACCACTACTCTCGATATAGTGGTACCACTACTCTCGATATAATGGTGCCGCTGTCAGTATAGTGGTACCACTACTCTCAGTATAGTGGTACCACTACTCTCAGTATAGTGGTACCACTACTCTCAGTATAGTGGTACCACTACTTTCAGTATAGTGGTACCATTACTCTCAGTATAGTGGTACCACTACTCTCAGTATAGTGGTACCAGTACTTTCGGTATAGTGGCACCACTACTCTCGGTATAGTGGTACCACTGCTCTCGGTATAGTGGTACCACTGCTCTCGGTATAGTTGTACCACTACTCTCGGTATAGTGGTACCACTACTCTCAGT
The DNA here is from genome assembly GCF_038502225.1 of Cherax quadricarinatus. Taxonomy (NCBI): domain Eukaryota; kingdom Metazoa; phylum Arthropoda; class Malacostraca; order Decapoda; family Parastacidae; genus Cherax; species Cherax quadricarinatus. The sequence goes on from NC_091321.1 coordinate 8,366,155, forward strand.
ATAGTGGTATCACTACTCTCAGTATAGTGGTACCACTACTCTCAGTATAGTGGTATCACTACTCTCAGTATAGTGGTATTACTACTCTCAGTATAGTGGTACCACTACTCTCAGTATAGTGGTACCACTGCTCTCAGTATAGTGGTACCACTGCTCTCAGTATAGTGGTACCACTGCTCTCAGTATAGTGGTACCAGTACTCTCAGTATAGTGGTACCAGTACTCTCAGTATAATGGTACCACTACTCTCAGTATAGTGGTACCACTACTCTCAGTATAGTGGTACCACTACTCTCAGTATAGTGGTACCACTACTCTCAGTATAGTGGTACCACTACTCTCAGTATAGTGGTACCACTACTCTCAGTATAGTGGTATCACTACTCTCAGTATAGTGGTATCACTACTCTCAGTATAGTGGTATCACTACTCTCAGTATAGTGGTACCACTACTCTCGGTATAGTGGTACCACTACTCTCGGTATAGTGGTACCACTACTCTCGGTATAGTGGTATCTCTACTCTCAGTATAGTGGTGCCACTACTTTCAGTATACTAGTACCACTACTTTCAGTATACTAGTACCACTACTCTCAGTATACTAGTACCACTACTTTCAGTATACTGGTACCACTGCTCTCAGTATACTGGTACCACTACTCTCAGTATAGTGGTGCCACTATACCGAGAGTAGTGGTACCACTATACTGAGAGTAGTGGTACCACTGTACTGAGAGTAGTGGTACCACTATACTGAGAGTAGTGGTACCACTATACTGATAGCGGCACCACTATACCGAGAGTAGTGGTACCACTATCGGTATAGTGATACCACTACTCTCGGTATAATGGTACCACTACTCTCAGTATAGTGGTACCACTACTCTCAGTATAGTGGTACCACTACTCTCAGTATAGTGGTACCACTACTCTCAGTGTAGTGGTACCACTACTCTCAGTATAGTGGTACCACTACTCTCAGTATAGTGGTACCACTACTCTCAGTATAGTGGTACCACTATCAGTATAGTGGTACCACTATCAGTATAGTGGTACCACTACTCTTAGTATAGTGGTACCACTACTCTTAGTATAGTGGTACCACTACTCTCAGTATAGTGGTGCCACTACTCTCAGTATAGTGGTGCCACTACTCTCAGTATAGTGGTGCCACTACTCTCAGTATAGTGGTACAACAACTGTGGCTGTGGGGAGACCAGAAATCGCGGGGAACCACAACTTGTAGGTTGGACCACAACTCCCAGGTGGGACCACAACTCACAGGTTGGACCACAACTCCCAGGTGGGACCACAACTCCCAGGTGGGACCACAACTCCCAGGTGGGACCACAACTCCCAGGTGGGCCCACAACTCCCAGGTGGGCCCACAACTCCCAGGTGGGCCCACAACTCCCAGGTGGGACCACAACTCCCAGGTGGGACCACAACTCCCAGGTGGGACCACAACTCCCAGGTGGGACCACAACTCCCAGGTGGGACCACAACTCCCAGGTGGGACCACAACTCCCAGGTGGGACCACAACTCCCAGGTGGGACCACAACTCCCAGGTGGGACCACAACTCCCAGGTGGGACCACAACTCCCAGGTGGGACCACAACTCCCAGGTGGGACCACAACTCCCAGGTGGGACCACAACTCCCAGGTGGGACCACAGCTCCCAGGTGGGACCACAACTCCCAGGTGGGACCACAGCTCTCAGGTGGGACCACAACTCCCAGGTGGGACCACAACTCCCAGGTGGGACCACAGCTCTCAGGTGGGACCACAACTCCCAGGTGGGACCACAACTCCCAGGTGGGACCACAACTCCCAGGTGGGACCACAACTCACAGGTTGGACCACAACTCCCAGGTGGGACCACAACTCCCAGGTGGGACCACAACTCCCAGGTGGGACCACAACTCCCAGGTGGGACCACAACTCCCAGGTGGGACCACAACTCCCAGGTGGGACCACAACTCCCAGGTGGGACCACAACTCCCAGGTGGGACCACAACTCCCAGGTGGGACCACAACTCCCAGGTGGGACCACAACTCCCAGGTGGGACCACAGCTCGCAGGTGGAACCACCAGCACTCATTATGGTGCAAGACAACATAACTAACAGTCTAATTGTCCCACCACGGCAATTATCACCTGTTATAGATACAAATAAATTACACCTAAATCACCTGTGCTACCACGCACTTCCTCCCTCTTTCTATTTCCCTTCCTCCCTCACTCCCTCCGTGTCTTCCTGATTCCTTGCAGTCATTCTCGTCTTCTCTCTTTCTTCCCCATTACAATCTTTTTCTTCTTCAAAACTTCCGTCTCATATAACTTCACTTCCCCCCTCCTCTCTCTTTCCCTCCTTACCCTTTCCTTTCATTTCCTTTCCTTTTTTGCCCCTCTTTTCACCCCTCCGCCCCCTCTTCACCCTTCGTTCCCCTCTTCACCCTTCGTTCCCCTCTTCACCCATCCCCTTGTCTTCTCAGAAAAAGTTGTCCACACATATTTGCTTCTGGCAATAGTTTATCCATACTACTATACGACCTCAGGACAGCACGACCACGCACATGACTATACTGATTGACCACGAAAAAACGACATGACCACACACCAACACGACCAAAACACGACGTAACGACTGCACACACGACCCCTCGGGTCGTTGTAACCACAGATGTAAAATTCCTACTGTTAGGAATTATAAACTTTTCCACGGAATACGAGGGTACACACGGTACACGAAGGTACACACGGTACACGAGGGTACACACGGTATACGAGGGTACACGGTACACGAGGGTACACACGGTATACGAGGGTTCACACGGTACACGAGGGTACACACGGTACACGAGGGTACACACGGTACACGAGGGTACACACGGTATACGAGGGTACACACGGTACACGAGGGTACACACGGTATACGAGGGTACACACGGTACACGAGGGTACACACGGTACACGAGGGTACACACGGTACACGAGGGTACACACGGTACACGAGGGTACACACGGTACACGAGGATACACACGGTACACGAGGGAACACACGGTACACGAGGGTACACACGGTACACGAGGGAACACACGGTACACGAGGGTACACACGGTACACGAGGACACACACGGTACACGAGGGAACACACGGTACACGAGGGTTCACACGGTACACGAGGGTTCACACGGTACACGAGAGTACACACGGTACACGAGGGTACACACGGTACACGAGGGTACACATGGTACACGAGGGTACACACGGTACACTAGGGTACACATGGTACACGAGGGTACACACGGTACACGATACACATGGTACTCGAGGGTACACATGGTACACGAGGGTACACATGGTACACGAGGGTACACATGGTACACGAGGGTACACACGGTACACGAGGGTACACATGGTACACGAGGGTACACATGGTACACGAGGGTACACATTGTACACGAGGGTACACACGGTACACGAGGGTACACATATTACTCGAGGGTACACACGGTACACGAGGGTACACATGGTAAACGAGGGTACACATGATACACGAGGATACACATGGTACACGAGGATACACATGGTACACGAGGGTACACACGGTACACGAGGGTACACACGGTACACGAGGGTACACACGGTACACGAGGGTACACATGGTACACGAGGGTACACATGGTACACGAGTATACACATGGTACACGAGGATTCACACGGTACACGAGGGTACACATGGTACACGAGGGTACACATGGTACACGAGGATACACACGGTACACGAGGGTACACACGGTACACGAGGGTACACATGGTACACGAGGGTACACATGGTACACGAGGGTACACATGGTACACGAGGGTACACATGGTACAAGAGGGTACACATGGTACACGAGGATATACATGGTACACGAGGGTACACATGGTACACGAAGGTACACATGGTACACGAGGGTACACATGGTACACGAGGGTACACACGGTACACGAGGATACACACGGTACACGAGGGTACACATGGTACACGAGGGTACACATGGTACACGAGGGTACACATGGTACACGAGGGTACACATGGTACACGAGGATACACACGGTACACGAGGGTACACATGGTACACGAGGGTACACACGGTACACGAGGGTACACATGGTACACGAGGGTACACATGGTACACGAGGGTACATATGGTACACGAGGGTACACACGGTACACGAGGGTACACACGGTACACGAGGGTACACACGGTACACGAGGGTACACACAGTACACGAGGGTACACATGGTACACTAGGGTACACATGGTACACGAGGGTACACACGGTGCACGAGGATACACACGGTACACGAGGGTACACATGGTACACGAGGGTACACATGGTACACGAGGGTACACATGGTACACGAGGGTACACACGGTACACGAGGGTACACACGGTACACGAGGATACAAACGGTACACGAGAATACATACGGTACACGAGAATACACACGGTACACGAGAATACACACGGTACACGAGAATACACACGGTACGCGAGAATAAACACGGTACGCGAGAATAAACACGGTACGCGAGAATACACACGGTACACGAGAATACACACGGTACACGAGAATACACACGGTACACGAGAATACACACGGTACACGAGAATACACACTGAACACGAGGATGCACACGGAACACGAGGATGCACACGGAACACGAGGATGCACACGGTACACGAAGATGCACACGGTACACGAGGATGCACACGGAACACGAGGGTACGCACAAATAGTACACGATTGTACACACACAGTACACGAGGGTACACATGGTACACGAGAGTACGCATGGTACACGAGGGTACACACAGTACACGAGGGTACACACGCATAGTACAAGGGTACACATGGTACACGAGGGTACGTACACATGGTACACGAGGGTACACACATGGTACAAGAGGGTACACACACATGGTACACAAGGGTACACACACATGGTACACAAAGGTACACAGTACATGAGGTAAGTGGCTACGGTCACTGCAGCTATGTACTCTGAGCTACAGCTTCAACTGCAAAATGTGTCGGTGATTGTGAGCAGGACAGCGCGGGGAGGGGCAGGATGGAGCAGGGCAGCGCGGGGAGGGGCAGGATGGAGCAGGGCAGCGCGGGGAGGGGCAGGATGGAACAGAGCAGCGCGGGGAGGGGCCGGTCGGAGGGGCAGGGTGGGACAAGTGTCATGCCCACCCACAGTCACCAACTTGTCAATTGCCAAACAGTGGTAATAACTCACAGCGTCTCTGGTGGGATATTACAGAGTGCTGTGACAGCGGCACCCAGATGCTGTGACAGTGGCACCCAGAGTTAGAACCGGGGGTGTTACGGTACCACACCAGAGCAGTCGGAACAGGTTGTTAGTTTTATTAGCAATAGGGCTTACTAAGAATGGCTCAAGTGGTTCATTCTAGTCACTGCGCATCTCTTAGCTATAAGCCTCATCCGAGAAAGAGAGAGAAAATCTAAACGTGGATATCTGCACTGCATAAAAATCTAAAAAAAAAATCTGTATATAAAATTTCTAAATAAAATACATCATAGAATTGAGTCATTATTGACCTACCGATATATTAAGTGCATGTGTGTACGTAGGAATATTCGTGTGCATGTATTTGCAAGTTTTTGTACGTACACACGTACGTGTGAATGTATGGGTGCGTGTATGTGATGATTATTTAATAATCCAAATTATTCTCATGATTTTAACATCCAAATTTGAATTATCAACATTTTATTAAAGCATTCTAGGTGATTACATGGTGCTTTGACCCGAGGCATGTTTACTACCCTTGTTATGCAGCAGCAGCAGCAGTAGTAGTAGTAGCAGAAACAGCAGCAGCAACAACAGCAGCAGTAGTAGTAGTAGTAGCAGAAACAGCAGCAGCAACAACAGCAGTAGTAGTAGCAACAGCAGCAGCAGTAGAAGCAGAAGCAGCAGCATTAGCAACAACAACAACAACAACAGTAGTAGCAGAAGCAGCAACAACAGCAGCAGTAGTAGTAGCAGAAGCCGCAGCGACAGCAACATCAGCAGCAGCAGACACAGGAGGAGGAGGAGGAGGAGAAGGAGGAGGAGGAGCAGCAGCAGCAGACACAGGAGGAGGAGGAGGAGAAGAAGGAGGAGGAGGAGGAGGAGGAGGAGGAGCAGCAGCAGCAGCAGTAGTAATAGAAGTAGCGGCAGGGGTGCTGGCTTGGAGGATCGTAACTCAGACTGTAATACCTGCCTCAGGAGGAGCTTATCCTTCTTAAGTACGAGAGGCACTACACACCTCTCTCTTGAACTGACATCCTGGGAGTTATGACTGCTTCCAAGTGCTCTTTCTCCTCCCTCTCCTCCTCCCCCTCTTCCTCCCCCTCTTACTCCTGGTAAGTCTATGAAACGACCCACATAGAAAACTAATATTTTGGTACCGTCCTGATTATTATTATTATTATTAGAAACAGTTGTATTATTATTTGAAGAAGAGGAAAAAGTAAGAAATTTGTAATAATTGTTGTGCTAGCATTACAGTAATTATTAAACTCCTCTTTAAACTCTTCTTTTAGAGTTAGGCTACTGTGATTTAAAACATGGGGGAGAGGGATACAAGTGTGTGTGTGTGTGTGTGTGTGTGTGTGTGTGTGTGTGTGTGTGTGTGTGTGTGTGTGTGTGTGTGTGTCTGTCTCTGCCTGTCTGTTTGTGTCTGTGTCTATCTTAGGAAGCAAATGAGTCGTTATCTTGGTGTTCCGTGACGTGTATCTCACCTTGTGTTTGTACAGGTGCATAATTGTGCAAGGGCGATAATACGATCAGCAAACATACCTTTACCTGCCCTGGGGGAAGCCCCGACACACATCAATTCCGCGTCGTATTTACCAAATAAACAAGTTTTTTATGCATTCTGTCACCTGTACGCAACACCTGACCCAGCAGAGTATACATTTAAATCACCATAATAGCAGGAGTAATGGTGTGAATAGGCGAGAAACACGCCATTTGTAGTAGTGGAAGTTAGAGCAAAAAACCAAAGAGCGGTTGTCCTAGCATTTGCCAGAGTGCTTCCAGAGCGCCCCCTCTTGCCAGTGTTTGGTCGCTTAATATAGTATTACAAAGCTCCAGACAGACCTTGCCTCATTCATTCCTTTACATACTTTAGACATTCTTGCCTTACCCTCGCAGACACACACACACACCCACCCACACACCTACCTTATATAATCATGAGTGTACATTTTACATTATTAGATATCCCCTAATGGTGGGTACCGTTAAGCGGTTGCTTGAATTTTTTTTCAGAATGTCTCATTCAGTTAACTTCAAAGCTTCAAGGCTGGCAAATTGTAACTAGAAAAAGGTTCATATAGGTACTGCATGCAACTCCATGCAATTACTTGAGTAAATCTTTCCTGATGGTCTTCAAATCTTGAATGCTGTCTGTCCCATAGAAGAAGGATTATTATTGGAGTATGTGTCAATTTTATTATTAAAGGTGCGTAACATTTTCCTTTGCAATAACTTAAGTATGCATCTTCAGAAGGGCCTCAGTCTTTATTGGTCAAGTTTAGATTGTGTAGAGGCGAATTTGTCAGTTTTCTAACAGTTAATCAAGGTTGAGCAACAGTCTGGGTGAAAGGACACAAGTGTGCACACGTAGAACATCTTCACTGAATACTTTTTGGTCCTGGGACTTTGGTTGCGGTGATCTAATTACCAAGACCGAAACGTAATCATTGAAGGTGTTCTAGCTTTTGCACTGCCTTTTCATCCATAGTTAATCAACTTGGAATTATTGAATTCTCTGCGATAACTAAAGAATGCATCATTTGATCGGCTTCAGACTTTTAACGCTGCTGTGTTCTCCCCAAACAAAACGTGGCATTGACTCTGAATTTTGTTAGTTTTAATTTGACAATTTTGTTCAACAAATAAATTCCTGTGCAATAACTGAAAATGTCTTCCGATCGGCTTCACATCCTAAACGCTTAAGTGATTTTGGACCGTGTGGAAGCCATTTTCTCAGTTATACTGAAGAAATTGGATAAAACTTAAATATTGGTTTTCACGCGATAAATTGCGAATGTCTTATCTGATCAGCTTCAGACTTTCAATATTGATATCTTGAAGCAGTTTCTGAGCGGCTTCAAGCTTAGCGCTGTTGTATTTTGGGATATTTGTCCTTGAACGATAACTAGAGAATACCTTTACTAATTGGCTTTAAGCTTGCAAAACTTGTGTTCTTAATGAATGGTTCTAATTGGTTTTGGGCTGTGTAAGTGTCAATTTACCTTTTTGTTTTTAATTGAAATATTAGTTTTCATTAAATTCCTTGTGAATGACTTTTCTGTTTGACTTCAGAACTTCAATGTTGACTTTTAACTGCATTAAAAGATGATGCCGCACTCTGTACTCTTCATTTTGCGTGCATTGAAGTATAGGGAGCAGGACTTATGGTATACGGGGATTATTAAGAGGCTGGGCTTATGAGACATAGGGATACCGTTTTTTGGCGAACTGAGGAAGGAGTTGGTGGTCTGGACCTTGGTATACTTTTGATATCACAAAGGAATGAGATGCATCTAAATGTTCAAGGCTTGTTCAAGCTGGCAGGAAGGTGACAGTACCTCAGATACCCACACGTTACAACAGTGGTATGCAGAAGAACATCTCTCAAAGTACAACCTGTCGAACCTTGAAGTGGATGAGCTATAGGAGCAGATCACAGCGGGTTTCATAGGAGACTGAGGCTACAGTGGGCACAGGTTTACCAAAATTGGACAACTGATCATTGGACAAATGTCCCCTGAGCTGAGGAATCGCGATTTCTGTTGCGATATGCAGATGATAGGGTCAGAATTTGGTGTACACCTTTGGAATGTGATGGAACGGGAGATTCACGGCATGAATGTGCATCCGACAGATCTGCAGCAACTGAGTTATGCTATAATGTCAACATGGACCAAGAACTCTTTAAGGAATGTTTCTTGACCATTGTTGAATCCATTGACGGAGAATTCAGGCTGTTCTGGGGACAAAGAATGGAAGACCTTACCAAGTAGTTTGTGTGTGTGTGTGTGTGTGTGTGTGTGTGTGTGTGTGTGTGTGTGTGTGTTGTGTTGTGTGTGTGTGATTAAAGACGGGGCATCGATGTTGCTGTTATTATTATTATTATTATTATTATTATTATTATTATTATTATTATTATTATTAGTTGGGCGAATTTTGAGAATCGTGATTTATGAGCATTTTCTAAGTCGTTTTAGCTTCTTCCTTCTTGGATTATTTTGATCAGCGAAAGACACACACACACACGCTGACGTCCAAAAGTCATGTAAAATGTTCAGATGAGAGAGAGAGAGAGAGAGAGAGAGAGAGCAAGTAAGGTGGTCGTGTTTTACAATATCCTTACGAAGCTTGTTATCTTGGCTGACCGTCTCTGATCACGTCATGCGGACACATTCACTGACAAACATGAATTCACACACACACACACACACACACACACACACACACACACACACACACACAGTATTTCTTGTATATGTCGATGACTTGATAGAAGAGATAATCAGAAGTATCCCTGTTGGCAGATAATGTGAAACTAGTGAAGAGAATACAAACAGGTCAGTATCTTGAAAGGCCAGCTATGAAGATTAAAGATATGCAAAGAAGACCGTAGATGGAGTATAGGCTGCCCCCTCCCCTCACGAAGGATCTCATGGTGAGTATTGTGCGGAACATCGCACCTGAGGCGCACATCAACTGAATAATTTCTGCAGCAAATGCGCGTCTGGCAAATGTAAGACTTCCTTTAGGTATCCTATGCAAGGAGTCATTCACGACACTGAATGTGGCATACGTCAGACCCATATTGGAATATGCTGTACCTGTATGGAACCCACTACTTGCCAAGCATGTCAAGTATCTGGAGAATGTTCGGAGGTTTGCCATGAGACTAGCTCTGAAGCTAGGGGACATGTGATATGATGAGAGATTTAGGGAGATTAACCTGATGGCATTACACGAAAGGACTTGGGGCGATATGATGATATACAAATACTGAGAAAAATTGATTGACAGATTGTTCGAGAGGCGGGAAACAGGAACAAGAGGGCACTCCTGGAAGATAAAAATATAAACGAGTAACAGCGATGTTAGGAAATATTTCTTCAGCCTTAGAGTGGCCAGGAATGGAAACGACCAGGACATTGATGTAGCAGAGGCAGGGATTCATATATGGCTTCAAGAAGAGGTACGATAAAACTATGCCAGAAAGTGAACCCAGTAGCGGCCAGCGAAGAGGCGGGGCCAGGAGCCGAGACTCGACCCCTGCAACCGCATATGGGTGAGCGCGCGCGCACACACACACACACACACACACACACACACACACACACACACACACACACACACACACACACACACACACACACACACAAGACACGCAGACTACGTGCTGTGGCCGGGTTTTAAAGGCAGTAAATAAGCCAGGTTGATAATTATTGCGTACCAAAATGGTTTGATTACGCCCCTGGCAGCACGCCACCGGCTTTATATCCGAATTTTATTTTTCGCATATTTTAGTAAGCATTTTCCTTAAAAAATCAGCAAGACTCTTTTTGCTGTTTCCCGATGACTCATGAGATTGATCTTTCATTGTTGTGGCTGACGGAGGTCTGTGAATGTAACTGTTGTTACCTGTGTGTGTGTGTGTGTGTGTGTGTGTGTGTGTGTGCGTGCGTGCGTGCGTGCGTGCGTGCGTGTGTGTGTGCGTGTGTGTGTGCGTGTGTGTGTGCGTGTGTGTGTGTGTGTGTGTGTGCGTGTGTGTGTGCGTGCTCACGCACACACACACACACACATTCATAAGAGTACTGACGACGGGGCATACAAGTGTCTGTGTTGGTAAGGAAACAAAACTTGTAGTTGTGAAAACCGATCGATCACCGATGACTGTAGTCTGATCCCCTCACTGGAGGATCACTGATGACTGTAGTCTGATCCCCTCACTGGAGGATCACTGATGACTGTAGTCTGATCCCCTCACTGGAGGATCACTGATGACTGTAGTCTGATCCCCTCACGGGAAGATCACTGATGACTGTAGTCTGATTCCCTCACTGGAGAATCACAGATGACTGTGATCTGGTTTCCTTACTGGATTATAACTGATGCTGGTGAGGGTCTGTTGATCCAAGGAATTGGATCTGTGCTCCCCTTCCTAGAATAGTCCGATTGCCCCCCTCCCCCTTCGATTTTAGCGTTTTCGCTACGTCATAACAGTGGTCGCGCCTCCAGACCTGTAGTGGGAAGTATAGTGCCTGCACTCTGAAGGAGGGGTGAGGATGTTGCATTCCTGCTGTAGGAAGTACAGTACTTGTACTCTGAAGGATGAGTGGGGATGTTGCACTCCTGGTTGTCAGAAGTACAGTACCTGCACTCTGAAGCATGAATGGGAATGTTGCAGCCCCGGAGGTGGGATGTACAATGTCTGCATTCTGGAAAGACGGGACGTGTGGATACTGCAATTCGTAGGGTCTTTTGAATTTTGATACATGAACACTTATGGCTAGGCAGCTATTGAATGAATGATGATAAATGTTTTCTTTTATTTTTGTTACCATTCCTTAGTGCGAGATGGCCTTTGTGACCAGACCACACCTCACTGCTGTGGTCTGGTCACTCGAGGAGTAAATCGCAGCAGACCATAGCAGTGAACTGTGGTCTGCTCACGTGAGGAGCAGACCACAACTCTTCGTGAGGAAACACTATAAACAACACTCGCTGGAATAAACAGTCTGGTAGGACATAAGATACAAGAAGCCAACATGCTAGCTACAGTGCAGGTCTACAGGCTGCTGCAGGTTGCAGGTCTACAGGCTGCTGCAGGTTGCAGGTCTACAGGCTGCTGCAGGTTGCAGGTCTACAGGCTGTAGGCCTGAAGGCTCCAGGTCTGAAGGCTCCAGGTCTGAAAGCTGCAGGTCTACAGGCTGGAGGTCTGCTGAGTGGATTCCAACCTAAGCTTCATTAAGTCTATCTTTTAGCCCAAGATGAACACCTGCTTTTCACTCGTTTATATATAAGTAGTAGATAATTTTGCATTTGAGGTGTGCAGAAGTTGCTGGGGGCTTGGCATTGAGTTGGACATTGTGAGAGAGAGTTGGAGGGATGTAGGAAGGAGGTGTACGAGATAGAAGAGTTAGGTAAAGAGGTGTACGAGTTGCAGGGGTGTGGGAATAGGTTGCTTGTGTGTGAGTAAGTCATAGGGTGTGGGAGTGAGTTATAGCGGTGTGTGAAGGCATAATAATTTCTTGATGCTAGTTTTATTATGATTAGTTAACTGATTTATGATCAGATCAATCTATCTGTTGACTTTCTCTCTCTCTCTCTCTCTCTCTCTCTCTCTCTCTCTCTCTCTCTCTCTCTCTCTCTCTCTCTCTCGTAATCTTTCTCTAATGTCAAGCAACGTAACTGTCATGACAATTTTTGTGTAACAAGTCTTTTATTTCATCTAACAGTTTCTTTAAAAAAAATGCAGTAATAAACGAATTAGTTTATTCAATGTTATAATTATTTGATAGTTATTTCAAACATTTATCTCAACAGAAAACTATTGTACATACTAGAGAAAATGCTTCAGTAATTTCAAATTAATTAGTCTGTCTAATATTTTGACTGTGATATGTTTTATCAGAATTAGTCTCCACCAGTTAGTTCCCTGCCTTGGAGTAATTGTCATATTAAACTTATCAACATATATACACATTCTTTCACCTGTCCTCGCTGATAATTAAGTATTGTGACAATGTGTCTGTCTGATCTCTTGTGTACGAGGGATGTGAAGGTGTTATTAAACTCTTGCCACTCAGAGCCAGCAAAGACAGGAAGTGAAATCTGTTGTATCAATGGAAGAGATGAGTTAACATGTTAGTGTTAACTCGAGGTATGTGTTTTCAAGGGCTTCAGAACACACTCTGAAATCTGCTTAGATGTTCAACATGATACTTCTCAAATTCTTTATATTAGTCAGGATGGTTTTTAATCTTGTTTAACATCGCGTTGAAAAGAAATTAATCATTATGAGGGTACTTTTGAATTACATAATTTTATCATGAGTAAATTTACATCTCTGATAAAATCATCATCAGTTTGAAAAGTGAGACGAGTAAGATGAAAAATATTCTCATTGAGGAACTTTTAGTGAAGTCCCACATGGACCAGTACTTTTACCGATAACATTGATAGTTGGTATAAATGATTTGCAAGAGATAATATAAAAAATATTTGAATACGTAACACAAAAATCTTGTGGAATAGTAAAAATCATTATTGTAGATCCGTACAAGAAGACTTGGATAAGTAGAACAGGTGAGGTAACGAATGGATATTGAAATTTAACGTAGATAAGTGCCAGATAATGGAAATAGAACATAAAGACAAGTAACATGAAATAGATTGTGCAAGAAAGTTAAATGTCCAACGGAGAGAGGTATTTGGGAGTAATTATAAATTGTAACCAGGACACATGAAATTTTGAGAAACTCCTATGCCTGTGCTTTCAAATTTCAAAATAGATTTCAAATGTATGGCTGGGGAAAATTATGAAAATGAATCTTCACAACACACGTTAAACCTAAATTAGAATATAGAGTTTTTGTGGTGTGAAAGTTTATGTTGGGAAAAAGAAACATACTAAAATATGTTAGTAAACAGATCGTAGAGTTGAGAAACAAGATTTACCAGCAGTGTGTGTAAGCATTAACAATTTCATTATTTGATGACAGAAAAATAAATGATCACAACATGTGAGGTGTATAAAGACGTTTCAGCAACACACGGGGAACTTTGGAGCCGTTTCGCTCACCAGAAGATTCATCAGTCTAATACACACAAGCATCAACCATAATGCACATAAACTCAGTATGTACAGTGAAAGGTCAAGAGTAGTGAAGTCAGGTGCAGTATGATGTGTAAGGTTACCTGAGGACCGTGTCCTCTGTTAACTTGGCCAGAACTCCGGTGTTTTGCACACGTATATTGCTGAGAAACATTACGACAGATTCTAGTCAAGAGCTTCTACATACGTCTTCCTGTAGTGACTTTAAGTGTCGTCCAACCTTACAAGACGATCATCAGTGTCTGTTTTACATTTGCATTATTATTATTGTCAATGCAATATTGATCAAGAGAATAAATTATATATATATATATATATATATATATATATATATATATATATATATATATATATGTCGTGCCTTTTGGCAAGGTCCGTGCAATAATTTGTTCATAAACATATAATACAAGAGTTTTCTAAGATTCTTTTGGTACAAAATTAATTTGTACATTAACATAAACGAAAAAAATTATATCTTGAAACATACAAGAGAAAATTTTAGAAAGGACTTAATTTTAAATGAGTTCGTGCTACTTGACCAGTTTTATATATATATATATATATATATATATATATATATATATATATATATATATATATATATATATATATATATATATATATATATATATATATATATATATATGTCGTGCCGAATAGGTAAAACTTACGATTTTGGCTTAAACAGCAACGCTCTTCTTGCCGAAAATTTGTGCATGCAATAATTTCGCAAAAATCATTCTGAACCTAACGAAAATAAGATATTTCAATGTGTTTATTATTAAACTATTGTAAACTTATCTAAAATATAATTAGTTGGATTAGGCTAAAATTGCGCTTGATATAATAAGGTTAGGTAAGTTTTCTAAGATTCTTTTGGTACAAAATTAATTTTTACATGAACATAAACGAAAAAAATTATATCTTGAAACATACAAGAGAAAATTTTAGAAAGGACTTAATTTTAAATGATTTCGTGCTACTTGACCAGTTTTACCTTTTCGACATTATATATATATATAT
>NC_091321.1:8386111-8416111 GCF_038502225.1 Cherax quadricarinatus
TAGAATTTTACACAGAAATAATTATACAGCGTGAAAGGAAGTGTAATATCACTGATTTCGAAATTTTGTATAGTTAACTTTAATTTTTGTTTGCTTATTTAATGTATCTGAATTAAAACTTTATGCTGTGAATATTATTCACGTGAACTGGTGTTTCTTATTCACAGCCCTAATTAACGTAGATAATAGGTTTTAAGTACCACTGGGATATTACCTGGAGTTTACCTGGAGAGAGTTCCGGGGGTCAACGCCCCCGCGGCCCGGTCCGTGACCAGGCCTCCTGGTGGATATGTATGTGAATACATAAACCAAGTTTGGAAGGGCAAAAAAAAAAAAATGCTTAGTATGGTGGAAAAGATGGAGGAAAGCAAGCTTTTCGCTCGCAGGAGACTTTGCAAGACATGACTCAGAAAAGCTCACCAGTGAGTGAAACGCTGTCCAGATGAGGGAAACATTGGCCATGTGAGCGAAATGTTCAGGTGAGCGAAACGTTTTCCGAGTGAAAGGCTGTGCAGATAAAGGTTTACTCTGCACCTGTGGTTTTTGTTAACCCCCGTCCCTCCGCTCTACCCTCACGTCAGCTGGGCGGGGGTGTTTGCTCCTCCAACAAAAATCGTCACTCTAGGACGAATCTTTGTCGACTGAGGATCGGTCACACACCTCTCACTCACAAACACCTGTTCGTAAGTGCTCCTGCCCTCTCTGTGTAGCCTGTCACGTGCAGGTGACTTTTATAATTAGAAGTGTCTTTCGGGACCTCGGGGAACTTTTATGGGAGCCTTTTCACATTAATAATTCATTGGATTTTTAATTGATACTGGTTATTTTAACTTAGTATGATCATATTTGTGTTGAGTGTTTATGTTCGTTGTTTTAATTGTTTGTTAATTTGGTGCTTGTTTTGTGTATTTTTGTTATGGCTGTGACCGGTAAGTGAGGTACACTGTCAAAGTGATCCTTAAATGTTACTACTCTGAGGTCTACCCCTCACAAGAAGTCCCGCTTTCCCAACAACACCCCCTCAGTTCGTCCCTTTCCCCTTTAGCTTCAACCCTTCTCTCACCCGTTAGCACCCAAAACAAGTTTATCCCTAACATCTTAAACCCCTTAAGTACTTTACCCTTTTACTGAACACCTATCGTTTAACCCCTCCCCTCCCCCTCTTCTCCACAAGGGTGGAAGGGGAGGGAAATATTGGGTGTGGGGGAAGAGTTGGAGAGGAAGAGGAAAGTTGGGTGGTAACATTTCCGCAAACAGGAGAGAGAGGAGAGGAAAATAGGTTTATGTTTGAATATGATTAAGACAATCATGTTAGGTGCGGCATCTGTGTTGAGGCAAGTGTGTTTTGTCTGCCCCTCAACCTTCTCTCCCCTCCCTTCCTTTCTCCACCTCTCCCCTCTCGTCTCTTCTCCTCCCCACCCACTCTCTCTCCCCTTCCCTTCTCTTCCATTACCGCTCCTCCCTTCCCTCCTCTCCTATCACTCCTCTCTCCCCTGACTTCCTCTCTCCTTACCTTTTTCCACTTTCCTTTCACTCTTCCTTCTCTTCTCCCCTGCCCCGTCTCTCATCTTGGGATTTTCTTCCCTGTCCATCATGTCCTCTACCAGGCCAGACCAGGAGGCCTGTGCCATATAAAATATGGGATTCGACCAGATACAATACAGTGACTGTGGCCACTAGAACTCTGGCGTTTGTTCATTAACTCCCAAGGATGATTAGTCGACGATAGATCATCCAGGACGACCAGTCGACGATAGATCATCCAGGACGACCAGTCGACCATAGATCATTCAGGACGACCAGTTGACCATAGATTATCCAGGACAACCAGTTGACCATAGATTATCCAGGACGACCAGTCGACCATAGACCATCCAATACGACCAGTCGAGCATAGATCATCCAGGACGACCAGTCGATCATAAATCGCCCAGAGCATAGTGGTAGTTTTATAACCTGCTCGTTGAAGTTTTTGGTATCTTGATCGTGACCTTCCGCTGGCTTATCGGTTACCCCGTGAAACATTAAACATCTCAAGTGGCCAACACTCTGTAAAAACTGGCAGTGATCAAGAGTCCGGCCAGGAGCTGTGTCTCAACCCACGCAGCCATATATATATATAGGAAAGTACGGTGCCTGCGCTGTAAAGGACGGGTGTTAATGTTGCAGTTCTTGTAACTGTAGTGTAGGCGCGCCTCTGGCAAGACACTGATGGAGTGAATGGTGATAAAACTACGTATACCTGGATGAATATAAACTGATTCAATTAATTGAATATAAATGAATATACTTAATTAGGTGAGTAGAACCGGCGAATTCAACCGAAAACAACTAGACTGATACCACTTCACTGGGTTATAGACTGAGTACAACTAGTTAAATACGTCTAGGTGAGTAGTCCTACAAGGACTTTATTAAACCTACTAAAATCGTAGACCATCAGAGAAACTCCCGGGTCTTGTATATTGATCTGTATATCCTTATTGACTTCTGCGTTTTCCTTATTGATCTCTAGCTGCTCTTTACTGACTTCTGTATTATTATTATAATCAAAAAGAAGCGCTAAGCCACAAGGACTATACAGACTGACTTCTGTAGTGGATTCTCAGTGCAGCTTTGTGTCGATTTTGATGTGAGTTTGCCTTTTTTTTTTTTTTAATAAATTTTATCAAATTATATTTTCTTAAAAACTTAAATAAAATATTTTTTACAGAATTGTAGATAATGTAAAATAGAATGTAAATGACAAAAGAAAATATATAAAAAGTGTTTTCAGGGCGTTTTTAAGTTTAACGAGAGTAAATTTTTGTTTTCTGGACATTTTTCAGCAACCTCTTTCGTTTCTTTCTTCAAAATTTTCGTTTATAACTCAAGAACGTCTTATTCGATCGTCTTCAAATTTTCAACGCTGGTGCACTGTATCTAGGGCATGCTTCACAGGACTGTTTGAATGCGTGGGTCACCTATGGACCGTGTTACAAAGGCCATTCCCAGATTCCGTTTCTGTCTGATAAATGGAGAAAACCAGTGATCGATTTCAAAATATCGCTACTGGTGTATCCTTCATGGAAGAAGATTGGCAGTATTTATGGAGTGTGTTGATTCCATTCTGCTATTTTTAAGTGCGAAATATTTTTACATTTCATTATATTGCCTTGCTGAATGTGAGGAGCTCTTGATACAAGGAACTTTACTTATCCTTCCGTTGCTGGAGTCTGAATGCATCACATTCCACAGGCACTGTATGAGGAATGATACAAATGGAGGCGGCCTCTAAGCCTAGTGCTGACGTGCTTTCCTCAGTCGAAGCTTTTCCTTGATTTTAAGCTATGTAAGTTTTACAATGCCAGTTTTATTAATGAAATTGGTTTGTGTGAAGTAACTGGAGAATGTTTTCCTCCTAGGTTAAATCTACATTAATGTTTGTTTAGTACATCTCAATTACATACATACATACATACTTAAACTTTCAACGCTTGTAAATCTTGGAAGAAAGTTTGGATTTATTTTGACCTGTTACCTATTTCTCCTTTTTGTATTGAATCAGCTGACGAAATTGAAATACTGATTTTCTTGGTATAGTATATGAGTGCCTCTTCTAATTTCCTTCACTTTTCAATGCTGCTAGTTTGCTAATTCAAATTCTGACTGGCTTCAAACTTACCCTGCTGGTGTATTTTAGGATATATGGTTCTTCTGGAATAACAAGGGAATTTGTCATTAATTTGGTTTCAAAGCTGGTGTTTGTTTCTCAGTGGAAGGTTTGACTTAGTTGAGGGTTGTATATGTCCTAATTTTCCATTTTTATTGAAAAAATGCGGCAGCGGTGTCTGTGAACTTGTGAATGTGATTCACCTAAAAGCCTCAACGCTAATACTTAACTGCATTGTAAAATTACAATACTGACTTAATATTTTCGTGTGCATTGCGATGGAGGGAGCTGGGGCTGTACAATACAGGGATATCTTTTTCGAATCATTTATCGACTGAAATACATCCAGGTCAATAGTATATTCACCAAAGACCAGGTTCTAAATATTGGAGTTGGATATCCTGGCGATTCGGGTATATTGGATATTTTGGATATCGGATATTTTGGTAATATGGTTTTCCGTGACATCAGCTGATCTTTAGGATAAATATTCCATGATGGTGGGTGTTATGGTTACCCTGAGATGGAAGTGTGCTATGGTGAGCTGTGAATATTTGACGTTGATATCTGGCTCAGTCAACACTCAACCATGAACACACACATTAAGAATTCCACCAAAAATTTGTATAATGTAAAAAGGCTTTCAAAATTTTGTTTCGTATTCTTTCTTCTTTCTGTTTTTTATATTTTATATTGCTCCTTGTATTATTATTTCGAGCAATACTATTAATCATCATGACTCACGAAATAGTAATAACACAATAACAGACCACGGAACGGCTGAGGTTTGAACCCGTGGCGGTTGTTTTCAATAACATCAGTACGTAGTTAGGCCAACGCAAACAACCGAACAAACAAGCAGCTCCTCTTAACACCGAGTCCATCCTGTATCCATTATTGCCAAACAAGAGTCGTCACTCTTATTGTGAACTCCAGAGTAAATGCAGACCACTTCAGAATCACTATTGCCACAACATAACACATTGTTACCAACCCTTCATTCCATTACTACCACAGCTATTCAATATATCGGACGCATTTTGACCAGGTAATAAGGTTTGAATGACATTATTCAACTTAGTAAGTGATTCGGTATTGCCAGTGCACTAGTTAGTATGACCACCCCACATATTACAAAGTATTAAGCAATATAATAATAGTAATGATAATATAATTTTGATAAAATTATAATTTTTGCATGATAATATTGACAACATTAATAAATGAAGATTGCAGCAATAAAAGCTTTATCAACAGTAATAAAATTTTTACAGGAAAATATGAATAATAATAAATTTAATAGTAATATAAAACTATAGGATAAATATTGCTAAGAGTATAAAACTGGCAGAAATAAAGAGTAACTGATAATATAGAGTTAATATTAGTTAAGAGCGATAATATCGCTGTGGCTGTGCTGTAAATTCATAGGGGAGCGTCAGGAATACTCTTGCTAATATTCTTTGTATTACCACTTATATTCTTCTGATTACAACTTATACTCCTTGTAATACCACTTAAATCAGTGTAGCAAGGGTTAGCATGGAGTGAGGGAACATGTACACACAGCAATAATGGGAGGAGGGAGGGAGGGAAGGGGTGATGGAGTGAGAGTACAGGAGGGGTAGAGGGGCGAGTAGAGGAATGAGGGGGGTGTGGGCGTGAGGGAAGGGGGGTGTATGTGCGCTGAGAGTCGCCTTAAACCATTACAAACAATAAACGATAGTCATAAACAGTTGACATAACAGCTATTATAAACACTAGTCACAAACAATTGCCATAAACAATAGCCATTACAAACAATAATCATAAACTATTGACATACACAATAGCCAGTATAAACAATAGTCATAAACAATTGCCAAAAAGTAGGCATTATAAACAGTAGCCATAAAAATGTCAGTACATTATAAAAGGCTTCAGTAATCTCCTATAAAGGGTCTCTCAAGCCTAAGTTAGTCTGGATAATCACTCCTAAAGTGACGAATACACGGATATTTACCTTCATACTGGATGAATATTGAACCTTATACTTGATGAATATTGATCCTTGTACTTGATGAATATTGATCCTCATAGTGGGTGAATATTGATCCTCATAGTGGGTGAATATTGATTCTCATGCTTGATAATATTAATCTTTACCCTGGGGACATATTGTTCCTCATACTGGGTAAATATTAATTCTCATTCTGTTGAATATTGATCCTCATAATAGGCAAATATTGATCATACTGGGTGAATATTGATCCTCATACTGGATAAATATTGATCCTCATACTGGATGAATATTGATCCTCATAATAGGCAAATATTGATCATACTGGGTGAATATTGATCCTCATGCTGGATGAATATTGGTCCTTCTAAATACTCACTCATTTTGGGTGATTATTATTAATACAGGGAAGGGAAGCGCTAAACCCGTTGGGGTCATACAGCGCCTGGGAAATGGGAAGTAATCAGGTTTGATCAGAGAAGAGGGAGGGTAGTTCCAGTTCCTTGGATGAAGACCCTTTCAGCAGCGTCAAAGCAACCCCTCCCCTCTTCCCCTCAACCCTTTATGCATAACAGTGCGCGTGAGTGAACTCACGAATTAAGTGTAGTAGGGGGGAAAATCACGCACTCACGAATGTAGCATTTAGGGAAGGATAACATAAATATTCACGAATAAAGATTGTGGGTAAGTAGGTAGAGGGAAGGGAATTGGGTAGCAAGTTTGATGGATTGGTAGGCAAGGAATGCTGGAAGGTTGGTAGGTAAGGTAGATTTATTTGTGGGTAGGTTGATGAGACAGAGGGATGGTGTGATGGTAGTAGGTGCATGGTAGGTAGGTAGACAGGTGGGAAGGTAGATAGATAGGTGGAGGTAGACTGGTAGACAGCAAGAGAGATTAGATGTGTGTATATTTATGTATTATAGTAGGTAGGATGGAGTGCGGTTACCAAGGCAGGATGCTGGTGGCCTGGCTGGGAGCCTCGCGCCCTGCTATCATCCTCCATTATTCTCCGCTTTGGGCTCAACATTTTGAGTCTCTCACGGCCTTAACGAGGCTTCATGTGACTCTTGCTTCACCACTTGCTGCGTTATTCAGTCTCCTTACCGGGTGAATGAGTTTAATATATATATCTATATATATATAGCTGTCAGCTGCATCTTCCATTTTGCTGTAATAACACACCATCTCTTCATGGTCGCTCTCTCCCGCTCAATAATTCCCTCTTTCTTCTCCTTAACGACTTCTGTCTTGAAGGCTCCCATTGGCTGCAAATCCATCTAATCCGATGTATCGGCGGCTTTGGTTGGTCGCTGGGCGCGACTCACCAGCCAGTGGGAGGGCCGGGATTTCCCGCGCGCGCGCATGCGCCACACTCACAGGATCTGTGAAATTGGATACCTGTAGTGTTATTTAATTTTCTCTCCTGGAATATTTTATAGTATAAGCTGGAGGCTTTTTGAAATGAAGCTTTCATCTTTAATAAAATCACATCAGTTAAACAGAGGCTCTTCTCTGACTCCAGTATAAAAATGGAGGGGAACCCCGTCCCCCGATATCCCTCGCTGGCACCCTCCCCCGCCCGACGGGGTTGCCAAAGGAGTCGTGTTTGGGGGCAATAAGTTACAAGCTCTTTGTTCGGAACTGGCGGTCATTCTTATCTAAGTAATGACCAGCAATTATCCTTGATTGCCGGCGCCGATAACTGCGCTCCACGCTGGAATTCGCAGGAGACACTCAGATATTTTGTAAATAACATTAATCAGAGGGAGGTTTGTGGGTGGTTGTGTGTGTGTGTGTGTGTGTGTGTGTGTGTGTGTGTGTGTGTGTGTGTGTGTGTGTGTGTGTGTGTGTAGGCCCAGTGGCAGCCAGAGAGAGAGCTGATGGTGGTGAGGGTGTTGGAGGTGCTGGTGTCGGAGATGCTGCTGGTGTTGGAGATGATGCTAGTGTTGTAGATGCTGCCGTTGATAATTATACAGTTGCTGTTGCTGGTGGTTTTGGTGTTGCTGCTGCTTGTGTTGGAGATGCTGCTGTTGATTCTGCTGGTGTTGAAGATGCTGCTGGTTTTGGTGATATTGCTAGTATTGGTGATGCTAGTGTTGGAGATGCTGCTGATGGTGTTTGGTGTTGGAGATGGTGGTGTTGGTGATGATACTGCTGGTGCTGGAGATGCTGAAGGTGATGCTATTGCTGGTGTTGGAGATTAGGCTGCTGCTGTTGATGGTAATGATGGCCATTTGGAAGAAGTGATGGTAGTATTGTGGTTGTTTTGGGTGTGGTTGTGGTGATTGGAGATGAAGGTTGTGGTGATGGCTCTAACGGTGCTTGTTGTAGGGATTGTGGTAGTAATAGTGGTGGTACAGATCCTGCTGGTATCAGTAAGATTCTCCTTTCTCTGCCTCTGGCAGAGAAAAGTAGAAAATCCTCCTCCTCGCCTATAACCCCCTCCTCCTACTCCTCTCCTCTTATTCTTCTTTCTGTTTGTCCTCCTTATTGTTATTTCGTCCATCTAAGTTTGTGCCTATTTTTCTTTGCTGTGACATTCTCTCTCTCTCTCTCTCTCTCTCTCTCTCTCTCTCTCTCTCTCTCTCTCTCTCTCTCTCTCTCTCTCTCTCTCTCTCTCTCTCTCTGGTACTGAAACAGTCATCGGGTTCAATACCAATAACTTCAACTCCTGGCAGGTTCCTCCACAATATTTGTATCATGGAGTACGACGCAGAGCTCAGGTCAAGTGACGTGACCTGACCCAAGTGGCACTACCCTCCATGGCTGTGGTTGAGAGAGAAATAGAGTGGGGGGATGAATGAATATGAGTGAGTTAAGGGGTATAACAGCTTGTCTTATTTTAATTTGTTGGAATGAGTAACTTATTTAATGACAAATGAGCTTAGTGTTTATGAAGGCTTTTTACAATATGTAAAATATTTAGTGCTAGGAAAATATTTATAGGCTGGGAAAAATATTTACAGATGAGAGGAAATAATTCTTATGCCGATGTATGGATTCATGCATACCTATTGGTGTTTGTGGGTGTTGAGCTCCACCTCTTGGCTCCCGCCTCTTCACATTTATTTGGTTAGTGCAGTTTTTTGTGCTGTGCCTTTGCCTCGTTTCGCGAGTAACTACTCTTCAAGACCAACCTCAAAGCAGGCTTCATTGCTGACTGTCTTATCAACTAAGCTGTTGCTGCCAGCAGCCTTCACGTCGAAATGACCATCACAACCTGGCCCAGCTGGCTGCTTTTGGAGGTAGTTTCATTAGTTCCTTGAAATGTGTCATACTATCCATGTGTGGAGTGTGTACTATCTGGCCTCCCTCCTAGTGTGCTCCACGTTTTCATTGCTCTTACATTGCCTCATATCTTCTCTTATTCTCCCCTCTGTTAATGAGAGGTTCAGCCTCTCATTTTTTTTCCTCATTGGCTCATAACTTTCACGTCAGGGATCACACGTATTTTTTTTTTAAATTTTATAACACATTTTTTCTAGGTAAGAACTGTTATGAATTTCCTTCAGGAATATGAATAAGATATTCAGAATTTTTACTGGCAGAGCTAGTAAGGAGCCCCTGACTTAGTAAAATGTGTAATGAAACTTAAAAAATTACAAGAGTGGTCCCTGAAGTGATAATTATGAGCCATAAGAGAAAGAGATGCTGAACCTCTCCTTAAGAGACAGGACTCAGAGAAGATATGGTATTAACGTACAAAATACTTATTATGTGGTAGTGTGAGGGCAGTGAAAATATGGAGCACACTAGAAGGCCAGACCGCACACACTCCAAACATGGATAGTCTGCTGATGTTTGTGGTCTTTAGGCAACAGTGTTGAAGATGAATGGAATAAATTTAATGGTACGGTCAATAAAGTAAACTCTCAGGGAAACTTTAAAAGCTAGGTGGAGAGATTCATAAATGGTTATAGTTGGGTGTCACTAGAACTTGCCAAACATGTGCCAGTTGGCCTACTGCAGTGCTTCGTTTTTCTGTTACTTTGATAGTGTCTCCAGCCTACTCCCTGGCTGCCATCTCCATTTGCTTTTTCTTAGCAATGTACTCAAAATAGCTACTTGTTGGACCTGTCTTGCAATTTCACTACATTAATAGTATACAGTATATGCCATTAGTAGGATAATACTTATCTGACTCAGTAACTAGGAATCCTAGCACAGAGGATATCTTCTACAAATATTTAGCTGAGCAACTCTTTAATGTTTGTCCAGCTTTTTATACAGTTTGTCCAGATAATTTTACCATCTGATCACTCTCGTAATTTTTCAAGATACATTTGCAATGTGTTTAGGATCCATTGTAGTTTGTCCAGGCTCTCAAACAGTTTGTCCAAGCACTCTTGCCGTTCCAGGTGTGTGGAAAGTCAAGAATCAGGGAGTAAATTGATGTCAATCAATCACAAGCCTCTATTCTTTTAAGTAGCTCATTCCCTTCTGTTCAAGCATCAGTCGAAATAAACTCTTATCATTTTCTAGTTTTATTTAGTGCAGGCTACATAACGGTGCTGCATACACAAGCATGGGTCGCACATATTAATTAAGAGTGTTGTGAAAACGTCTTTGCCAAGTTTCTCAGTATTTCATTGGACTGGTCTGAGGTAATTTTTGTTTCTAGTTTCTTTTCTTTAACTGCTTTCAGATACAGATAGGAGACAGATAGGAGACATAGAACAGCAACTGTCGTTGCTGTTCTATCTGTCTCCCAGCTTCATAACTTTGCCTTTCCTCAGAATAAACTCCTCTGACCATTTATTTGACCATTGCTGAAGTTTACGTCTTGCAACCTTTCTTCATCTTCAGTTTGTACTTTACCCATTGTTTTTGGCTATATCCACTAATAAGGATAAGTAGGAGTTAATTCATACAAAATTCAACCAGTTTAGGACCCAAAACTAATCCTGTGATAGCCCACTAGCTATACTCTCTCATTGTAATGTTTCATCACTCTCACTGATTCTGTTTTCTATTAAATTATTCATACCGTGCTAATACCTCTCCCTTTACCTTGGCTTGCTGTAGTAATCTCTTTTTGTGGCATCTTATGAAAAGCTTTCCTGTAGTCAGGGGATTTTGCAGTCCACCCATCTGTGTGTGTGAGTGTGAGTGTATGTGTATGTGTATGTGTATGTGTATGTGTGTGTGTGTGTGTGTGTGTGTATGTGTGTGTGTGTGTGTGTGTGTGTGTGTGTGTGTGTGTATGTGTGTGTATGTGTGTGTGTGTGTGTGTGTGTGTGTGTGTGTGTGTGAGAGTGTGAGTGTGAGAGTGTGAGTGTATGTGTGTGTGTGTGTGTGTGTGTGTGTGTGTGTAACGTACACGAACTCATGTGTGCAACACGTGTGCGTGCCTATGATTTCCTGTTCGTAGTTACAGGAGCAGAGCTAGGTTCGTGGTATCCCATGTTCAGTGTTTAATTTATAATTAAAAAAGTTAAGTTCCGAGTTTTAAAATCGTCGAGTGTATCTGTGTGTTCACGCATGTATGAATGACTGTGTAAGTGTAAGGCGCATACGAACATGTGTGTACGTGAGTACGTGAATGACCATGTGTGCATGTAACCGTGACTGTGTTTGTGGACTCAATATTTACACACGTCCTTCACGTGGAGGTGAGACCGTAGCGAGGGAGACGATCTCAGCGCCTCTGGTGGCTGCTCCCTTTGTCTTGGCCCCGCCGCTCACCGCCTCGCAGGCCCGGTTTCCCTTCTTGGTAACCTCCTTCTCGGAACGGCTATTGTCACTTGTTTCTCCTTGTATTATTCTGTCTGTGTGTCTTTTGATGTAATTTCTGTTTGCAGTTTTTCAAGTGTTTGGACTATATTCTTTCTCTCATTTTTTTTTATATAACTAATGGATGAGTTTTATGTTACTTTTGTTAGGGAGTTTTAAAATGTTTAGATTAAAGCCGACTTGTTTGTTTGCTGAAAATAAATGCTTTATATGAATTTTATTCTAATTGTGTTGATCAATATTTGTATGTTGCATAATCACTCCCATCTGTTTGTATTTATTTTTCATAGGCTTTTGTTTATATGGCATTGTCAATGCTTTAAACATATATCCTTTTATTTTGATTCATTTATACACTGTTGATAATTGTTTTACTTCTCAGTTTAAGATACAACGTTATTAGCTTTTGCAATTTTACTTTACTGAAATGTAGAAAATACGCCGTGTAGTGTGCGGAAAGGAGGATAAACACACATTCCGACAGTGTCTCTTCGAATGCAGTAGATCACAAAAGCATAGAATTTATACTCTAGTCATGCATGAAGTGTAAGGACGCTGTAGCTAAGGTTGCAAACATATTTTTAAATACGCCATATTTCCTGCAGTTAGATGATTGTAATTTGTAAATGTAATGATACTTGTAGATACTTAGTCTTAATTGTAAAGGTAGGGATATCTGAATATTGAAACAACCAAGTCTTTAGTTGATATTGTCAGAGGCGTGTCAACTGTTTGAGCTAATACGTACCGTCTTTATGGCGATATGTTCTCTCACAGAATGAGTGGCACTACCAAATAAACTTGCCCCCTTGAGGCAAAATCTTAAATCTTCGTATTTACATTTGTAGATTTTATATTTGTGTGCGGTGGTCGTCTTCACATTGGTTAAATCTTGTTAGCATAATATTTAATCTTCTTGTTTAACTTCATTTTATATTACGTCGTGTTTCTTTAATCTTTTCCCAGGTCTGCGAGCATGACATTTAAAGAGCAATCTATTTCTTTTTTACTATCCTTATGTATTCCTCTTTATTTTGTTTTGCCCATTAGCTAAAAGTTGTCTGTTCAGAGTATTATTAGGTAAAAAAACAGCAGGGATACCTATAGTGACTGTTAAAAAACATTGAAGAGTTCTTACGCGTTTCCGTCTATAACTTGAGAACGTCTCTTCTGATAGATTTCAAACTTTGGGTTGGTGAACCATTCGTAGAGGAAGTTTCAGATTGTTATTAGGTTGTGCAGATGTCCTTTAGTAACTTTTGTAGATGAAAGGTTTGTTTTGGTCTCCGTGAGATACCTTTAGAGAGTCTCTTATCGCCTTCAAATTTCTTAAGAGAAAGCTCCAGGTTATTTTACTGTATTGATGCCAGTTTGCATTTTTTTTTTTAACTTTTTCAGTGCATTGTTTTGGATTTGTTTTTCATTGCATTATCTTGTGTTTGCTTTTCAGTCCATTATCTTGTGTTTGCTTTTCAGTCCATTATCTTGTGTTTGGTTTTCAGTCCATTATCTTGTGTTTGCTTTACAGTTCATTATTATGTTTGCTTTTCAGTCCATTATCTTGTGTTTGCTTTTCAGTCCATTATCTTGTGTTTGCTTTTCAGTCCATTATCTTGTTTGCTTTACAGTTCATTATTATGTTTGCTTTTCAGTCCATTATCTTGTGTTTGTTTTTTCAGTCCATTATCTTGTGTTTGCTTTTCAGTCCATTATCTTGTGTTTGCTTTTCAGTCCATTATCTTGTGTTTGCTTTTCAGTCCATTATCTTGTGTTTGCTTTTCAGTCCATTATCTTGTGTTTGCTTTTCAGTCCATTATCTTGTGTTTGCTTTTTAGTCCATTATCTTGTGTTTGCTTTTCAGTCCATTATCTTGTGTTTGCTTTTCAGTCCATTATCTTGTGTTTGCTTTTCAGTCCATTATCTTGTGTTTGCTTTTCAATCCATTATCTTGTGTTTGCTTTTCAATCCATTATCTTGTGTTTGCTTTTCAGTCCATTATCTTGTGTTTGCTTTTCAGTCCATTATCTTGTGTTTGCTTTTCAATCCATTATCTTGTGTTTGCTTTTCAGTCCATTATCTTGTGTTTGCTTTTCAGTCCATTATCTTGTGTTTGCTTTTCAATCCATTATCTTGTGTTTGCTTTTCAGTCCATTATCTTGTGTTTGCTTTTCAGTCCATTATCTTGTGTTTGCTTTTCAGTCCATTATCTTGTGTTTGCTTTTCAGTCCATTATCTTGTGTTTGCTTTTCAGTCCATTATCTTGTGTTTGCTTTTCAGTCCATTATCTTGTGTTTGCTTTTCAGTCCATTATCTTGTGTTTGCTTTTCAGTCCATTATCTTGTGTTTGCTTTTCAATCCATTATCTTGTGTTTGCTTTTCAGTCCATTATCTTGTGTTTGCTTTTCAGTCCATTATCTTGTGTTTGCTTTTCAGTCCATTATCTTGTGTTTGCTTTTCAGTCCATTATCTTGTGTTTGCTTTTCAGTCCATTATCTTGTGTTTGCTTTTCAGTCCATTATCTTGTGTTTGCTTTTCAGTCCATTATCTTGTGTTTGCTTTTCAGTCCATTATCTTGTGTTTGCTTTTCAGTTCATTATTATGTTTGCTTTTCAGTCCATTATCTTGTGTTTGCTTTTCAGTTCATTATTATGTTTGCTTTTCAGTCCATTATCTTGTGTTTGCTTTTCAGTTCATTATTATGTTTGCTTTTCAGTCCATTATCTTGTGTTTGCTTTTCAGTTCATTATTATGTTTGCTTTTCAGTCCATTATCTTGTGTTTGCTTTTCAGTTCATTATTATGTTTGCTTTTCAGTCCATTATCAGTCCTCTTTTGAATTAGTCCAAATTTTAAACGCTAATGCATCTAATCAAGATATAGACTTAGTCTAGTTTTAGGCTCTGTAGATTCTAATCTGCCAGGTTACAAACTTCCCCTGGTATAGCGGACTACCTGGTGTGAGTTTCCATATGATCAATCTATTGGTTTCCGTTATATAACAAGACCTTCCCTCCCTCCCTGAGAACCAGCTTCCCCTGTTTTTGACGTTTACTGCTATGAAAAACCTTAAGGAAATCGCTCGCCAGTTTCGGAAGAAGATTCATCTTTTTTGGTATTCCCCAAAGGAGATGCCTATAGTGATTGTCGGAATTTTTTTCTTCCTTCATGTTTTTCATCAAATCTTAAGAACATCTGTTCTGATTGGCTTAAAATTTTCAACGCTGGTGTACCATACTTAGTGGAAGATTTGGAATGTTATTATGAAGTGACTTTATTTTCGTCAGTTATGTAGACCAAAATGTGATTTTTGGGTTTCCTTGAAATAAATTGAGAAAGCCTCTTCTGATCGGCGTCACTGATATATTCAACTAAGGAGAAGGTTATTTTATGCAAGTGCTAATTCTGTTTTTAAAATTGTCTAACATTTTTCCGTTCTATAGTTTAAGAATGTCTCTTTGAATTATGCAAGTCATAGCTCGCCAGTTTTATTAAACGAATTGGGATATTGGCTTCTACGTGATAAGTAAAGAATGCTTATTCGAAAATTAGGATTGGTTGTGGACTCTAGGATTTAATTTGTTAATGTCAGCAAATAAATTACGATACAAATTTTTGAACTATTGAGAATGCCTTTTTATATCAGCTTTAAAGTTTGTGCTGATGTATCTTACTTAAAGCAATATTTATAATTTTAGTGATCTTCGAAGGCGCCAAGTTTATTTTTCTTTTTTTTTGTAAAATTTTGTAGTATCATACTTTCCTTCCTGGAGCACTAAAAACTGGGGTAACAGTTTATCTACATCCTTTTAACAAACAGGAAAAAAATTTAACTTAATTCATACTTTTTTTTTACAATGCCATGGTCAATGTCTACATAACATAGATAAAAATGGTGAGGCCTTCATTAATTTCAGTCGATCTCCATAGTTCTGAGAATCGACCGAGCATGTAACTCGATGGTCTGTATATTTCTGAGAAGCTAGTACTCATGTGTAACTCTACGGACTTCGCCCTCCAAGTTCATTATTTACCACTGCACTTAGGGAAGTCTGATAACTGACTCGGGTAGAGTACGGGTGTCTGCTCAGCGCCTAGTTTACTGTGCACCCAAAACTAGCTTTTAGTTTTGTGTAGTGGTGATAGTTTATCTAACATATAGTGGTGATAGTGTATCTAGCGTGTAATGATTATGTAGCTAGCTTATATTGGTGATAGTTTTGTCTGGAGTAGTGGTAATAGTTTTATCTAGTTATTTTATATGCATATGGTGATGTGCCAAACCCTTTGGGATAATGCAGCACCTGAGGAATATCAAGCAATCAAGTCTGATAAAAATGAAGGTTAGCTGGAATTCCCTGGATCAAGAACCCTTCTCTGGCGTCAAGACATTACCCTTAAGAACGTAGAGTAGCTGTAATGGTATACATACCGACCAGTTGATAAGACACAAGTGCAACTCTTGGGTATGTTTGTTTATGAAGACATTTAGCCAACCAGTGACTTGATCAATTCGGTACAGAGGTTAGTTGAAGGTGTTGGAACAGGAGATAGTAGACAACGAGGTTATTAGTCCCTCAGCCTAGAGATGATTCATCAAGACAACGGTGGTAAACACCTTCATCTAGGCTGAGGGATTGATTACCTCGTCTTCAATTGTTTCTGGTTTCTACACCTACATTTAACCTCTGTATTAAATTGACAAAGCTACTGGTGACGAAGCATCTTCAGAATAAAGATACCTAGGTTTTACACATGTCCAACTTAAAAGAAAGAGTTGAGCTCCAGCTCCTCAGCGGAGAATTAGACTCAACCTTCATACGCAGTGAAAAAAAATAAAATGGTCTGGTGATCTAATATGACTGGTGTTTCGAATACGTAATTACATTTTCCGTTTGGTTGTTACATTTCTTGCAAACCAGATGAGTTGGTGTCCGATGCAGTGTATTTCAATTTTTTTTCCTTTTATCATTTCTTTTTTCTTCCTCATTATTCTTCTATTTTCCCTTATTTTTATATTTCCAAGTTTTCTTGTGTTTTTTTTTCATATTTCTATTTTTTTTATTTTATATTTTCCCCTTCTTCTTTAGTGTCTTCTTCATCCCCTTTTATATTTTCTTCTTACAATACTGCAATTATGAGCAAACAGCTTCTCAGCCTGTCATTGAGGGAGAGCCTCTCATTCCCCCCCCCCCTTTTATGTTTTTAAAGTCTGGTAGCGTGATGGACAACAATGTCGCCTCTAATCTGTACCTGTTTGTCCAGTGTAAAGCGAAAATGGTCAGTAAACCTCTGAAAAGGGTCGTTATCGATCTAATTGGAGTCAATACTTCCATTTTCGTGATTTTTTCTCTTTCTCCCTTACGATGCTAAATTGCATCTCAAAGAATGTTTATTTCCGAATTATCGTAAACTTGTAAGAAAAAGTTCCGTGAATAAACATGAATATTTTTTCTTTGTATATTCTTCATAGATTTTTCTTGTGTTTTTCGGCATTCATGATTTATAAAATGACCTCACTGGTATATACACCGAGGGATGCATGTCTCTCAGGGTATATATTCTGGGAGTTTGTTAAGTCCTATTATAGTGGTTAAAGAATTATTGATTGGTAGGATCCAGGTTACATGCAGCTTTAATGATCCTCGTGCAGTCGATAGGATGTAAACCTTACAAACTAACCGGCAAACCAACAAAAATGACTATACTTTCAATTTTAAGTGTCTTTTATGTAGCTTTTCTCTGTCTTTGTGTGACTCTGTCTTTTCTCCCTTCGTTATCTTGTCGAGCTGTCCTCTCTTCTCTGGCTTCCCTCTCTATCATCTCAGTCTGTCCTCTGTGTCTTCTCTCGCTTCTTTATACTTTCAGTTGTCCTCTCTATCTTCCATTTATATCTTATCTGTCTTCTCAGGTTTTATTTACTGTCTTCAACTTCAACCATTGCGGTCATCTTAATTAAGCTAGGGCCAAGTAGGCTCTTGCACGGGGTGGTAAAGCAAATGGGTTTCGGAATTAACCGGAATCAGCAACATTTGCAATTCATAAAAGTTTATCTGATGATGGAAGAAGTCTCAAACATCACATGATTTAAAATTACTATCACTGAAGATGCTGCTCCTACCTCCCTTCAGGTTTACATCTGTGGCATTTTGTTCTTGGTTTGTAAATGAGATGGGATAACAGTTCTTAGCCTGTTAATTTAACTCTGTAAAAAATGAGAATATCCTGGCCATAACCAGGGGTATAGTCTGCTAAACTAGGCCCTGGGAATAAACACAGTATCGGGACCTCTCTCTTCTCTTTAACATAACATGTACACCTCCTTTAAATATAGCTCCATTAATGGTTCTTCCATTCTCAGTAATTACGTCAACACCACCATTGATGATACCACTCACAAGGGACAAAGTGTATATAGATTATTGAAAAGACATCAACAGTGTTCTTACATTTATTTTGCTGAAACGAAAATTAAAATGGGACATGTTTTCTAATTAGTTACTGATCACAACAGCTGTGGATAAGGACACTTGTGTACAGTTCAGGATATTAAAGGAAAAAAATTCCATGAATTGCTTCATTACGAAGCCACTTTGGGCGAAATTTTCCTTTAATAAATGTGTCTTAATTGTACTTAAGTGCCCTCGTTCACAAAGTTTTAGACTTAAAGATTTAAAAAGAAAAAATACTATATAGCAAATAATCCTAATATTGCATATAATTATGACACTAGAAAAATGAACGTCACTACCCTCCTTGGAGAGTATCCACCTTGTGTGGTCAGGGACACGATTCCTTGTTCGTTCCTTGTATGTTCCTTCCACACTTGTAGTCGTTCCCTGTCTGCACCTTCACTTGTGGTCGTTCCCTGTCTGCACCTTCACTTATAGTCGTTCCCTGTCTGCACCTTCACTTGTAGTCGTTCCCAGTCTGCACCTTCACTTGTGGTCGTTCCCTGTCTGCACCTTCACTTGTGGTCGTTCGCTGCCTGCACCTTCACTTGTAGTCGTTCCCTATCTGCACCTTCACTTGTAGTCGTTCCCTATCTGCACCTTCACTTGTAGTCATTCCATGTGTACACCTTCACTTGTAGTCGTTCCCTGTCTGCACCTTCACTTGTGGTCGTTCGCTGCCTGCACCTTCACTTGTAGTCGTTCCCTATCTGCACCTTCACTTGTAGTCGTTCCCTTTCTGCACCTTCACTTGTAGTCGTTCCATGTGTACACCTTCACTTGTAGTCGTTCCCTATCTGCACCTTCACTTGTAGTCGTTCCCTATCTGCACCTTCACTTGTAGTCGTTCCCTATCTGCACCTTCACTTGTAGTCGTTCCCTATCTGCACCTTCACTTGTAGTCGTTCCCTATCTGCACCTTCACTTGTAGTCGTTCCCTGCCTGCACCTTCACTTGTAGTTGTTCCCTATCTGCACCTTCGCTTGTCGTTCCATGTGTACACCTTCACTTGTAGTCGTTCCCTGTCTGCACGTTCACTTGTAGTCGTTCCCTGTCTGCACGTTCACTTGTAGTCGTTCCCTGCCTGCACCTTCACTTGTAGTCGTTCCCTGCCTGCACCTTCACTTGTAGTTGTTCCCTGCCTGCACCTTCACTTGTCGTTCCCTGTCTGCACCTTCACTTGTAGTCGTTCCCTGCCTGCACCTTCACTTGTCGTTCCCTGTCTGCACCTTCACTTGTAGTCGTTCCCTGTCTGCACGTTCACTTGTCGTTCCCTGTCTGCACGTTCACTTGTAGTCGTTCCCTGCCTGCACCTTCACTTGTAGTTCCCTGCCTGCACCTTCACTTGTCGTTCCCTGTCTGCACCTTCACTTGTAGTCGTTCCCTGCCTGCACCTTCACTTGTAGTCGTTCCCTGCCTGCACCTTCACTTGTAGTCGTTCCCTGTCTGCACGTTCACTTGTAGTCGTTCCCTGTCTGCACGTTCACTTGTCGTTCCCTGTCTGCACGTTCACTTGTAGTCGTTCCCTGCCTGCACCTTCACTTGTAGTTGTTCCCTGCCTGCACCTTGTTGTCGTTCCCCGTCTGCACCTTCACTTGTCGTTCCCTGTCTGCACCTTCACTTGTAGTCGTTCGCTGTCTGCACCTTCACTTGTAGTCGTTCGCTGCCTGCACCTTCACTTGTAGTCGTTCCCTGTCTGCACCTTCACTTGTAGTCGTTCCCTGCCTGCACCTTCACTTGTAGTCGTTCCCTGTCTGCACCTTCACTTGTAGTCGTTCCCTGTCTGCACCTTCACTTGTAGTCGTTCCCTGTCTGCACCTTCACTTGTAGTCGTTCCATGTGTACACCTTCACTTGTAGTCGTTCCCTGTCTGCACCTTCACTTGTAGTCGTTCCCTGTCTGCACCTTCACTTGTAGTCGTTCCCTGTCTGCACCTTCACTTGTAGTCGTTCGCTGCCTGCACCTTCACTTGTAGTCGTTCCCTGCCTGCACCTTCACTTGTAGTCGTTCCCTGCCTGCACCTTCACTTGTAGTCGTTCCCTGTCTGCACCTTCACTTGCAGTCGTTCCCTGTCTGCACCTTCACTTGTAGTCGTTCGCTGCCTGCACCTTCACTTGTAGTCGTTCGCTGCCTGCACCTTCACTTGTAGTCGTTCGCTGCCTGCACCTTCACTTGTAGTCGTTCCCTGTCTGCACCTTCACTTGTAGTCGTTCCCTGCCTGCACCTTCACTTGTAGTCGTTCGCTGCCTGCACCTTCACTTGTAGTCGTTCCCTGACTGCACCTTCACTGCCTGCACCTTCACTTGTAGTCGTTCCCTGTCTGCACCTTCACTTGTAGTCGTTCGCTGCCTGCACCTTCACTTGTAGTCGTTCGCTGCCTGCACCTTCACTTGTAGTCGTTCCCTGCCTGCACCTTCACTTGTAGTCGTTCCCTGTCTGCACCTTCACTTGTAGTCGTTCCCTGTCTGCACCTTCACTTGTAGTCGTTCGCTGCCTGCACCTTCACTTGTAGTCGTTCGCTGCCTGCACCTTCACTTGTAGTCGTTCGCTGCCTGCACCTTCACTTGTAGTCGTTCCCTGTCTGCACCTTCACTTGTCGTTCCCTGTCTGCACCTTCACTTGTCGTTCCCTGTCTGCACCTTCACTTGTAGTCGTTCCCTGTCTGCACCTTCACTTGTAGTCGTTCCCTGTCTGCACCTTCACTTGTAGTCGTTCCCTGTCTGCACCTTCACTTGTTCCCTGTCTGCACCTTCACTTGTTCCCTGTCTGCACCTTCACTTGTAGTCGTTCCCTGCCTGCACCTTCACTTGTAGTCGTTCCCTGCCTGCACCTTCACTTGTAGTCGTTCCCTGCCTGCACCTTCACTTGTAGTCGTTCCCTGTCTGCACCTTCACTTGTAGTCGTTCCCTGCCTGCACCTTCACTTGTAGTCGTTCCCTGCCTGCACCTTCACTTGTAGTCGTTCCCTGTCTGCACCTTCACTTGTAGTCGTTCCCTGCCTGCACCTTCACTTGTAGTCGTTCTTCACTGTTCCCTGTCTGCACCTTCACTTGTAGTTCCCGTTGCACCTTCACTGTTCCCTGTCTGCACCTTCACTTGTAGTCGTTCTTCGCTGCCTGCACCTTCACTTGTAGTCGTTCCCTGTCTGCACCTTCACTTGTAGTCGTTCCCTGTCTGCACCTTCACTTGTAGTCGTTCCCTGTCTGCACCTTCACTTGTAGTCGTTCCCTGTCTGCACCTTCACTTGTAGTCGTTCCCTGTCTGCACCTTCACTTGTAGTCGTTCGCTGTCTGCACCTTCACTTGTAGTCGTTCGCTGTCTGCACCTTCACTTGTAGTCGTTCGCTGCCTGCACCTTCACTTGTAGTCGTTCCCTGTCTGCACCTTCACTTGTAGTCGTTCCCTGTCTGCACCTTCACTTGTAGTCGTTCCCTGCCTGCACCTTCACTTGTAGTCGTTCCCTGTCTGCACCTTCACTTGTAGTCGTTCCCTGTCTGCACCTTCACTTGTAGTCGTTCCCTGTCTGCACCTTCACTTGTAGTCGTTCCCTGTCTGCACCTTCACTTGTTCCCTGTCTGCACCTTCACTTGTTCCCTGTCTGCACCTTCACTTGTTCCCTGTCTGCACCTTCACTTGTAGTCGTTCCCTGTCTGCACCTTCACTTGTAGTCGTTCCCTGTGTGTACCTTCATCAGTATTGTATCATCCATGAAACATCGACATGTGGAAGTTCATTTTTCATGGTAAATTGCAGGGAATGGCCGTCTAGGATATTAATCAAATACAACATAAAAGTTAGACCAGTCCGTTCCTCACTGCAAGGACAAACAACTTGCGAATATATTGAATTCCTCCTTTCTTTAATTTCATCTTTGGCTTCTAATATATATCTAATATCTCTGATACGGAGGGAAGACTAAAATATTTCCCCTTCCTTTTACTTTTTGACACAACCTGTAAATTAAAGGTCAGGTGGCTTGCATGTGGATGAGAGCCTCGGGATGTTTGTGCGGGCGGCCGGGCTGGTCTGTTGGTCTGGTAATACCCGTTATCGAGGCCAGATCCGGTCTGTCATTGGTCCAGGGTGAATTATCCTCTTAGCTATCAGCAGCAGTAACCATCATGTTTGGTAAAGGTCTGCCGGAAGGTTTGGTCTTTGACGAGGGTAGAGAGGACAGAGAGATGCACATGGGAGGAGGAGCGAGGATGTCGGAAAGAGACGACAAGGAATAAGAGAGGATGAATATGAAAGGGAAAGAAAACAGTGAGAAAGGGAGAGAGGTAAAAGGGCATGAAGAGACAATATAAAAATGAAGGAGACATGTGATGGAAGCAAGAGGGAGACGAAAGTAAGAGATAAAACAAGA
The DNA here is from genome assembly GCF_038502225.1 of Cherax quadricarinatus. NCBI lineage: Eukaryota > Metazoa > Arthropoda > Malacostraca > Decapoda > Parastacidae > Cherax > Cherax quadricarinatus. The sequence continues at coordinate 8,408,308 of NC_091321.1, forward strand.
GAGAACAAAGTCATGTAGACGCGGTTCATGATTTACCATTTTCACACCTAAATAATTTTCCACAATTTCAGTGTCGTCTGTCTGTCTAGTTTGTGTGTGTGTGTGTGTGTGTGTGTGTGTGTGTGTGTGTGTGTGTGTGTGTGTGTGTGTGTGTGTGTGTGTGTGTGTTTGTCTGCCTGCCTGTGTGCGTGTCTGTCCATCTGTAATTACCGAGTGTCCTAGAAGAGTTAGGCAGGTTAAGCTTCAGCTCTTGGGCTCGCCTCTTAGCGATAAGTTGACCGCAGAGTATGTTGATTTATCACATCTCGCTGGTCGCTGTTTCAGCTTCCATTACTCTACTGATTTGACGGTGAGTATAGCTAGACGAGTAGCTAGGTAAGTCTGTCACTCGCCTAGGCATTCATCTCCTACTAAACAGCTTGACTCTATCTGTCTTCATTATTTCTGAGTATTTTTTCACGTCATAAAAATGTGTTCCTGTAGCGTCGTAAGTTTGAGTTCTCGTAGTGTTTCTTCATAACTTTTATTTCTCGGTGCCAGTACCACTCTTGTAGCAAACCACTGCTCTTTTTCTAATTTTGTCTCAATATTAGCTGTGGCCTTATTAAGTCGGAGAAGTGTATTCCAGATTTAATTATTGCATCCGCGAGGAAAATAATAGGATGGATAATGAGAAAATTCAAAACATGGGAATCTAGACCAATGATTATCCTGCCCGTCTATTGTTCTGTCTGTTCGTTTGTTCTGTCTGCCCCTCTGTTCTCCGTCTTTCTGAACGTTATTCTTACACTGTATTTACCTTCCTGTTTAACCGGATGTCTACCCGGCTGCCTGTTTGCTCGACTGCATGTCTGTCTGTCTGCCAGTATGTTTGTCAGACTGTCCGCATGTCTGTCCCTCCACCTGTAAGGTTGTCTGTCAGAGATGCTGTTGCCGCTCACTTCATTAAGTTTTCCTCGTGCACTTCCGCCACGTTGCTGATTCCATGTATCAAACGTTTTTTTTTTAAGAGGTCAGAGGTCACGACTTGTCCACGTATGCGTATACAAGCTCAACAACTGTTAATTTTGTATACTTTTGAGTTGGTATAAGTATGCATGTACATATTAAATTCTTCAATTTATGCAGTATTGATGTGCTATAATATACTTTTGACTTTGTTTAAGTATACATAGAGAGTAATACATTAAAATTAAACACATGTGTAACTCCTGGATGTCCTTATTTGAAGACATTTCGCCAACAAGTGGCTTTATCATTTCTAAACAGATGACACGTGAAGATAGGAGCTGAGGTATAATAAGTCTCTGAACAAGACTTAGGAATTGTTGGTATAGATTGGTATTCCTTAGCATTATCGTAATGAAACAACAATTTTTCTTGGTATGTGCCGTAACTAATAACATTATCTGTTTTTATGTTACCAGTGTGTTATAATTTTGTCTTTAAAATTGTTCATCATCAAACAAGTAATCACAATAGTAAAAAAAAATCTGTAGCTTCTTTCCTACCTTCCTCCCACACGATCCTCATCTCCTCCCATCCAAATTAAATAAGCTCTGATACACCCTTTCCCTTCCGTACTGCCTCCATCAAGCTCCTACTCACCTTAAATAAGCTCTAATCCAGTGAAAGCATCCTTTCCTTATAAATAAGCTCTGTCGACTCTCTTTTCTACCCCTGCGAATCGTCACCCGCATTAAATAAGCTCTAACGTTAGAGTGGCCGCCAGTCTCGTCGTATTTAATAAATTGCTGGAAACTTGTATCCCAAATATATTAAAAGTTGTTCAGTGGTCACTAATTAACAACATTTTATGATTCTGACCCGAAAATTTGAAACTAGTTATTATTTTACACTTTTTTAATTAAACATGTTAAACGTTTTATATTCTGATTAATCGCTGGTGTTCTTTGTATCCTGAACATTCGAGATTTCAGTTAAAACTTAAGAACTTCTTACACTCAGTATGTACTTGTGTCCCTGTGTGTTCCCTAAGAGTTCTGATACCTGTATTGTTTCCTTCTAATTCCCAAAGTGAAGTGTACTAGTATCCTAACTCTTTTTTTTTCTTTATCCCGTATCTATTCAAACTTTACGTTTTTTTTTTTTTTTTTTTTTTAAGTTTTATTTCATTCAAATTTAGGATAATCAGTTTTCATTTATTCATAACATTAAAATAAATTCTTTATAAAGTCTATAATATTTAAACACACATACAGTCTAGCTTTAAAAGTTTCTTTTACATTTTGTTAGTTGTTGAGAAAAGTGTAACTAGCCCCTCATAATCATTTTAGTCGCCCGCAAAACGCATGGCAATGATGAAAGTATTATTACGTAGGTTCCCATGAAAAATATAAATAAATGGAAGTAGGATCATTATTTTTATATAAAAGAATTATACAAATATTAACCAAGTAATATAGTGATAACTGAAGCTATTGGGAGTAAATCAGCTCAGATCATAGCAGAGGAAATTGAAAGGGCAGATCCCTTATATTAATTAATTGGTATTCAAGAAATGCATGGGATAGTAAAGGAGACAATCAAATATGATAAATGCTAAGTAGAAAAAAGGATATTCGAGGTGAAAATGAAGAATTTAGAGATTGAAGATTAGAAAAGTAGGAAGATCTCGTGGGTCTGTTGTAAGACCTCGAGATCTCTGAGGATAGTGTTTCCTAATCAGAGTCATTTTAATTAAGAAAATGAAGAAACTGATCAATGTTATCGTTTTGGACGAAACAAAATTAAGTAAGGTCATGTAAAAGAGAGAAACAATCAAAAATAAGACCAAACAAAGAGTAAATCAGTCCTACAGAAAGAGTAAACTCCGACAGACAACCCTCGCCTCCCTACCCTCGTACTCTCAAACAAAACTAGTCGACACATTTCAGCCCCTTAAAAACAAAACTGAGAAAGACAACATTACAGTCTATCCCCCCCCCTTCCATCACACCCACAACTCCGCATAAACTCCTTAGTTTCCACATTATCAACACAATCTTCCAGTTCCACACTCCCTCACACCACTTAAACATCAATCATCTCCCCACAGAAAATACTTTGATCACCACCCTTTCTCAACTCACCAAAGCTGACATACCGTAAATGTCAAAACACACACACGCTTGCTCTTCACCAAGCATTCTATATCCAGTCATACCAAGCACTATAAACACTCCACCAACCACATATTATTACTACAACAATTACTACACCTTGACCACCACTAAACCCCACTTCCTAGGTCAGTCTTACCTTAACTTCACCTCAAGCCTCCATCTCTCAACATACCTACACCTCACCACCCAGCCAAGCCTCACAACCCTCTCAGCCTTCACCATACTTAGAAGATATTTTCCACTTCCTGCCATTATCTTAAATCGACTATAAAGCCCAAGTGGAACACACATCAAAGTAATGTATACAGATGTAGACCGCATTAGAAAGGAGAATAAAGGAAGAAAGCTCGTTAACTGAGTTATCACATGAACAGTGTTCCTAAAGGTAACTGCATGTGTAGAGTAACACTTAACGATGGTTATAAATGACCATAATTTTTAAAGGGGTGGACCGGTAAGCCAGCGGAAGGCCTCGGTCAGATGACCAAAAGCTCCAAAGGCGGGTCATCATCTGACTAAGACCCGCGTCAGGAAACATTTGTCCTGTTTCCTGACGAACCTTACCTAACCTAACCTAACTTAATTGGGACCACTTGAAGATTCCAAGAATTATCAGTCTCAGAAAACAGTGATTTCTTGGATTATAATATGCACGGCATGTTAGTTCATTGTTCAGGAACTCACTACTACATACTCTCAGAACTCTGAGAGGGAAGCCAATAGGGACTCCTGGGATAGGTTTAGAGAGAGACGTGTGAACAAACACTAGGATGTATTTATTTAGAAAATTTCCCGTTCTGAGACCCTCGTCACTCTGGTCCCAGGAAAGGTTTTCTAAATACGTCCTGATGTTTGTTCACGTATCTCTCTAAACCATTTGTCGGTTTCATATACTTGATGGTATACAATACTATTGAATAAGACATGCGCAACACTTGGATATATCTATTACCAAAACGTTGCTCCTGCATAGCAGGCTTCTTCAGTCGAATATTGGCGATTATAGCACTGGAGACAGTTTAGGAAGTAATTGTGAGGTAATCAGTCTTTAAGCCTTGATAGATTGTGGTCATTCTCTTAGCCTGAGCGACTGATCACCTCAAAATTACTTATACTATCTCCGGTGTTATCGTCTTTAGTCAGCTGAAGAACCCTGCTGCTTTATTAGCGAAACGTTTCCCTTAATAAAGATATCAAAATGTTGTCTAATTCATCAGCTTGTCAGTTAACGTCATCGCCCTGGTAAAGGAGCACCGCAGTAAACCTCCTTGACATTCATTCCACTTTTAAATGCTCCGCTACCTTCATCTGATTCACTACCTTCCTCATACCTATATGCAATGGCATTTCTTTTATTTCTTGGATTCACTGGAGAGAGAGTTGGCTACAAGTGAATGAAGTGTAGTGTACCTCTCTAAAGGTTTTTCTGGTGTCTTGAGTCTCTGTATCACTATCTAGTGACAACTAGATTCCTGTGTGAGGGAAATGACATGACTGCATTCACTTAGAACACTTTTATTGAAGGCGTTTCGGACCTTGAACTTTGAGCACTGTCCTAAGTGAATGCATTCGTGTACATTTTCATCAACTGGTCAATAGTCATTTACCTTCTCTCTACGATAAATTCCTATCACGTAACGAGTAGAGCTTGAAACTATGGCAGGCGAACCCATGGATAGACTGTTATGGGTCCCATCCTGCAGAAAAAAATGAAATGCACATAATTCTGATTAGATACCGCCACCATTGTTCTAATATGTATATATATATATATAATTATATATATATATATATATATATATATATATATATATATATATATATATATATATATATATATATATATAATATATATAGTTGAGTATAATTGATGGGAGAGCGCTTAACTCGGAGAGGTTATTCATTGCTTAGGGATTCGAAGGTAATCAGGTTTAATCTAAAGAAGGGGAGGGTTGCACGAATTCCTTGGATCAGAAGCTCTTCACTATCGTCAGTGCACGTCTTGCTTACTCCTTGAAGGGAAAATATGTGCTGAATAAAACATAAAAGTAATAGTAACTACTGACCATTTATAATATCGTCCATTTAACCCCCTTGTTTAGTTTTTAATTTTAGTCACCAGGGATCATAAATTACCTTAATTATATATCTACAACGACAGGAATCATTAATGAAGATCAGAGAATATTAATTGGGTGTTGTTGAGTGCGGGTTCACTGGCGCTCAGATTAAAGCACGTATCACAGTGCACGGCAAATATAATCGCCCATTGCAGCAATTTATGCGACCAGGGGACAGCAGCGCCACAATATGAAGTGCAAAATCCGACGCTTTAAGATGATATATTGTAGTTTCTGAAGTCTGGTCGACGGGGAGCCCAGAGACCAGTATTATTGGAATCTGTCGATGTGAACAAACAGTATGGCGACTGGTTGAACCAATGTCTCCTTAATGACGTCATTATCTCTTCAGATTTCTCCGTAATTCTCCCAAGTTACTGCGCGTTGCTCTTTTATTTATTCCTTTGTGAATAATAATACACCAAGCTTAATGAAGGAAATGTCTCCTAGAGCTTCGACCAGGGCCCCAAGCGGGAAAAATTAGAACTAGTGTCCACCTGATGGACATTAACTCGCCTTTGTCTTTAAGAGCCAATCTTGCCCCTGGACACACTGGGTTTCTCAACCTTAACAACGTACCCGGGTTAACATTGTCCTTCTGCGTCGGTCACCAAATGATTATGAGCACCCTAGCCAATGAATTATAGTCGCAATAAATTTTCGCTCTCCGATGACCGCCCTTTGCGTCTGGTAAACAGAGTTGGACATCAATTTCCCGTGTAAATACGAATCTCACTTACGCCAAATGACTGTCGGCCGCGCGTACCATCGATTGTCATTTGTTAGGGCGTGGCCGGCCATGTTGGCAACCCCGCGCCCCAGCGGCGTCCTGATTGGCTGGTTATTTAGTGTAAACCCTAGAGTATTGACCAATAAGATGACAGTGTGAGGAGCTTCTTCCCCCTTCCAAGATCATGGTTAAATGTCTTCATATGCTCTGGAAGATTTATTGTGCTATTGTTTATTGAATAAACCAGTTAGCTGCATGTCAATTAGAAGAGAGATTTGTGTGATTGTAACTGACTCGCACAATACTCTCTTTATTCTTGCTTTCGGGAGATATTTCTTCAACCTAGTTTTAAAAGGCAAATATCTGAAATTATGATAAACATTTTCTTCATTATATATATATGTATATGTATATATATGAATATGAGAAAGTTATTATTTCCAGTAATAAAAATAATTTCAAAAGTAATAAAAATTTGCCCAATAATAATACACTGAAAACCATCGAATCTTATTCACCTGCATCAGAGATGTTACCATGACGACGGCAGATATGTTGCTATGACAGCGGTAGAGTTGTTACCATGACGACGGCAGATGTGTTGCTATGACAACTGCAGAGTTGTTGCCATGACAACCGCAGAGCTGTTATCATGACAACCGTAGAGCAGTTACTGTGACAACGATAGAGATGTTGCAGTGACAACGCCACCGATGCTATGACAACTAAAGCAGAGATGTTATCATGACAACGATAGAGATGTTGCATGACAATGCCACCGAATATTACTATGACAACAAACATGTTACCATGACAACAGCAGAGATGTTGCCATGACGACGGCAGACAAGTTACCTGACAACAATAGAGATGTTACCATGACGAGTCTTGAGGGCTCTTCAAGAGGTTGACCTCAAAGGTAATCACTGGGGGTGTCTAGTGGCTCTCGATTCCAAGTGCTTGTAGTGCTGTCAGGATAGACATACACCCTGCTCACCCAGTGGCACCAACAATGTCCAGTATAACTACATCTCTTGTCTTCGATTCATCCTCTGACTGGTGCCATATACTGGAGAGACTTATCCAGTGACTGGTGCCACATAGTGTGGAGGTGTATTCAATGGCTGGTATCATAGAGTGGAGAGGCTCATTGACTAGTGCCCCTTAGTGGAGAGCCTCATTCAATGCCACATATTGGGGAGGTCCATTTAATGACTGCTGCCATATAGTGGGGAAGTTCATTCAGTGACTGCAATATAGTGGAGAGGTTCATTTAGTGACTGGTGCAGTAGTGTGTTGAGGTTCAATAACGAATCAGATGCTGAGAGAGCTTTTCTGAAACCATGGTGTTAGGACACAGAAGCAGCCTAAAGCCGCTTACATTTTTTAGTTGTCGCATTTTGACATTGAAATGGACTACCACTACATCTGTAGCGAATGCTGGATTCGACACACTTTTTTCCAGCCTATTTGGAAGTGGAAATGTATTTTCGGGCGAATATTTCTGTAGGTATATGACCAGGTAACTCCAGGTTGTTGGCCTTGGTCTGGAGCCCACTCCTGATTTTATTTTTCTTGATTTCAATCGAAAAATTACAGTAATGAACTTTAGTTACCAACAAACTTGTCCGTGAGGCTTTGTATCTGGCATCAGCTGACTCACCACTCTGGTATCCAAACTAAGGCTGATCTGTAGGTTTAGTCACACTGCCAGTGAGGAATGTACATGTGATGAATGGAAATTAAACTCTACTTTCTTTCCTTGATGTTCATATCCGCCGCTTTGTGACTGGCTCTTTTCTCTCTCTCCGTTTACCGCAAGTCTATAT
>NC_091321.1:8421111-8426111 GCF_038502225.1 Cherax quadricarinatus
GAGAGCTGGGTGGTTGCTTGGGTACTGGGTGGGTGGTTGAGAGCTGAGTGGTTGTTTGGGAACCATGCGGTTGTTTGGAAACTAGGTGGTGGTTTGGGTACTGGGTGGGTGAGAGCTGGGTAGTTCGAGAACTGGGCGGTTTGAGAGCTGGGTGGTTGTTCGAGAGCTGAGTGTTTTGAGAGCTGGGTGATTGAGAGCTGGGTGATTGGTTTATTTGTCTTTCAGCTTACTGACTATACGAGGGTCATTAAGGCAGCATGTTGCTTGTGCACTACCAGTCAAGAATATTTTAATTCGTAATATAAGTAATTATATACGTACTGAGATACCTTTCCAAGTGTATATATATTTTTGCTCTCAGTGCAAACACATCAAGAGACAGACGTTTCAGAATATATGTGAGGTGCGTATATACCACTCAAGCCGTCTCCACCCATTTACCGATATTCATAAAATCGTGTTTAAATAATAGGGCCTACTGCGGAATATAAGTGTAAACATGTTAACCAAAGCAAATATTAAAATTATCTTGTGGTGAGATACTTCAAAAGTGGCTTGAAAGCCGTCATGACGTTTTATATATAGACATAATACATCGGAATATTTCGCCGTACATAACACGTACGTGAGAGGGCACTGGGGCTCGGTATAACAGTATTACACCTGAATATTTGATCAGTTCGTGGTATCTCCCAGTCTAGGAAGCGTTGCAAGTCTCTTGTTATTTTATAACCTATTGACTGCACGTGGATCACTATGGTCGAAATTCACCAAAGTACTTTAATCACTAAAATATGGGTTAGAGTAATCTATACAGTATTTCTGTATATATGCAGAGCAACCATTGTGAAAAAAATAGTGAACTTCGAGGCGCTTTCGTGATTTTTCACATTATCAAGGAACTGTTCCTTGATAATGTGAGAAATCACGAAAGCATTTGGAACTTTATTGTTTTTTCACAGTGGTGGTTCTGCATATTTTGACATAAGTTTAGTGTTACCTTATTGCATATATATATATATATATATATATATATATATATATATATATATATATATATATATATATATATATATGTAACTAAAGAAAATTTTGCTTATATTCATGGGGTAAGTTTTGAACCTACAAGGTTTGGAATCTAAACCTAACTTGGCATGTTCCAGCTAATTCCTCGTGATCACAAGTATGAATTCATTATACAGACCATAGTTTTTATATTACATAATTTAATTCCTGAATAAAAATCATCCCAAAGGATATCAATGGTGACGCCCAAAAAACTTTCAACAACGGTATATACATCGAAAGGTGTGTATTTTTGTGTATGTATACTGACAATTGGTTTATTTTTTTTAGGGGGGGGGAGGGGATAGTAAAATATTCTTTATTGTGTACAGATAAATTGTGGCCTTAATGACCCACGTGAAATCGATAATCTTGAACCCAAAAAAATTAAATACTTCCTCAAATGTGCCAGTCATATGTGTCACCAGTCTAAGTCGATCATTTATTTTAATTATACATTGGGTAATTATAGCAAAATAAAAATCGAAAACCTCAGGAATGGATTCTTATAAACACCAGAACTCCAAGATATATCGTGACAGTAAAAAAAATAAAAACTTTAAACGTCGGTAACCATTGGAAATGAGTAAATCTAAAGCTATGACTCGAAAATTCAGTTGTACACTTTTTAACACCAATAACTCAAAGGTATTCGAAGAACACCTCGTTACTGCACTTTATAAAAGGCAGTAACTACAAGGTATATAGTGTAAGTGGCACTAAGTGCTTGTGTACACCTGGAGAGGCTGAAGCAGAGGCCGGCCAACACGACCCAGGAAGCCACTGAGGATATTGAATGTTTGACGGGAAATTATCAGGTCGATGAGATACATCGTGAGAGAGCAAGAGAGACAGAGCCAGAAAGAGAGAGAGAGAGGAGCCAGGAAGACAGGGAAAGATACACGAAGAGAGACTGTGATAAGGAAATCAGTAATTAAAAATTTTGAATAGGAGAGTAAGGAGTACATAGGAAGGCAGGTAGAAGACTTGTAAAGTCTACGCCCAGGGTATCTCTTGAGACATTTTCTGGACGGTTGTGACATGGACAGTAAAATAGAAGTCAGTCTCTCTCTCTCTCTCTCTCTCTCTCTCTCTAGGAGGTAAGCTACAAATATTTAAGAATTTCATGGAAAGCCCTAAACCCTGACGGATCATGGAATATCTATTGAATGAGAGGCAGTCATATGTGCTGTGTAGAATATAAGGCTCGTTCCAAGTCATCGGGTCGTGAGCACCTCACCAGTACACTCCATCCCCCTGGCGGTGCAAATATCATCAAATAGCAAAAAAATGGCTTTGTAATATCTCGCCAAACATGTGTGTGTGTTACCATTTTGTTAAAGGCACTTGTCGATAAGACACTTGGCCTGTTTGTGTGTGTGTGTGTGTGTGTGTGTGTGTTTGACTAAGATACTCAGGCAGCGACACTCGTCTTCCTGCTCAAGAAAATCAGCATTTACTGTTTATTTAATTATCTTGCACGGCCTGAGGAGGAATAAAAGAAAAAGAGAAAATAAAAGAAAAACTACGAAGATGGATGGAACCAGGAGGTGGACGGAGACGCATGTCGCCATGAGAAGTGGAGAGAAGGATAAATGAAGTTGGAAAGACATGACAAACAGAAAAACAAGGTCAAAGATAGAAAAAAACAGACAAACGTACAGAGATATAGCGACAGAGATATAGCGACAGAGAGAGAGAGAGAGGGAGAGAGAGAGAGAGAGAGAGAGAGAGCAAGATATATTTGGCCAAATCTCACACCGTCTCCGACGTTTGATTTCCACTCTAATGAATTTTTAACGCAATCGCACGAATTTGCATTTCGTCATCAAAGGCAGCGAGGCTTGGGAGAGGAGGAGGGAGAGAGGGGAGTATGGGGAGGGAGAGAAGAGGAGAGGCAGTGGGGAGGAGAAAATTAAAGTCGACGGAAAGAGATGTGAAGCAAAAGGAGATTGCTGGGAGGTACCTATTTTAATTACAGATTAGCGATTACCTGTTTGTATCTGCAGGCGCAGAGATGACTCCTGGTCTCCCGCCTTCAGTGTTGAAGCAGTCAAAGCTTTAGTACATTCCAGTCTTTGTGGCACTTGCTACTTCCTCTTGTAAACCTTGTAGCACTTGCTACTTCCTCTTGTAAACCTTGTAGCACTTGCTACTTCCTCTTGTAAACCTTGTAGCACTTGCTACTTCCTCTTGTAAACTTTGTGGCACTTGCTACTTCCTCTTGTAAACCTTGTAGCACTTGCTACTTCCTCTTGTAAACTTTGTGGCACTTGCTACTTCCTCTTGTAAACCTTGTAGCACTTGCTACTTCCTCTTGTAAACCTTGTAGCACTTGCTACTTCCTCTTGTAAACCTTGTAGCACTTGCTACTTCCTCTTGTAAACCTTGTAGCACTTGCTACTTCTGTTCCATTTCTATTACATGATATTTATCCATGTTAAATTCCATCCAACATCCATTACACCACATCAATAATATCTACTACACATCCACAATATCCACTCCACTTCATCCACATTTTCCAGTCAACCCCTTCAAAGGGATGTGAAGGGCTCATAATCTCTTCAGTTGAAGCTACCTTCCCCATCCTCGGATCACATCTGGTTGCCTAACCCCTACGGGATTAGCGACTTTTATCATCCGTAATAAATGCCGTAAATGTTGAGAAAAAAGTCTTGTTTGGCATGAGGACTGACCTTTATTAGTCTTTCTTTTCTATATAACTTCATTTTCTATTTGCATTTCTTTGTACTTTCTCCCCATTTAGGCTGTGTTTTGTTTTGTTCCTCTCTGTCTTTAGGAATGGTTGGAGGGACGAGGGTAAAGGAGGTTTTGTGTGCGAGGGGCTTGGACTTCCAGCAAGCGTGCGTGAGCATGTTGGATAGGAGTGGAGACAAATGGTTTTTATGACTTGACGTGCTGTTGGAATGTGAGAAGGGTAACATTTATGAAGGAATTCAGGGAAACCGATTAGCTGGACTTGAGTCCTGGAAGTGGGAAGTACAGTGCCTGCTCTCTGAAGGAGGGGTGTTGATATGTTGCAGTTTAACTGTAGTGTAGGCGAGCCTCGGGCAAGACAGTAATGGAGTGAATGATGAAAGTGTTTCTTCTTTTTCTGGTCACTCTGCCTCGGTGGGTAACGGTCGCTGTATTAATAAAAAAAATTAATGTTACATGTGTGTAAGTCCTGTTCTTATGTACAAGGCTAATGTTATAACATGCGTCCACTTGACTGGATGCAGAGAACATAAAGAGCACTGAAGCAGGCCTACTCGCCCATGCTAGGCAGGTCCAAGTCAAATGCACTCTGGCTGCGCATTTCTCAAGAACATCACTTCATCTGCGATTATTGATTCCAAGAATGACACGAGTGTGTCATTCTAGGAATTAACACTAAGGAAACAAAGTTGGCGCACAGCATGTATGTCAGTAGTATTATATACCATAAGTATATTAAGAAACAACATACGGATTATGACATTTTATTGAGGAGTGTCGCCCACCAGGTACTTTATTAATTCACACGAACTAATAAAGCCCCCTGGTGGACTAAACGTTATAATAAAATATCCTATACCACATATGGTCTTAATAATAAAGCACACAGCTAGCTTCAACCTTATCCTGCTCCCTCTCTCTGTGTCTTAACAATAAAGATTTAATAAAGGAAATGCTGTGAAAGGTTTTTAAAGGAGCTGAGAGAGGTAACAGCTCTTAGCCTGTAAATGAAAGTAGGAACTCTTAACTTGACCCTGTAAAAAAACCCAGTTAAAAATAAAGTAACGCGAAGTGATCAAAAATTCATTAAACAAAGAAGACAAAAGTAAAAAAATTTACCAGAGTACAAAAAAGCAGCAGGATAAAGGATGAAGGGAGAGAGAGAGAAAAAATCAGGGTATGATAAAAGCAAAGAAGAAACATAGCATGATAAA
>NC_091321.1:8431111-8653611 GCF_038502225.1 Cherax quadricarinatus
CGCTCCGAGGGATTTCTTTCTCTTCCAGCGCGTTTCGTTCTGAAACCTTTCGCTATACTCGCTGTCTGATCCGAACCGCTCTCGATGGATCAGTTGTTGATCCGTCAACACCTGGCGATTGAATAGGTTCTAGCCCCGGCACCTGTCGACTAAACAGCTGTTTAGCGATAGCACCTTCAGCCGAACTGCTGTTTAGCACCCATTGTCTATCAACCAGTTCATTAACCCCATCATCTTTGAATTGATCGAGCAGTTCTTTAACCCCATCACCCATACATCAAGTGTATATGTGTGCTTGTAAAATACACATATACATAATGTTGTAAAAACCAATTTGAGTAACCCATTTTTTTAAAACTGTGTACTAATTTTACCGAATTCCTCGTCTAAATATCCCCGAAACAAATACGTGATCTACTCAATAATAAGCCTGATGCTACTCAGTTTTTAATTTGTGCGATGAACAGTTACTATAATACCTAAGACTAACTTGCCTGAATTGTCTGCCTGATGTACTCTGCATGCCTGGGACGTTGATCATGAGGATGTCTTAAGATAAACAACGTACTGTTTTCCCTACTCTTCTGTTTTGAACCTGTTACTTCAAGTTAGATTATCGAGTTCGTTGTAGAAATCGTCAAAATTTCCTGAATTTGCATTCAACATCGTGAAAATTACGTGTACTTCACTTTAACGGTATGATGTCATTCAGTTTTATTTTGGTGTATAGTGACCTAACAATAATACTGGTGAAGGTGTATAGTGACCTAACAATACTACTAGTGGTGTATAGTGACCTAACAATAGTACTGGTGAGGGTGTATAGTGACCTAACAATACTACTAGTGGTGTATAGTAACCTAACAATAGTACTGGTGAGGGTGTATAGTGACCTAACAATACTACTAGTGGTGTATAGTAACCTGACAATAGTGCTGGTGAGGGTGTATAGTGATCTAACAATAATACTGGTGAGGGTGTATAGTGATCTAACAATAATACTGGTGAGGGTGTATAGTGACCTAACAATAGTACTGGTGAGGGTGTATAGTGACCTAACAATAGTACTGGTGAGGGTGTATAGTGACCTAACAATAGTACTGGTGAGGGTGTATAGTAACCTAACAATAGTACTGGTGAGGGTGTATAGTGACCTAGCTACTACTAGTGGTGTATAGTAACCTAACAATAGTACTGGTGAGGGTGTATAGTGACCTAGCTACTACTAGTGGTGTATAGTAACCTAACAATAGTGCTGGTGAGGGTGTATAGCGACCTAAAAGTACTATTAGTGGTGTATAGTAACCTAACAATAGTACTGGTGAGGGTGTATAGTGATCCTAGCAATACTACTGGTGAGGGGGTATAGTGACTCAATACTACTGGTGAGGGGGTATAGTGACTCACTACCGGTGAGGGTGTATAGTGACTCACTACTGGTGAGGGGGTATAGTGACTCACTACTGGTGAGGGGGTATAGTGACTCACTTCTGGTGAGGGTGTATAGTGACTCAACAATACTGGTGACGGTGTATATTGACTTAATACTACCGGTGAGCGAGTACAGTGACCTAACAGTATCGATGGCAAAGTGGTATAGTGACCCAGCATTACTGAGGGTGAAGCAGTATAGAGAATCAATACAGTTTCGCAGGAAATCTTGGGAAAGTTATTGACCGTCTGTCTCGGCTAATCCGATTAATAGTCGGTTCATAAAGCCTCAGTGGTGTGTGTGTGTGTGTGTGTGTGTGTGTGTGTGTGTGTGTGTGTATGTGTGTGTGTGCGCGCGCGCGTGTGTGTGTGTGTTCACCTAATTGTTGTTGCAGGGGTCAATTCATAGCTCCTGACCCCTCTACTTCACTGGTCGCTACTAGGTCATTCTCTCCCTGCTCTGTGAGCTTTATCATACCTCTTCTTAAAGCTATGTATGGATCCTGTCTCCACTACATTACTTTCCAGACTTTCCACTTCGTGTGTGTGTGGCTAAGACAGCTAAGATGTTTGTGTGTACACCGATTGTTAGTACACTAAACTGCTTTCATAATCACTGCTTCATACAATTTCTGGACCGTTGTACTCCTGGGAGGAAAGCAGAAGGCTCTCGAAACTCTCTACTCCCTCCGGCTTACCTGTATGTAGGATCATTTTAGGTTCCGCTATTCAGTACTGAAAAGCCTACATGTGAATTAACAGGAGAACGTTAAACGTAATCTTACTAATACACTACTACTACTACTACAGTCGCCTGCTTTATTATTACTGCTATTAATCTCTGCTGCTACAACTAGTGCTACTGCTACAGTACTAATACCACCTAATCTATTATTATTAGTATTAGTAACTCCTTTTAATGCTAATTATTACTACCACAACGTCTACTACTATTACTACATGTTCAACTATATTATTACTAACAACTGGGATTGCTACCCCCTACTACTATTTCTGCTGCTACTGTTACTACTATTTCTACTGTTACTATTTCTTCTGCTACTGTTACTATTTCTAATGCTACTAGTACTACTACTGCTGCTATTAGTACTACTACTACTGCTGCTATTAGTACTACTACTACTGCTGCTACTAGTACTACTACTTCTACTGCTACTAGTACTACTACTTCTACTGCTACTAGTACTACTACTTCTACTGCTACTAGGACTACTACCACTACTGCTACTAGTGCTACTACCACTACTGCTACTAGTACTACTACCACTACCACTGGACTATTTAACCTCTTTCATCGTTCCGTGTTTCTTGGCCTTACGTGTTAACTACCACAGAGAACATCAACGTACATTTTAACAGTGATAATTCTGAGCGGACACCAAAACACCGACCGGTTAGCTCGGGGGCAAAGAATGATCCACCCTGACACTAGATACATATGAAAAAAGTGACCTTTAATATTATAATTCTTTTAACAGGACATCAAAATATTTATTTACGAAAGTACGGTTTTTAAAGCCTATTCGGTATTAGATCTCATTTTTTATTATGGCTATTGATCGTCTTAGTTTTTAAAACGTTTGAAAATAATCTGATCCTATGCATGACTCCGGAAAAGAGAATTACCACACTTGTTTTAACCCCAGGATTTCCGTCTGTCTTATCTTTATCGTTGTGTCTATATTATATACTTAAAACAGTTACTCTAGGGTAATACACAAATAACCTGCACAAAGAGAGGAGCTTACGACGACGTTTCGGTCCGACTTGGATTATTTACGAAACGTCGTCGTAAGCTCCTCTCTTCTATGTGCGGGTTATTTGTATATCGTTCCAGTCACGGTATTGTGCTTTTTTTTTTGTTACTCTAGGGTAATATTAACCAGATTTAAGCAAACTATAACAGTAACGTCAAGACAGTAATGTTCGAAAGGGGATACGAGGCGTTTTGGTGATCAATAGAAAACGAGACAATACTGACAAGACTCAAGCAATAGGAGAATTAAGGGGCACGTCAGTTCCCCTGTTTTCTAATAAGATGTTTGCTTTCCCCTATAATCTACCTTGTCCATAATTACTGTCTCATTTGTTTTGTCTGCTTTCGTAAGATGAAGTCGAGGATCTTTCCTTAATTCATGGTATACCTTAACAAATCTTTGAGGACAAGGTAAATTATAGGGGAAAAATAAACATATTAGGAGACAGGGAAACTCATGTGCCTCTTAACCCTTACATTCATATTTTATTAAATCAGCCAGTCTGTTGTTGTCCTTATATATATATATATATATATATATATATATATATATATATATATATATATATATATATATATATATATATATATTATGTCGTGCCGAATATGTAAAACTGGTCAATTAGCAAGAACTCACTTAAAATTAAGTCTTTTCTGAAATTTTCTCTTATACGTTTAAAGATATATTTCTTTCATCAGTGTTAATGTAAAAATTTATAATTTTGGACCAAAAGAATCTTATAATAAGGTTAGGTAAGTTTTCTAACAAGTGTAATTTATTTTAGCCTAACCCAACTTAATATATTTTAAATACGTTTACAATAATTTAGTACTAAACAAACACAATCAAATATATTTTTTTCGTTAGGTTCAGAATGACTTTGGCGAAATTATTGCATACACAAATTTTCACTTGTCCTATATGGCAAGATGAGCGTTGCTATTTAAGCCAAGATCGCAAGTTCTGCCTATTCGGCACGACATATATATATATATATTAATATAATTCTAGATTTTATTTCATAAGTTTACATTCATATTATCTAAAAAAATTTTTTATAATCAATATTACTACCATCACTGAGACCTTTATTACGATCACTATCATTATACTCAACATTATCCGCATCATTTTTAGTATAAATGTTTTTATCATTATCTTCATCCTTATCATTGTCATTGCTAATATTATCATCATTAGCATTTAGCATCATACTATAACTGTCACCACCTCAAAAGTATCACAATCATCTCGCAGCTCATGATCATAATCCACAATAAAACACTATACACCACGAGGTTGAAAATGATGCGAGCAATTACCGTAGAATACAAACGAGCTTGTTCCCTCCACGGCGAGTAGTTAAGGCGTGATAACTGCCCCTTGTTAGCAGTTTGCATAATACACTCTTGGGTCCTGCATAAATATTTATTTAAATTTGCATAAATGGAGCAGAATTTTTTCCTAGAAAATGTAAATTGGGCAAAGAAAGAATAAATATATATATATATATATATATATATATATATATATATATATATATATATATATATATATATATATATATATATCAGTACGATTTGTGGAATAAATATTGGGAATAAACATAAAACGAAGAAATGTTAGTTGTAATTATTAACTTGAGTGAGGCGATCAAAGTCCTTTAAAAACACGGCACAAATTAAATACTAACCCTTCAGGGCTAAATAAACCTCCCAGTCTATAATATCATCACTCTGCTCCGGCCCTCCCCCTTTTCTATAAAAAAGGGAAGAAAGAAAACGGGCAGAGGGAGACGAGAATTGATTGGGACATGACGTAATAGGATAAAGAACAAATAGGTCCGTAGCCCACTTTTAGTTTTTAGTCCCACTCAGAGAGGGCGAGGCTTTGTAGCGGCCCCACTCGACAACATGGCACCTTCCTTACCCCATCTGGCGGTGGCTGACTCCCCCTTCCTTCCCACCCCGCCTTACCACACACACACATTAAATATATATATATATATATATATATATATATATATATATATATATATATATATATATATATATATATATACATGTCGTGCCGAATAGGCAGAACTTACGATCTTGGCTTAGATAGCAACGCTCATCTTGCCATATAGGACAAGTGAAAATTTGTGTATGCAATAATTTCGCCAAAATCATTCTGAACCTAACGAAAAAAAAATATTTCACTGTGTTTGTTTAGTATTAAATTGCTGTAAACAAATCTAAAATATATTTAGTTGGTTTAGGTTAAAATAAATTGTTCTTGTTATAATAAGGTTAGGTAAGTTTTCTAAGTTCCTTTTTGGTGCAAAATTCTAAATTTTTACATCAACATTAATGAAAAAAATATATCTTTAAACGTATAAGAGAAAATTTTAGAAAGGACTTAATTTTAAATGAGTTCTTGCTAATTGACCAGTTTTACATATTCGGCACGACATTATATATATATATATATATATATATATATATATATATACACTACACACCTATACGTGGTTACAGGGGTTGAGTCTCAGCTCCTGGTCCCCCTCTTCGCTACCCGCTACTGAGTTTACACTCTCCTAGCTTCGAGAGCCTTGTCGTACTTCTTTTCAAAGCTGTGTATAGATCCTGCCTCTCCTACTTCACTCTCCAGGTCGTTCCACTTCCAGACTAAGGCTTAAGAAATACTTAATACCCGTTTGATTCGTTGTTTTCAGCTTGCATCTGTGCCATCCTGTTCCTATTTCCCTCCTCTCAAACAATCTGTCCCTGTCCACGGTATCATTTCCTCACAGTATGTTGTACATTATCATATCGCCCTAAGTCCTTTCCTGCAATGTCATCAGGTTTATCTCCCTCAATCTCTCATCATAGTGCATGTTCCCTAGCTCCGGGACTAGTCTCGTTGCAAACCTCTGCACTTTTTCCAGTTTCCTGACATGCTTGATCAAGTACAGGTTCTATACAGGTGTCGCATATTCCAACATGGGTCTGACGTATGCCATATACAGTGTCGTGACTGACTCCTTGCTTAGATTACCGAAAGCTAGTCTTAAATTTGCCAGTCGCACGTTTGCTGCAGCAATTATTCGGTTGATGTGTGCCTCAGGTGATATGCTTGATACAATACTCACCCCGAAGTCCTTAATCCCATGTCTGTGCAGTTCTGTCACTGGCAAAAATGATTAGGTTATGCATGTTTTTTTAGGAAGAGAGGAAGAAACAATGGTAAGCATCAGGTAGAAAGAAGGACATGAACAAAAAAAGAAAAAATACAGGAAATGGGAAAGAAAAAGTGAAAGGCTGGTACAGATAAGGAACACTTAAAAATGAGAGTGAGAAAAAATCAGAAAGTGGAAAGAAACTGGCAATCTTTTGTAAATTTTAAGTCAAAAGCTGTAGAGAGGTAAAAGGACAGAAAAAAATAGAAGAAGACTGACAGAAATGAACAGAAATAGAACCGGACAGGAAGAAGAAAAAAGAAAGTTAAGAGAGACGAAGGGAGGGAGAGAGGCAGACAAACAGCGAGTGATGGGATTATAAAATACATTTTGGTGCATTTATTAAACTTTGTAGATATTAGGATTACTAACAAAATAATTCTGGGTTCCGTCATAGATAATCATGCTCTAAAAAATCGCTGCCTCAGTATTTAGGTAAGTTAGGAACTTCTAACCTGTATAATCGCTAGTGTTAAATTCAATAATTTTTTTTTATGATTTATGTTATAGGAGAAGGAAACAAGACTTCTTCATTTTTTTGAAATAGCAAATAACAAAACATAAACAGGATTAAGAGGTTTTTTTTCTGAGATGCACCTGTGTTTTGATAGTAACATCTTGCAGATTAAAATACTGTCATATCTTTTGAAGATACCAGAGGCTCGTGGTTAAGTGCATGCATGTCGATATGAAAGTACGTTCGTCGTTACACGAGAATAGTATTGTACATGGTATTCCATCTTCATTATTATTAAGTGAAGTTTTTCCTAGGATGTGACCTATCATCTTAATGTAAGGAGATTGTCTATGAATCTCAACCAGTTAGTGGCCCCGAGTCTTCGATGATCGTACGATAAAGCTTCATAAGCTTTATCGTACCTCTTCTTAAAGCTATGTATGGATCCTGCCTTCGCTACATCACTCTCCAGACTGTTCCACTTCCTGACAACTCTATGACAGAAGAAGTACTTCCTGACATCCCCTGTGACTCGTCTGAGTTTTCAACTTCCAATTGTGACTTCTTCTTGTTGTGCCCCATCTCTGAAACATTTCTGTCCCTATCCACCTTGTCAGTTCCTCTCGGTATTTTATATGTCGTTATCATGTCTTCCGTATGTCTATTGTCCTCCAGTGTTGTCAGGTTGAGTTTCCTTAATCTCTCCCAGTAGGACATGCCCCTCAGCTCCGAAATTAGAGAAAGTACAAACCTTTGCACTTTCTCTAATTTCTTGACGTGTTTAACCAGGTGTGGGTTTCAGACTGGTGTTGCATACTCCAATATGGGCCTGACGGACACGGTGTAGTGTCGTGAATGTCTCCTTACTTAGGTGTCGAAACGCTATTCTCAGGTTTGCCAGGCGCCTATATGCTGCAGCAGTTATTTGGTTGATGTGCGCCTCAGGAGATGTGCTCTGTATGATGCTCATGCCAAGATTCCTTTCCTTGAGTGAGTTTTGCAGCCTTTGACCTCTTAGGCTGTGCTCTGCAGTCTTCTTTGTTTTCCCCAAGCTTCATAACTTTGCACTTGCTGGGGATAAACTCCAGGAGCCATTTGTCGGACCAGGCTTGCAGCCTGTCCAGATCCCCTTGAAGGCTTGCCTGATCTCGTCCGCTTATATTCCCCTCGTTAGTTTCACATACTCTGCGAACAGGGACACCTCTGAATCTATCCCTTCCGTCATGTCATTCACATATACACGAAACAGCACCGTACCTAGGACTGACCCTAGTGGAACCCTACTCGACATATGCTCCCACTCTGACAACTCGTCTCGTGCCGACACACGTTGTTTCCTTCTGTCAGGTGTTCCCTGATCCATTGCAGTACTTTCCTTGCTATTCCTTCCAGCTCCTCTAGTTTGTGCGCCACACCCACTGTTTGCACTGCTGAGCTGTAAGCAACGAGTGTGTACTCGCCTATATGTGCTAGCAGGGGTCGATCCGTAGCTCCTGGCCCTGTGTATGTGTTTGTATGCGCGCACGTGAGCGTGTGGGGGGGATGGTGCGCTTGTGGTGAACTGTTTGTGGTTAGGGTGCCGTTCTCAGATCCTAGCCCTTTCTCTTAACTTGCCAATGTTCAGATTCACTCCTCTTATCCTTGTGGGCCCTATTGTACTTATTTTTAAACTAAGTGTGGAGCCTGTCTCCACCACTTTCATACCAACATCATTCTACTTCCAGACCACTCTGAGACTAGATATACACTTCCTAACACGTGTAGCTTGTTGGTGTGTGCACGCGTTTGCGCTTGTGCGTGCGTACATGTACGCATTCTCCTTGAGCTGCCTCTTAACTTTCATCCACTGATATGATTTAGCTGTTATTTCTACCTTTGAGCACAGGTATGGAGTCAGTCCAACATTTTGCCCACAAGCTCGTTCTGGATCTGAACTCTGTGAAAGTACTTTCTAATCTAAATATTCAGTATCTGTCTTGGTGTGTCCAATACCTCTCTTCACCCGCTGTCATCCACTATACCTGGAGTTTACCTGGAGAGAGTTCCGGGGGTCAACGCCCCCGCGGCCCGGTCTGTGACCAGGCCTCCTGGTGGATCAAAGACTGATCAACCAGGCTGTTACTGCTGGCTGCACGCAATCCAACGTACGAGCCACAGCCCGGCTGGTCAGGTACCGACTTTAGGTGCTTGTCCAGTGCCTGCTTGAAGACAGCCAGGGGTCTATTGGTAATCCCCCTTATGTATGCTGGGAGGCAGTTGAAGAGTCTTGGGCCCCTGACACTTATTGTATTGTCTCTTAACGTGCTAGTGACACCCCTGCTTTTCATTGGGGGGATGTTGCATCGTCTGCCGAGTCTTGTTTCTTTGTGAGAGATTTTCGTGTGCAAGTTCGGTACTAGCCCCTCTAGGATTTTCCAGGTGTATATAATCATGTCTCTCTCCCGCCTGCGTTCCAGGGAGTACAGGTTCAGGAACTTCAAGCACTCCCAGTAATTGAGGTGTTTTATCTCCGTTATGTGCACCGTGAAGGTTCTCTGTACATTTTCTAGGTCAGCAATTTCACCTGCCTTGAAAGGTGCTGTTAGTGTGCAGCAATATTCCAGCCTAGAAACAAGCGACCTGAAGAGTGTCATCATGGGCTTGGCATCCCTAGTTTTGAAGGTTCTCATTATCCATCCTGTCATTTTTCTAGCAGATGCGACTGATACAATGTTATGGTCCTTGAAGGTGAGATCCTCCGACATGATCACTCCCAGGTCTTTGACGTTGGTGTTTCGCTCTATTTTGTGGCCGGAATTTGTTTTGTACTCTGATGAAGTTTTAATTTCCTCATGTTTACCATATCGGAGTAATTGAAATTTCTCATCGTTGAACTTCATATTGTTTTCTGCAGCCCATTGAAAGATTTGGTTGATGTCCGCCTGGAGCCTTGCAGTGTCTGCAAAGGAAGACACGGTGATGTGGCTGATATCCTTGTCTATGTCAGATATGAGGATGAGAAACAAGATGGGAGCGAGTACTGTGACTTGTGGAACAGAGCTTTTCACTGTAGCCGCCTCGGACTTTACTCTGTTGACTACTACTCTTTGTGTTCTGTTTGTGAGGAAATTATAGATCCATCTACCAACTTTTCCTGTTATTCCTTTAGCACGCATTTTGTGCGCTATTACGCCATGGTCACACTTGTCGAAGGCTTGTGCAAAGTCTGTATATTACATCTGCATTCTTTTTGTCTTCTAGCGCATCTAGGACCTTGTCGTAGTGATCCAGTAGTTGGGACAGACAGGAGCGACCTGCTCTAAACCCATGTTGCCCTGGGTTGTGTAATTGATGGGTATCTAGATGGGTGGCGATCTTGCTTCTTAGGACCCTTTCAAAGAGTTTTATGATATGGGATGTTAGTGCTATCGGTCTGTAGTTCTTTGCTATTGCTTTACTACCCCCTTTGTGGAGTGGGGCTACGTCTGTTGTTTTTAGTAACTGTGGGACGACCCCCGTGTCCATGCTCCCTCTCCATGAGATGGTAAAAGCTCGTGATAAGGGCTTCTTACAGTTCTTGATGAACACGGAGTTCCATGAGTCTGGCCCTGGGCAGAGTGCATGGGCATGTCATTTATCGCCTTTTCGAAGTCATTTGGCGTCAGGATAACATCAGATAGGCTTGTGTTAACCAAATTCTGTGGCTCTCTCATAAAAAATTCTTTTTGATCTTCGACTCTGGTTAGCGGCTTGCTAAAAACTGAATAATATTGGGACTCGAGTAGCTCACCCATTTCCTTGCTGTCATCTGTGTAGAACCATCTTGTTTAAGTAGGGGCCCAATACTGGATGTTCTCGACTTTGATTTGGCATAAGAAAAAAAATACTTTGGGCTTCTTTCGATTTCATTTATGGCTTTTAGTTCTTCCCGCGATTCCTGACTCCTATAAGATTCCTTTAGCTTAAGTTCGATGTTTGCTATTTCTCTGACGAGTGACTCCCTATAGTGACTATTATATTTTATTATCTTCATACTTTCTAGTTAACCCCCCATGCGTGTCCCCTCGTCTTGGCCCTTCCTCTTTCAACAGTGTACCCTTGTTTTCCTGTCGATGACCTTGAGTATTTTTTATGTCGTGATCTTATCCTCCCTCGTTCTGAGTTCCTCT
Source organism: Cherax quadricarinatus (assembly GCF_038502225.1). Lineage (NCBI taxonomy): Eukaryota > Metazoa > Arthropoda > Malacostraca > Decapoda > Parastacidae > Cherax > Cherax quadricarinatus. Next base: position 8,442,146 of record NC_091321.1, read on the forward strand.
CTTGTCGGTAGGTCTAGTTCAAACAGCCTTTAATCATAAGTCTTTTTCCTTCATTAGCAGTCTGAATTTTCTGAATTTTTTTTTATGAGCTCAGAAAGGCGAGTTGTGTTCCACACTGGTGTTGCATACTCGAGGATTAGTAATGTATCTGTTTAAATGTTTCGAATGCTTAATTGTAAATAGACTAAGATTGCATAGATACCTAAGAGCTAGTCAGCTTTCACTGGTAGCATCCTAGAAGAGGATTTAAGGACCCCCCGCCCAACAAAAATAATGGGAAGCTGCTTCACTTTCTTGGGTTATCCTGCATTGATAGATGGTGATTATCTACATCTGGGTCATTAAGGGGAAGGATCATTGGCGCTCTTGTGCGACTCTTAACCAAGGGAACGGGACATATCATGAAGTGGAAATAAGTCACTTTGTCTTTTTTGAGAGGTTATTCTAAGTAATTTACACACATGACTATGTATGATAACTGTAATGACCTAAATTTGCGGAAATGTTATGTGTAACTGAGTTTCCTACTAAGAGGAAGAGGAAGCAGAATGTGGACGTTTTCACTCTGAAGTGATTGCTAGAGAAAACGAAACTCGTAAAGGACAATTCAATGGATAACTTAGTGTGTTGAACCTTCGCTTCAGTGAGAGTAAACTATAGAACTAAACAGAAATATTGATGTCTCTTTAGTTGCAAATCATCGATACTATTTTGTTTACATATGAAGATTATACACTGCTATTATAAATATTACATTCATGGGGAGCGCTAAACCCGTAGGAATCATACAGTGCTCGGAAACAATGGAAGTCATTCAGACGCAGGTCAAGGATTTGAAGCATTCTACTTCGCCTATTACCGGTCCTGGGTACACAGTTCTAGGTACTGGTCATGGACTGGTCCGCCAGGAAAGGCGGAACAACCTCCAGGTAGACATTTTCTAAGTACTGGGTAAATATTTGCATCTCACAGTTCTGGCTCTGGGTAATGTATATCCTCACAGTCCTGGCTCTGGGTTATGTATATCCCCACATTTCTGGCTATGAGTTATGTATATCCTCACAGTTCTGGCTCTGGGTTATGTATATCCTCACAGTTCTGGCTCTGGGTTATGTATATCCTAACAGTTCTGGTCCTGGGTTATGTATATCCTCACAGTTCTGGCTCTGGGTTATGTATATCCTCACAGTTCTGGCTTTGGGTAATATATATCCTCACAGTCCTGGCTCTGGGTTATGTATATCCCCACATTTCTGGCTATGAGTTATGTATATCCTCACAGTTCTGGCTCTGGGTTATGTATATCCTCACAGTTCTGGCTCTGGGTTATGTATATCCTCAGTTCTGGTCCTGGGTTATGTATATCCTCACAGTTCTGGCTCTGGGTTATGTATATCCTCACAGTTCTGGCTCTGGGTTATGTATATCCTCAGTTCTGGTCCTGGGTTATGTATATCCTCACAGTTCTGGCTCTGGGTTATGTATATCCTCACAGTTCTGGCTCTGGGTTATGTATATCCTCAGTTCTGGTCCTGGGTTATGTATATCCTCACAGTTCTGGCTCTGGGTTATGTATATCCTCACAGTTCTGGCTCTGGGTTATGTATATCCTCAGTTCTGGTCCTGGGTTATGTATATCCTCACAGTTCTGGCTCTGGGTTATGTATATCCTCACAGTTCTGGCTCTGGGTTATGTATATCCTCACAGTTCTGGCTCTGGGTTATGTATATCCTCAGTTCTGGTCCTGGGTTATGTATATCCTCACAGTTCTGGCTCTGGGTTATGTATATCCTCACAGTTCTGGCTCTGGGTTATGTATATCCTCAGTTCTGGTCCTGGGTTATGTATATCCTCACAGTTCTGGCTCTGGGTTATGTATATCCTCACAGTTCTGGCTCTGGGTTATGTATATCCTCAGTTCTGGTCCTGGGTTATGTATATCCTCACAGTTCTGGCTCTGGGTTATGTATGTCCTCACAGTTCTGGCTCTGGGTTATGTATATCCTCAGTTCTGGTCCTGGGTTATGGATATCCTCACAGTTCTAGTCCTGGGTTATGTATATATATATCCTCATTGTTCTGGTCCTGGGTTATGTATATCCTCAGTTCTTGTCCTGGGTTATGTATATCCTCACAGTTCTAGGTTACTATGTATATACATATGTATATCCCATTATAAACTAACATATAGAAAGAGAGCCTCGGAAAACCACCAGTGTTCTCAAAGTGAGAACGTTGCTTTTCCCACGTTCTCTGGCGTTTATAAAAACTCGATTCTTAAGATGCATATTCACGGGGAGTCTTATAACAATTAAGGAATGAGACGCTATCAGGTTTGAGCCAAGGAAGGAGAGGATAGCACCAAGTCTTTGGATCAAGAACCCTTCATCGGCATGAGGGCTCCTTCCCTTCCTTCTGCGCTTCTTAGGTTGAAGGAGGAATAGATTGTACTTGTTAGGTTGTCAGTGAAGACATGTGTAAGTCATTAGCAGGGTATATTACCTGGAGAGAGTTCCGGGGGTCAATGCCCCCTCGGTCCGGTCTGTGACCAGGCCTCATGGTGAATCAGAACGTGATCAACCAGGCTGTTACTGCTGGCTGCACGCAATCCAATGTACGAGCCACAGCCCCGCTGGTCTGATACCGACTTTAGGTGCTTGTCCAGTGCCTGCTTGAAGACAGCCAGGGGTCTATTGGTAATCCCCCTTATGTATGCTGGGAGGCAGTTGAAGAGTTTTGGGCCCCTGACACTTATTGTATTGTCTCTTAACGTGCTAGTGACACCCCTGCTTTTCATTGGGGGGATGTTGCATCGTCTGCCGAGTCTTTTGCTTTCGTTGTGAGCGATTTTCGTGTGCAAGTTCGGTACTAGTCCCTCTAGGATTTTCCAAGTGTTTTATCTCCGTTATGCGTGCCATGAAGGTTCTCTACATTTTCTAGGTCAGCAATTTCACCTGCCTTGAAAGGTGCTGTTAGTGTGCAGCTATATATATATATATATATATATATATATATATATATATATATATATATATATATATATATATATATATATATATATATATAATATATATATTATATATATATATATATATATATATATATATATATATATAATGTCGTGCCGAATACGTAAAACTGGTCAATTAGCAAGAACTCATTAAAAATTAAGTCCTTTCTGAAATTTTCTCTTATACGTTTAAAGATGTATTTTTTTCATTAATGTTAATGTAAAAGTTTTTAATTTTGCACCAAAAGATTCTTAGAAAACTTACCTAACCTTATTATAACAAGAACAATTTATTTTAGCCTAACCCAACTAAATATGTTTTAAATACGTTTACAATAATTTAGTACTAAACAAACACAATCAAATATATTTTTTTCATTAGGTACAGAATGATTTTGGCGAAATTATTGCATACACAAATTTTCACTTGTCCTATATGGCAAGATGAGCGTTGCTATTTAAGCCAAGATCGCAAGTTCTACCTATTCGGCACGACATATATATATATATATATATATATATATATATATATATATATATATATATATATATATGACAGTGGACCCTCAACCAACGGCATTAACCCGTTCCAGAGGGCTTGCCGTTGGTCGAGTTAATTTTCCCCATAAATAATGGAAATAGAATTAATCCATTCCAGACACCCCAAAGTCTGATTTTTTTTTTTTTTACATGAAATATACATTTCCTTATACGGAAAGGAATGGGACATGCAAAATAAACAATAATTAAATGCCACTTACCTTTATTGTGGAGTTGTTGATGAGTGATGTGCCAGCAGCAGGGAAATTCAGAATTGTCTATTGCTTGGAAGGAGAATCCACTTCCAGAAGGACTTCACTTCCATCGTAATTCTCACCCATTCTAACACAGGCTTGGCACTAGAAGCTTTCTTGGAACCCATGGTGGCTTATGTAGAGGTTACAAGCACTAGAAATAGTTGAATTATCCAAAATATATGGGAGGCACACATGGAAACCGACTGCAATAGCTTGTAAACAATGGCACACTGACTCTTGGAGTGGCTGGGCCCACTCAGGTTGCGCTTCGGGCACATCGACACGTTCTGTACAAACGTCGTTGGTTAAGTTTTTTGCCATTGGTTAAGGCATTTTGACTTACGAAATCGTAATGACACAATTGCAAACAAACCATACCACGGGCGGGGATAGAACCCACGATCAGAGAGTCTCAAAACTCCAGACCGTCGCGTTAGCCACTGGATCAGCTAGCTACCTGGTCCAGCGGCTAACGCGATGGCCTGGAGTTTTTAGACTCTCTGATCGTGGGTTCTATCCCCACCCGTGGTATCGTTTTTTTAAGGCATTTTTTCTATGGCAAAAAGCGCCGTTAGACGAAATTGCCGTTACTTAATGCCGCCATTAGTTGAGGGTCGACTGTTTATATATGCATAGCCTAAATGAACCTAAAATAGAGAAAATGGAATTTGTAAATATTCAAGACGAGTTACGAACTTGACATTAGCAACCAGGGAAGGAAATTGCACTTTCTGTATATTCCAATGAATATATTTCTCTTGAAGTATGTGCATCAGAAGGTAGATTATAAGTACACGTGGAGTAATATATATCTCAGTATATATGCACTTCGTTTACTTTAATTCCAGTAAGCCCATTGTAAATTATTATTATGCGAGTAAATTACCTGCATGAGGTTTACAGGGTATTACCCGAATTATGTGCAAGTAATTTGGGTGGGATAAGTGGGACTTAAATCACAGTAGGTCGCCGAACAGTCACTCCCTCGATGCTCACCACTCTCGCAAAAGAAGCTAGACCTAACATTAAATTAATAATAACAATATTAAAAGCAGATACTCTGGTAAATTAAACTTGTGGACTGTATATGATTAGGCTTGATGGGTACACAAAAGAAATTCGTATTACCATTTACCATTTAATTACTGTAGATAGATCACACCACCTGCCTGACACCTAGACCCTACACTGGCTATTTAGAGCCCTACCTTAATGCAAGGACTAATGGCGCACCATCCACACGTAATTCTTAAGGTCCCGCAAATTTCCTGTCTCAATTCTTCAGCAGGGGACATTAACACGGGTTCCTATTACAAATTTAGACTGGAAAAAACCTAATTTGGCCATGATGCCGGATTATTAGCTGGATTTTCCACGACAACCAGTGCCCACAAATTACAAATGGCGTCCTCCCCCCCCCCCCGTCCGTGTCACTTGGCTGTTCTACAACCCCCCCCCCCTTTTCCCTCGCTCGAGATTTCTCGAAAGAGTCAAATCTGAATCATGTTTTATTACGCAATTATTGTTTTATTCAAATTTACACATGCTGATTTTAGGAAAATTCCAAATTTTCCCACACCAATACCAGGGATTATGAGTATTCTTAATTAGTGATGAACAGATCACATAAAGCCTTAATAGCCCACGTGTATCGATAGGCTTCAAGCTCAGTTATTATTTTTTTAAGATGAGGATAGGCTGAGCAAAGGTATTATTCTTATTTACACGCCATTTTGTGCAAGACGTATTTAACGAACTTTTACACAAGAACACACAGGAACGAAGGAATACTGCACCAAGCCTACTGGCCCATGCTAGGTTGGTTCATTTCACACTCTCACATCCACTCATGTACCCGTCCAACCTATATTTATTTCAAGATACTCTTAAGTTCTTGACTCGATGATGCTCATCGACAGCTCTAGGTAATGGTATAAATACCGATACGATGAAAAAGGAGACACGAATGCAGTACAAAGTTTTGCCCACTCAGTGGGCTTCATCAAAGTCACGAACGGATCTTTTTGACTTCATAAAGCCCACTGTGTGGCCGAAACGCTGTTAATAAAGATTATATTGCATTCGTGTCATTTTCATCTACAACTATCGCCAAACCAGTACTTCTCAATATCCTTTGATATCTAAATTTCTCCAACTGACATTCATTGTTGCGAGTCCTGTCTCTGTTATTTGCAACACGCCATTTATCTCGCCCTTATTATTCTTGCATTCCATTTGTACACTTTAATCATATCTCTCCGAATTCTCCACCTTTCCACATCGTGCAAGTTAAGTGTTTTCAGCCTATTTTCACAGGAAAGGCTTCTGAAACATTAAATCAACTTTGTCAATTATTTGTATATTTTCCAGCTTTGTATTTTAGATTTATTTTGTAAATGACAAGAATATATAATATTGCATATCTTAAAGTTTCCTTGCGCAGAAAAAATAGCACATACTATTGCATATCTTAATTTTTATTTGTGCATAAAAAATAATACATTTTCAACGGTAATTCCAAGAATTTATACATTGCTTCAGCTGAGACTGCAGAAAGCAGACGAAATTCAGAGACAGTGTCAGGCAAAACTTTCCGCCTAAAGAATATTTGTGAGCATCAACACACGTGAGGGATGTAGCAAGTGACACTGACAAGTTTTGCTGAGAAGTTGGTGGAAATCTGATAGTCTATGAAAGTTTCATGCATAACGGGGGCCAAGCTTAGTCAGTTTCTGTCTAAAAGCTGTATGACATGTGGGTCATACAGCTTTCAGATTGTATGATAACTAATAATCATAATAATGTTTTAAACTGTACAATCTATGAAGTAGATCAGTTCTAAATAGTGATGGCCAAGAGATACAGTATAAAGTTTGTGTAAATTCAATAGTAAGACGAGACAGTCACCGGATCGCGCTTAGCTTACGGAGGATCGAGCCGCCTCCTTCTTTTGCTTGAATGACCTTCACGGGTTTACCTCTTCATGAAATGCAAAAAAAAAATTGTTCTAATATTCATAGACAAATGAGCGATCTTGTTTCTGACAAAATACTGTAGACTATAGCGCTTTTTGGAGATTATTATTATTATTCCAACGCCCAGAATCATATATTACAAGAAGTGACAGCTTCCCTGACTGCCACCGTGAATTTCGAGCGCTGTCATCAAAACAAACATTTACTAGAAAGCACGCCATGTCTAACTATTTGCCAAAACTGGAATAAATATGTCCAAAAAATACGCCTCCGCTCGCGGACTGGCAATCAATCGGCTCCGGAAAACTGATTACGGGAGATTTTGCGTCAGGATAAAGTGTATCTGGTTGATTGCGCTGCTGGGGAAGGGGCAAGGGATGGGTGGGGAGGAAGGGTTTGAATTTTTTTTCTGCTCTTGTTAATAGGTCTTCGTATTCCCAGTCAGACATTTCGCACGTTTTAACTGCAACCAATTTGGACTTGCGGGAACGGATTAGTCTCGCGTGTTTTTTTTCTTGCAAAATTATTGTTCCTATTTTTTTTGGAGTGCTAAGTATGCGATAACATGATACCTAACATTTTATTAAAACTTCAAGATCATTCTATATCTCGTGAACATTTAAGTTTGCAAGAAAATCTGAATGAATTCTACTAAAGTCTACTTTCTCTCTTGTGTCAGCAGCAAAGTTATTAAACGAACACTAGGAGAAAACAAGTCCTAATATGAAATTGATGTATCCTAGCGTACTAGGAGACATCTTAATACAAATTAAACCCCGCAATCCCCTCCCCTCGTACCTATCTTTCAGTAATGAACTTGATTATGGAGAGGGAAACAGGGCAGGGCTGTTCTTTGGAGTAGTTTGCCTACACTTGATCGTAAGGTATATAGCCACAATTAAAATTTATTGCAAATAAATTTTCGCAATAATTAAAACGGCTTGACAAAGCTCCTGGAGAGCGAAACGTTACCACAATAAAATGTCACATTAGTTGCACTTGTGTCCTTTTGCTTTACAAAACGTTTCTAAATCAAAGTTCCGTAATATCTTAATGTACATTACATTTTCTGTTTCTTCAATTGTTCATTCGAAAGGGCTGAAACTAAGGCTGATTATAAGTGGCACTAAGATCTCATTTCATCAGGAAATGAAATCCATCAGCGAGTTCGAAAATGATATTTGGAACTTCAAAGGACAGGGTCTGTTTACTCGAGCACACTCGCCCTATAATCTTGAAAGTTAAATAGATTATTTTAAAGTAGCAGCTTATTGACGTATGTGCTTGGCAGCGCTTGAAGCCAAGGTGAACAGCGCTGCTATGCATACTGTCCTCCGTGTAGGTTTTCACCGAAGATCGGTGGTGCTGTGTTACCGTTCAGTGTAACACAACTAGCTGCGTGTACTCTCCGAGAAAGGTCTTCTCTGTACCCCATAAGCCCATATACACTGTCTTAATGCACGCAAAAAAAAAAAAAGTGCGGTTTAACATTCTAATGCAGTTAAATACCAGCGTTCAATATTTGGAGCCCATGAGAAGAGGCAGTCAAAATTTTTCCAGTAGAATCAAAGGGACGATGAGGCGTTCTCAACTTGTATACGAAGCACTTGCTTAAAATAAAATAAAAAGTTAACAAAGTAATTAGCTTTGGTACAGCTTTTCCACTGCACTAAAGGTATACAGTGCTAGCCTCAAAGTGTGATCAGTCCTGATATCAATACCTGTTTCACAGAGGGTCTCTCTCGTAGTTCAGTGATAGCACCTTTGCCTCAGTTAAATGACCTGGATTCTCTTCTGAGGTAGGGGAGGGGGAGGAGGGATTCCGGGGATGCTTCCGTACATCTGTCTGTTCACCTGTCAGCAAATAGGTAACCGGATGTTAGCCAACTGTTGTGGATCGCAGCTTAGATGTAGTATATCTTAGAGTTAGGCTCTGCAGTGAGCTCAGGTAAGATAACAGCTCTTTGCCTGTAAATTCAACGAAGTGACAGAAAAGATGATACATCCTCCAAGACACTAAAACAAAGTATGATTTCATCTTGAAGTTAGGTAAGGTTTGTCAGGAAACAGGACAAATGTTTCCTGATGCGGGTCTCAGTTATGTGATGACCCGCAGCTGGAGCTATTGGTCATCTTACCGAGGCCTTCAGCTGGCTTACCTTAAAAAATTATGGTTATAATTATAACTATTAATTATCTAGAGGTGTTTACGTATATATGTACACACAAGAGAGTGTGAGATTCATAGGGGTCCTCATTATAATGCCTGTACACTGAATCACCATTAATTAAGAAAACAGCACTTGATTTTTATTTCTTACTTTTTTTTTACAGAGTGGGTAGCCATGTTTTCTTCCGTACCTTGTGAAATGCAATAGATGATTACTTTGTAACAAGGGTAATGATGATGGTTGTGGTATCAGTGGTGCTGATGGTTGTGGAATTGATAGTGGTTGTATTAGTGGTGGTGATGCTATTGACTGTGGTAATAATGTTAATAATAGCGATGGAGATAGTGGTGAGAGTCGAAATGATGGTGGCAGTTTTGATAGGCGTAATGAGAACAACATAGCAGAGGTTCTTTTTAAGTCTACATCTAGGCAGTCTGCTGAGAACTATTTACTTCTGTCTAGATTGAGAACTAGCGTGTGTTATCTTTGTGTGAGACAAGGATACAAAAGAAGAAAACTGATACTAGAGGTGAGGGGATGATAGTATTTATTGTTGGTGGTAATGGTCGTGGGGGTGGTAGAGAAAGAGGTGATGGGAGAGTGAGGGAGAGGGGTGTGGGAGGGCCAGGGTAGTGAAAGGGGGGCGGGGTGCCACCAACACAAAAGGAGTATTGGTTTGGGAGACGGACCAGAGTCAATATTGGTACATCATTACTGCCGCCGCACTCCACCAGCCCCTCCACACTCCACCAGCCCCTCCACACTCCATCAGCCCCTCCACACTCCATCAGCCCCTTCACACTCCATCAGCCCCTTCACACTCCATCAGCCCCTTCACACTCCATCAGCCCCTTCACACTCCATCAGCACCTCCACACTCCACCAGCCCCTCCACACTTCACCAGCCCCTCCACACTCCACCAGTCCCTCCATACTCCACCAGCCCCTCCACACTCCACCAGCCCCGCCACACTCCTCCAGCCCCTCCACACTCCACCAGCTCCTCCACACTTCAGATTGGCACCTATACAGTACCAACCCTTCCTCTAAGTAATATACACCAGCATTGATATTTTGAAGCCGATCAGAAGAGGCATTCTCAAATTGTTCAAAAACCTTGGAGGAACAACAACAAAAAATATACATAAGAATTCTCTCTTTATATACAAGAATTTCCCGTCGGTAATTTCGTAGGAGAGGAGAGTAAATGGAATAACAATACCAAAATGATGCGAAAAAATAACCTATAGTCCAGGACTTGTGGCAAAACTTTTCGTTTAATATATGTCCGGAACTGTATGTGTTTAAATAAATTATTATTATTATAATCAAGGGGGAAGCGCTAAACCCGGAGGATTATACAGCGCCTGGGGGGGGGGGGGATGTGGAAGGCATTCAGGCTTAATTCGGGGAACTGGAGCACAGATCCAATTCCCTAAATCAAGAGCCCCTCACCAACATCAAGGAACCTTCCTTGAGGGGTGTGTTTAAATAAAACAAGAATTTTCTCACTGTAGGAAAGTTTATGGTGATTATCTATGTGTAATTACCTATTTGTAATTACAGGAGCAGAGTTGTACTCGTGGTGTCCCGTCTTCATTATTATGTTCATCATTAAAGTTTAGAATGTTCCATTGGTCGTAGCATTTGCTGTTTCTTTTTTCAATTTATTTTATTCTTCTTTTACTTTATTAGTAAATAAAAAATTCCTAGTACCCCATCGGCTCTATTTTTCTTATTTACAGCCTGACATAGCAACCCCCCCCCCCCAAATGGAGTGTTGTGTATTGGGATCGTTTTATGTTCGGTTCCTTGGTTTTTATGCTTCAAAGTATATTAAAAATATGTTTCTGAAAAAGCTTATAAATATTTTGTCTAAAATCTGAATAGTTATAAAATATCTGTGAAGAAACTAAGCAAATTAATTTGATACAAACTAATTTTTTGCAGTCGTGAATCAACCCCTCGCCGCGCTCCACACGTACGAACACTTGTATTACTTCAACATATATTGTCTTGTTAGGTACGCTGTTTCTATTAATTAAAATAATTTTGTAATAAAATTATGGGTCAGATAGGCTAGGTAAGGTATTTGTATTGGGTGAAATAATAGTGAGGCGAAGGATTAGGATAGCTGGAAACACGTAGTGATGGACGCGGCTGTCATGCGACGTGCAGCCAACGTGATCAACATTATAGACGCGCAGTGAGTGGCTGGGCGAGATTAATGGCAGGGATTAATATCCAGTACAACACTTCACACAACCACCCACCAATCTGAGGACTACAGCTAAGGCAAGAGGAGTAGAAATAGCTCTTAGATGGTGTTATGGGAGGGAGCCTGGTAGTCCTTCTTACGGAAGGGTCATACACGCCGGCGAGGGGGGTTTGTTACAAGGAATTGGACCTGCCTTCTGCTTCCTTGGATCGAACCTGATTGCCTCATTCCCTTCAGGCTCAGTAAACCCCCACGGTTTTCGCGCTCTCCTATGAATGTAATAGAGTAGTAGTAGCAGCGGAGTGTTCAGGTTTATTTATTCTTACCAGGAAAGGCATAGTTAAACTTGTGTATAATTAAACTCTTGATCACTGGAATTCACCCTCCTTCCTCGAATCAGATTTGATCAACTCCTATTCCTAAGGCGTTGTATAAACAACTAATGTAAAAATAATATATTTACGTTAAGTATATATAAGCAATAGGTTATTACAGTACGTCATTTGTGGGCTATAGTTTACGATTACTACTACTCTGCGGAACTGGCATTAGTTTACATCTTTCAACAACCCATATACTCCACGAATTAAATATTTCTTGTGCACATTGTTATTTTGGGAGATAGCGAAAGTGGTACACTATTTTGGTTACAGAGATGTCTGGGCCAAGTGAACGTTTGGTACTGAGTCACGAGCCTGGCTGTATGTAAACACACTCATCTACTTATAGCTAGTAAGGTTGTTGAGTTAGGTAAAGTTACTTTACCATTTGCACAACAAAAATATTTGTATACCCAGCTTAAAATTGTAATTAATGACCGAAAACCTCCGAGGAGCGTTTGTTATTAACCATCTATTTTAAAGTTTAGTATTCATTGTTAAAGCTATTAATGTGTCATTCTACTATTACAACCTAAGATTTATATAAAAACCTCTCTTAAAGGATTTAAGCTTTGTTTAGTTCGAAATAAAAAAAAAATATAGTATATTAGGTTTTGCCTATAAATACATTTCCCATGAGAAGAATTTACATTTTTTTTTCAAATTTAGCTTATAAATAGTAGGTAACAATGGTGAGAAATTATTATGATTTAACCAAGAATATTCCCCTGAATGGATGAGAGGGGAGGAGGGGGGGGTTCTTGATGCAAATGGAGGGCTACACTCCTTTGCTTTAATCTTTGACTATTCTAGGAATTAAAGTATAATTTATTAAATGGTTATATTTATAACCTTATTTTTTAAAGGGGTGGACCGTCAAGCCAGCGGAAGGCCTCGGCCAAATGATCAAAAGCTCCAGTGGCTTGTCATCATATGACTAAGACCCACGTTAGGAAATACTTGTCCTGTTTCTTGACTAATTTTACCTGTTTCGTGACATTTTACCTAACCTATACTTTATGGTTAGGCACAATTTAGGTATATGGTAGCTTAAATGATTCCGGCAAGTCTTTGTGACTTCAGTTACTTGAAACAAGACGTAGGATAAAAAAAAAATATTGAACAAGAACCAAAAAAAAAAAAAAAAAAAAAAAAGCCGACTAAACACCCTAGACTAATAATTGATATGGGGAAATTTGCAGGTTGAGATAATTTGTCATTGGGCAAACTTATTGATCTTATGTCATTTTCACTGTGAAATGGGTATTTTTCCGGAGAAAAGGAGCTGCAGCGGTGTATCTAAATAAATCAAGAATGGAATAGAAGCAGAAAAGTAGCAGTAACAAGTGATTAGAATAGAAAATTGAAGTTGAAAACAAGTTGAAATTGTGGATGTAAGTTGACAGATTTTTCATAGATATTCAAGCTACCTTGCCTTTCCTTGGTTCAACCCTGAGTGCCTTTCATTCCCCAGGAACTGTAAATATAAATATAATAATTACACATGTGATTTTTTTCTTACCTGGTCACAAATGTGACAGATTTTACTCCATGTACGTAACTCAAAGCCATTATTATGGCTTTAAATGTCGTACACTGCCACGAATAAATATCATTTTTAATGTACCTAAATTTGGAACATCATTTAATTTTGTTTTCCCTTACGCCAAATATTGAAATAACATATTTTATAAAATACTATCACAAAGGGATGAAAATCTTCACTCCCTGAGGATGGCAACCTTAGAGAGTTCTTAGGATGAGGGCAGCAGGATATATCAAGTAAGGTATCATCGTGTTTTAGTTTATTTTTGTTATGTTTAATTCTGTATAAAAAAAAAAAAAAAGAGAGGACAGCACCAAGAGAAAGAAAATGATAGTCTGATAAATATGGGGGTTCTGTAGAGCGAATTTTAACATTGAAAAGAAGGAAAATTTTGAATTACTAATTACTTATTCTTGGAAGTCTGCATATTTGTAATGCAGTTAGAAGTAAGGGTAACTTTTCTTCCTTTCCCTAGTACCAGTTTTCTGTTTATTTTTTTCTGTGGAATATCTCTTCAGTGGAAAAGGAGAAATGACTAAAATTTTGTGTCATAGTTATGTATCTTGTATACTGTATACTTTTTCAGCTTTTCGTTTGGCAATGATAGGAACTAATTACTTGTGTGTATTTTGTATTTGGGTTTGTCTGATTTACTTAATATCTCGGTATTTTTTTTTTTTTCAGCATGTGTGATCCGCATGTATGCGGACCACACATGCTATAGAAGAGATAAATGACAATAATTGAAAAGGAGGTTAAATAAAAATTTATCACATAGCAAACATTTATTCAATATATACATTTATATATGATGAAAATGTGAGCTCATTCAGTGGGAAGAATGATAATATTGACGTGAGTTAACCTCATAATTATGTCAGGCTACTGTAAATACTGCTCCAAGATGGTTATCGGCCATCACAGATATGTTTTCTTTAAATCATTTTCGTTATTGAAAACGTCTACTGATATATGTTCATCAAACCGGTAAAAACTTAATTTCGGTATGAACCCTTAATTTTGGAAATGTATAATGTTTGAGTTTTGAAATCTGAGAAGCGGCGATAATTTGATTTGCACCGTAGGCCAGATGGAGGCTTCGTCGTACCAAATGAGACAGGATAAAAAATAGGTAATTTTGTTATAAATTTAAATTGTAATCGGAGACCAAAATAGTGATGTAAGTTAAGTCGAGAATAACAATTGTTTCAAATTATGTTCACAAATGATTATCTACTGCAGAGATGTAATGTGACCCAACTCTGTTTCACATCTGGCAAGATGGAATAATTATTTTTGTATGTACATTCCTCGACTTTGTAAAACAGTCGTGTGTAGAGGGTTCCTTCTTTCTAACAGCTAAGAGTATTGGAGCCGGCTTTCCTACTGAAACAATATTGTGATAGACCTAATCATACCAGTGGCTTATTCGCTGAACTGGAGTTTTACGATTCACTCGCCACGAGTTTAAGCCCCGCTCGTGGTATGGTTTGTTTGCAATCGTGTCATTACGATTTCGTAAGTCTTGTGGTAGACCTTACAACAGGTTCCTAAACTAGCATGTGCTCAATACTCCTGTGTCAGTTATTAATATTACTCATTATTCCCTAGCACACGTCTCTATACAAACTTAGATTTCACAGTATAATGACTAGCTTTTTAAAAAATCAAAATACTAAGCAAAATAGAGCTCAGTGCTTTTTTTTTCAATACCCTTCTACACATGAGACCCAAGTTAGATTTAATTTTGTATTTTTATTGCTTAAACAGGGAGTATAGTTTTAACAGACCTTGAATTTGTAAATTAGACATTACACGTTAAGTAAAGTACTCAGCAAAGTATTTAGGCATATACTATCTTATGTAGGAAAATTATCAACTTTTCTATTAAATGTGCTGATTGGAGATACTATTCATCCTTAGTATCTCTCACCGTACCTGGTCTGATTACTGCTTTTTCAGTAGGAACAGTAATTCATAGTAGAATATAAAAAAATCGTAGAATTGTTTCTGCAGCAGAAGTGTTAATCTTATCAGAACAGTCTGTTTGCTCTTTTCTTAGTCGATTACCTCAATTAAATTTTTCAAGTAATGTTAACATTGTTCTTATAGCATTCTCAAAATAATATAGAATACACCACGTGACATTGCAGTGAGTGAATTACTTTGAGGACGGGTCACCTGGTGTATAATTTTGATATTAGTGATATAACAGCATGCCCCTAATGGTTATTTATATATTATATTCATGTAATGTGAAATGGTTATTAATTTACAATCAATTTTGAATAAATTAATTATTATTAGTAGGATTATTTTAATTGTATTTAAAGTGTCAGTATCATTGCTTATCTGATTTAGTGGTTTATTCGTCAGGAAATACTAGTGACTCATGACACACATCTTAATCAGATGATGACCCGTTCCGGTGGTTATACATCCACTATCCTACCCCGGCTAGGATTTACACCTCATTTCAAGCAAAGGATCACTACCCTTACAGGTAGTCTAGGTGGTTATTCGTCAAGAAACAGGACAGTTATGTACATGAATATAATATAGTGTAATTTGTAAATTTAGCTAATGACTGCATTTATAAATGTACAAAAAATTATTATTTTCTGTTCAGAGAAATTAATAGGAAAGATTTGGGGAGAAATGCTTTGTACAGTAGTTTATACTCTATACCCTCTACTTTGCTACTGCTTGTTAAACTCGCCCAGCAATCCAGGGTCCAGGGTTAGTCTCGCCAAGGGGACAGTGCTTGTTTGTAATTCTCGCTGAGGACTGTTGGTTTTTAATTCTCGTTAAGGCGGTAGCGTCAGTTTCCAAATTTGCTTTACGTGGGTTTCTGAAGGATAACACGTCTTCACATGCTAATTGTATCGATAACTAGTTTGTAAATATTCTGCCAGATGATGGAAATACGTCCTATTATATCCCGGTGTGTATAGTAGTGCCTGTAGATCAATGACAGTGTTGACTCGTGAATACTGTTTGTCTATGCACTGTGACTCTGCATCTTGCCCGCATTGGAGACTTGTACACAACCCATTAACTTCTTTTTATGAGACTCACTGTGTCTGTTACACTGTTGTGTTACTAGACCCATTGTATCTTTTACTTTCTGTGTCATGGTGTGTTGGATTTCGTTGTGTATGAAGTGTGGCAAGACTGATAAAAAGATGAACCTCCGTGTTCATTGTATTTTTTATATGCCCTTGTCATTTGTTCCCTAAACTTCATCACTGTAAAGCAACTTGACAAAAGCCACCACTTTTTATTAAGGGTGAAACGCTTCGAGCATTGTCAGTATTTGTTGCTTCCTGTCTTAAGTGATTGGCGGAGGCGCAGATGTACTTTTGAAAACGAGAGGGAATGGTAAAAGAATGGATGGAAGTGGAAACGACGTAGCATAATTGGAATTGAAATAACCTTAGTCCAAGCCCTGTTTCTTCTTTAATCAACTCTTCTCATTTTTTTAGCAGTATCACTCATCATCTAAAGTATCGAGTGCCTTTTGGAACATGCTCAGCAGGGCATCCTTGGAGAGGCCATCTCCATCAGTCTTGTCATGACTGAGTGTGTTACGGTTTGCCCCGCTATCCTTAATGACAGATGCCTCCATGACGTCCAGGGAAGCCACACACTGCTTCAGCAGAGTTATCCTCATCTCTTGCTCTTCGCAGTTCAGATGGTCATACGAGTCATTCGAGGTCTGAGGAAGCTGAGCTGTAGGACTGCGGAGGGTTGACGAACTAGATGGTGTCCAGCTGGATTTGTTAGAAACCAAGCGGAGCTCAGACGGTACTGTTCTGGTAGGGGACGTGTTTTTAAGCGGGGAAATAAAATCCAGGCTACGGAGATCGAGTTTGGGGTATATATAGTCACCAGTATCAGAATGACTCTTCATGATGCTGGCAACCAACTCTTGTCTTGTTTTATCTACATCAGCTGATTTTCCTATTCCTACTGATCTAACTCCTTCACTCAGGGGTGAATTGGGCTTCCTGATGATTGACGTAAACGTCGATGATGGCTTCTCTGCACTACTCCCCAAGCTGCTGGTGCTGGTAGCGGGTAAGGCCGGTTGTTCAGTCAGCTTCCCGTCATACTCTACCTGGCGGTTCATTTCCTCCACCTGGTGAAATATTGTTATTATATTTTAGAGATTATTAAATATTCCACAAAGATTGAGAAAACAAGGTAAGTAAGCGTATTTCTACCTAGCATTGAGGCCATTTTCTATGTGAAGCCTCACTATACAGTACTTATCTCCGGTTTTATTATTTCCACATGTGATCGTTTGTGTTATTAACCAGTGCTTATTACACTTTCGTGTTTGAATATTTTTTTTAACCTCGTGTAATTTAGGGAGGCCCTTAAGTTTTAACATAATTGAGTTTTGTCGAATGCTGTGATTTGTTTTATAATAATATTAGTATGTTGTGTACAAGTTCATTGTAGTTCTCAAACCTTACAAAGAAGATATTAAGAGCTAAATAAAGCACCATTCATATTTCCCGTTACATGCTCGGAATAAATCTAAAGGGTGATTATTTTCAGGGGTTCTAAAATCGTGGAGGAAAATGCGATTTTTAATTAATCTTTGATGATTGGTTGTAATAGTATATGTAAGCACATATGTTTGCAATTTTTAAATATTAATATAAAAGATCAACCTTGCCAACAGATATGATCATAAAAAAAGGAATGGCCCCCATTATACTCGGTTTTCATCTTAAACATGGTGAGTCATCAAGCCTTCCGTTATAAGTCCACAGGCATATTACATAAACATAGCATTTGCTTGGAGAATACCATTGCAATTACCAACTAAAAAATAATCCATCCACAGATTAGTTAATACAAGTACAAAAAAATGAGTTTCCAAAGCTGTTCCAGATTTTCGAAAGTATAACTTAACATTGAATGCGATGCATAATTTTATCATTTTAATAATTATATTAGCGTTTAAAGGGAGATTTTTTTCTGGGAGTTATCTGGCAAGGTACTTCCGGAGATCACCTACGAATACCTTCGTAAAGAAAACATTACCTTTAGTATTGACTACGGAAAGATACCATCAAAATGTTAGCCGTACTCTCTAGTTTTATAGTCTCAGTTAATATATATCCATCTTGATCTGCTTTTTGGTGTCCCTGTTGCCTGGATGTAGCTGTTTTGGCACCTCTTAGTCTTTTATATATCTACACTTTGTATCCATCTGTTAGTGCCACTATCTCTTACAGCCATATTGCCTGTCTGTCAATCTGTTAGTACCTCTCTCTTTTTACGTTCTTGTTGGCTAGCTATCCATAGGTTTGTACCTCTGTCTTGTCTATCGCTGTTGCCTATCGCAGGGTAGCCATACCTCGTGCAGCAGAGAGTTGGCCGTAGCCTGGGCTAGCGTAGCGTGGTCCAGGTGAGCCACCAGACGCCTCCTGAGTGAGGTGGAGGCTCTGTCCAACTGTTCCAGCGCCTCCTTAATCTCCTGCACCTCCTCGCCCTTCTTCCTCGCCCTCACCTGCAAGGACGACGAGCATTATGGTTATCATAGAGATGTCAGTCTGGAATTGACTAACAAAGTTCTGGGAAAAATTTGTAATTGTGAGGTTGTCGTTTGTTGTTTTTTTTTTCGATTGTCCCCTTCGTCATTTGTCGTAATAAAAACATTTATAAACATTGTTTTAATTCTATCATTACTCACCGCTGAACATTAGGTGGCATCGTTAGCTCTGGTGTGTAGGTGGGGGCACTTACCTGAAGGGGTGCTCTTGATGCTGTCGCAAACAGCGACACCCTCGTGAAGGAGTGGGGTGATACTGGTACAGGTAACTAACCTGGAGAAGTCCAGTGATCCTGGCGCAGGTGGTGGTGTATGTAGTGAGGGCAGAGGTGAGGACAGCTGTGAGGTGAGTGAGGTGGTGGCCAGCACAGGTCTCCAGCGCCACTGAATCACACTCTTTGCACCACATTCTCAGCCTGCTCCTGCAAACATAACCTGTGTAAACATAACCTTATTTACATGCAAATTAATTTGCATCTTCAGACTTCTGTCTCTTTCCACCCGTGTGATCTCACTCTCCATACAATCTCTTACTTATGTTATTCGCAGTGACTCACAATCTCAATATTTCCCCCCTCACTATCTTTCAATCTTTCTCCCATATCTCTCATCCAGTGTTCTATACACACACGCTCACTAACTCGTGCTTTATGGAACACTGGAACTAAATGGTCATTCAGCACTGTATTCCTTACAGTGCCATATACGCAATCTGAACAACACATTAAAAATCATTCACACAAGCACCATACACAAATAGTCATACTACGTTAAACTTTCGTTAAATTAATTATTTGACAGTCCCTTAACTCCTTTGATTTCGCGGCAGGTGTTCGAAGAAGCAAGACGCAAACAATTAAAATGTGCCACACTGAGGTAAACAATAAGCTACAAGTTGTGGTTTTTATAATTTTTTTTTTAAATTTTATTTAAAACCAATACAGTTTAACATAAAAATAAAGAAACAGTATGGATCTCAATCAAATTAACTGACAAACGGATTGCACCTATATGCTCGCAAGATATTGCTGCCAAACATACAATAAGAACTTACGGCAAGAACATAGCTAAAAAAAAAAAATTTGGCAGTGTGCTTTTTTGACATTAAACTTTTTTAACTAATGGATTATTTTAGCTTGGTGTGATGGTGTTTATTTGTTGTGCAAGTGTTTGTGATAACTATTTTTCTTACATAGTTTTGCGTTTGGTTTTTTTGTGTATGCTTCGCATTTTCTTTTATTGCCAAGAGTACCGAGTGATCTCCCAGATCAAAGAGTTCTTCAAATCTGACAACTTCCTTTCTTCCTTGTTCTCTATCTCACCTGCTTCCTTCCTTTCTCTCACCTGGATAGCTCTTTGGGCTTCTTCCTCCCAGACTCGATGAGACTAACGAGATAGAAGTTTTGTGAGAGACCGCTGGGTGGCACCAATGTCACCAGGCGGCACTCAGGACACGACAGCTCTCCCTGGAGGAGGACAGGAGGATTGGTCAGCACTGTTAAGCAGCATATTTATCTCGCGATTAGCGGACGACGGACGAAGGATCGAACCTCCACCACTTTACCCTAAATGATCCAGACGGGTTTACTGTTCTTAGGAGATGCACGTGTGGCACAACTCGTCTTCCCTCATCATCCCTCACCTCCTCATTCTACACTAAGACTTCTCGTTAACTATCAACTAATCTTAACATTGAGGGAAAAAACACACATGAATACATACATTTAGGACACCTTTATTGAAGACGTTTCAGATTTGTGATCTTAACACTTGACATACGAAGAGGAGCCACCTCCACGAGGTGAGTTCTGGATATTTTTGGATGACTCTTAAGTAATCAGTCATAGGAAATTGCTGAAAGCTGCTTACATTGTACATATTGTCTCCGTCTGGTCAACAAAATATACCTATATGTAATCAAATGTGATTGAATTTCATTCTGCAGGCACTGTATGATACATAAGGGTTTAGTGCTTAGTCGGTATTTACTACCTTCTTACTACTGGCTTACTCCTATAAAAAATTTTTTGTAAACTATTCTGCATATATATATGGATTATTCATCTGTCACTTTTTACCCTTTTTGCCATTTCCCTCTCTATCTTTCCGTCCCTCTCTTCCCCTCTTTTCTTCCTTTCCTCTTTCCCTGCCGTTCTCCCCCTTCCCCTCCCTATAACCACATTCTCACCCTTTCCCGACCACTCCTCTTACCACATCCTTGTTGTTCCTTTCCGTCTTGCCCGGCTGGACCTTTATGAGTTTGGGTAGGCAGACGCGGCAGACACTGTGGTGGCAGGCGAGGAAGAGGGGCTCCCTGCCGCCTTGCCCCTCCACCTGGTAGTCTTCAAGACATACAGGGCAGCTCAGGAGATCTACCAGGTCCTGATGGGGGCTCCGCAGAGGTGAGAGCTTGCGGGTGGTCACAGGAGTCGAGGATGACAGCGGCATGGAGGTTCCCTGTGTGTTAAAGGCCAGGTGCTTAGCACCTATGTTTAAGACCACGTGGAGGGGGGATGTTAAACTTTCATTTTACTTTCTGACAGCGTACAGAACTTTGATCTTATCTCTCTCTCTCTCTCTGTATATATATATATATATATATATATATATATATTATATATATATATATATATATATATATATATATATATATATATATATAACACACACACACACACACACGTCGTGCCGAATAGATAAAACTTGCAACTTTGGCTTAAATACCAACGCTCTTCTTGCCGACTAAGGCAAGTGAAAATTTGTGTATGTAGTAATTTCGCAAAAATCATTCTGAACCTAACGAGAAAATGTATTTCATTGTGTTTGTTTATTATTAAATTATTGTAAACTTATCTAAAATATATTTAGTTGGATTAGGCTAAATTAAATAGCTGTCATAATAAGGTTAGGCTAGTTTTCTAAGGTTCATTTGGTACAAAATTATTAATTTTTACATTAACATGAAAAATATATCTTAAAACGTATAAGAGAAATTATTAGAAAGGACTTAATTTTAAATGAGTGCTTGCTAATTGTCGAGTGACTATCTTCTAAGACTGTAATACACCAATTCACACCACTAGGAAAAAGGAGGAGTAGATGTAAAATAGAAAGAGACAGGCGCTCCCTTTACAGGCGACGGAAAAGAATAACAGAGCGGCTAAAAGAGGTCAATATATCTGAAATGCGCAGGGAGACACTGGTCAGAGAAATAGCAAGCATCGAACTTAAGCTAAAAGAATCCTTTAGGAGTCAGGAATCGCGGGAAGAACTAAAAGCTATAAATGAAATCGAAAGAAACCCAAAGTATTTCTTCTCCTATGCCAAATCAAAATCGAGAACAACGCCCAGTATTGGGCCCCTACTTAAACAAGATGGGTCCTACACAGATGACAGCAAGGAAATGAGTGAGCTACTCAAGTCCCAATATGACTCAGTTTTTAGCAAGCCGCTAACCAGACTGAGAGTCGAAGATCAAAATGAATTTTTTATGAGAGAGCCACAAAATTTGATTAACACAAGCCTATCCGATGTTATCCTGACGCCAAATAACTTCGAACAGGCGATAAATGACATGCCCATGCACTCTGCCCCAGGGCCAGACTCATGGAACTCTGTGTTCATCAAGAACTGCAAGAAGCCCCTATCACGAGCCTTTTCCATCCTATGGAGAGGGAGCATGGACACGGGGGTCGTCCCTCAGTTACTAAAAACAACAGACATAGCCCCACTCCACAAAGGGGGCAGTAAAGCAACAGCAAAGAACTACAGACCAATAGCACTAACATCCCATATCATAAAAATCTTTGAAAGGGTCCTAAGAAGCAAGATCACCACCCATCTAGAAACCCATCAGTTACACAACCCAGGGCAACATGGGTTTAGAACAGGTCGCTCCTGTCTGTCTCAACTACTGGATCACTACGACAAGGTCCTAAATGCACTAGAAGACAAAAAGAATGCAGATGTAATATATACAGACTTTGCAAAAGCCTTCGACAAGTGTGACCATGGCGTAATAGCGCACAAAATGCGCGCTAAAGGAATAACAGGAAAAGTCGGTCGATGGATCTATAATTTCCTCACTAACAGAACACAGAGAGTAGTCGTCAACAGAGTAAAGTCCGAGGCAGCTACGGTGAAAAGCTCTGTTCCACAAGGCACAGTACTAGCTCCCATCTTGTTCCTCATCCTCATATCCGACATAGACAAGGATGTCAGCCACAGCACCGTGTCTTCCTTTGCAGATGACACCCGAATCTGCATGACAGTGTCTTCCATTGCAGACACTGCAAGGCTCCAGGCGGACATCAACCAAATCTTTCAGTGGGCTGCAGAAAACAATATGAAGTTCAACGATGAGAAATTTCAATTACTCAGATATGGTAAACATGAGGAAATTAAATCTTCATCAGAGTACAAAACAAATTCTGGCCACAAAATAGAGCGAAACACCAACGTCAAAGACCTGGGAGTGATTATGTCGGAGGATCTCACCTTCAAGGACCATAACATTGTATCAATCGCATCTGCTAGAAAAATGACAGGATGGATAATGAGAACCTTCAAAACTAGGGAGGCCAAGCCCATGATGACACTCTTCAGGTCACTTGTTCTATCTAGGCTGGAATATTGCTGCACTCTAACAGCACCTTTCAAGGCAGGTGAAATTGCCGACCTAGAAAATGTACAGAGAACTTTCACGGCGCGCATAACGGAGATAAAACACCTCAATTACTGGGAGCGCTTGAGGTTTCTAAACCTGTATTCCCTGGAACGCAGGAGGGAGAGATACATGATTATATACACCTGGAAAATCCTAGAGGGACTAGTACCGAACTTGCACACGAAAATCACTCACTACGAAAGCAAAAGACTTGGCAGACGATGCACCATCCCCCCAATGAAAAGCAGGGGTGTCACTAGCACGTTAAGAGACCATACAATAAGTGTCAGGGGCCCGAGACTGTTCAACTGCCTCCCAGCACACATAAGGGGGATTACCAACAGACCCCTGGCAGTCTTCAAGCTGGCACTGGACAAGCACCTAAAGTCAGTTCCTGATCAGCCGGGCTGTGGCTCGTACGTTGGTTTGCGTGCAGCCAGCAGCAACAGCCTGGTTGATCAGGCGCTGATCCACCAGGAGGCCTGGTCACAGACCGGGCCGCGGGGGCTTTGACCCCCGAAACTCTCTCCAGGTAAACTCCAGGTAGAGTTTTCAAAATTGGCATGAAGAACACGAAAGTGAAGTCAAACACTTGGATTGTCCTTCACAATCGCCGGATCTAAATACGTATTATCGAGCATCTGTAGGATCAGTTGGAGCAGTAAGTCATGAACCGATTTCCTCCACCGTCGTCTTTGGAAGGAAAAGAGTAAGTTTTGCTAGAGGAATGGCTCAAAATTCACCTGAATACTGTTCAAATACTACATGAATCAATTCCTCGACGAATCGTTGCTGTTTTAGCTGCAAAATGAGGACCTACCCCATATTGAAAATAAAAATTGTTATAGAACAAGGTGTTCATATTATTTTGTCATATTTGTATGTGTGTATGTAATATATATATATATATATATATATATATATATATATATATATATATATATATATATATAATATGTCGTGCCGAATATGTAAAACTAGTCAGTTAGCAAGTACTCATTTAAAATTAAGTTCTTTCTGAAATTTTCTCTTATAAGTTTAAAGATATATTTTTCTCATTAATGATGACGTAAAAATTTATAATTTTGCACCAAAAGGAACTTAGAAAACTTACCTAACCTTATTATAACAAGAACAATTTATTTTAGCCTAACCCAACTAAATATATTTTAGATTTGTTTACAGTAATTTAATACTAAACACAGTGAAATATATTTTCGATAGGTTCAGAATGATTTTGGCGAAATTATTGCATACACAAATTTTCACTTGTCCTACATGTTAAGATGAGCGTTGTTATTTAAGCCAAGATCGCAAGTTCTGCCTATTCGGCACGACATATATACATACATATATATATATATATATATATATATATATATATATATATATATATATATATATATAATATATATATATATATATATATATATATATATATATATATATATATATATATATATATATATATATATATATAATAATATATATATATATATATATATATATATATATATATATATATATATATATATATATATATATATACATATATGCAAAACAACCACTCTGAAATAATAGAGAAATTCCAAGCGCTTTCGTGACTACTCACATTATCAAGGAACTATGAAAGTAAAGCATCCAAGGAAGCTATATAAGGGGTCTGGCCAGCACCTCACTATCAGATCCCACAACGGTTAAACACGTGACGCGCGGCGACCCAACTTGGATTCAAATTCAAATTCAAAGTTTATTCTCTATAAGGATTACAATGCTGAGTTTACAGAAATTTGGTTATTGTGTGGTTTACATGCAGTAAAATTGTGATTACAGAGTGTACCACTAGAACGCTTAGCATGGCTAGGCATTTCGGGCATACTTAGTTTTATTCTTAATTGTAAAATATTACAAATTATGAGGTAAGTTGGTATTATGGCTAAGTGACTAAATACTAGTTTGTAAGTTTAGCAATGTGAATGCTTTTGTTTTGGCACTGTTCATAGTTTCAGTATTGGAGTATCACAGGATTCATTATTTTAAGATTGAGATTAATATTTCTGTTTATGGTCAAATGAGTGAGTGAGTGTAAGTGTGAACCACCAGGTGGTATTCGTGTAGTTAGTTGACGGGGTGTATCAGGGAGATAAGATGTTTTCTAATGGTAGTTTTGAAGGTGATGAATGTGTCTGCAGTTCTAGAGTTCTCAGGTAGGGTATTCCAGATTTTAGGGCCTTTGACATACATTGAATTTTTGTAAAGGTTTAGTCGGACACGGGGAATGTCGTAGAGATGTTTGTGTCTGGTGTTATGCCTGTGAGTTCTGTCACAACTATCAAGAAAGCGTTTTAGGTCAAGGTTGATATTAGAGTTTAAGGCCCTGTAGATGTAGATTGCACAGTAGTAAGTGTGGATGTACTGAACTGGGAGTAAGTTTAGGTCTATGAAG
The DNA here is from genome assembly GCF_038502225.1 of Cherax quadricarinatus. Lineage (NCBI taxonomy): Eukaryota > Metazoa > Arthropoda > Malacostraca > Decapoda > Parastacidae > Cherax > Cherax quadricarinatus. Next base: position 8,467,925 of record NC_091321.1, read on the forward strand.
AGTGGGGGGTGTGTTGCCAGGGATGGGATTTAGTGATTATTCTTACTGCAGCTTTTTGTTGGGTTATTATTGGCTTTAGGTGTGTTGCTGCAGTTGATCCCCAAGCACAAATAGCATAGGTGAGGTATGGATAAATAAGTGAGTGGTATAGTGTGAGAAGGGCATTTTGCGGCACGTAGTATCGTATCTTGGAGAGGATCCCAACTGTTTTGGATACTTTTTTGGTTATATGCTGGATATGGGTGCTGAAATTCAGGTTGTTGTCAAGGTATAAGCCTAGGAATTTGCCCCCATTATTTCTGGTAATTAGAGTGTTGTCAATCTTAATGTTAATTTGTGCATCTCCTGCTCTGCTACCAAACATAATATAGTAGGTTTTGTCAGTGTTAAGCGTAAGTTTATTGGCTGTCATCCAAGTCGATATTTTAATCAGCTCCTCATTCACAATGGTGTTGAGGGTGGCAAGATTAGGGTGAGAGATGGATAGGTCCTTTGCACAACTCACCCACAAACTATTCTACCCAAGAAAATTTAAAAATTATTTGTCCAGTGTATTATTAAATTCTTCCCAAATTCTATTAATTATAAATGGATCTAATTTATATAAACCAAAGGAAATATTCATATTATTGTCAAAACTGCTTTTTATGAAACAAGATTCAATTATATTCCTGTCGACCATGGACTTGCTTGATACTACTTTCTCAACTTTTTGAAAATTGGATGGTTAAAATCTCTTACATGAATAAATAGAGCATTGGAATCTTGTCCAGTTCTAATGCTATATTTATGTTGTTTTAATCTTAGTTCGAGATTTTTACCAGTTTGACCGTAATAAACTTTATCGCAAATTTTACAAGGAATCTTATAGACACATCCATCCATCTATAAGATTCCTTGTAAAATTTGCGATAAAGTTTATTACGGTCAAACTGGTAAAAATCTCGAACTAAGATTAAAACAACATAAATATAGCATTAGAACTGGACAAGATTCCAATGCTCTATTTATTCATGTAAGAGATTTTAACCATCCAATTGATTTTCAAAAAGTTGAGAAAGTAGTATCAAGCAAGTCCATGGTCGACAGGAATATAATTGAATCTTGTTTCATAAAAAACAGTTTTGACAATAATACGAATATTTCCTTTGGTTTATATAAATTAGATCCATTTATAATTAATAGAATTTGGGAAGAATTTAATAATACACTGGACAAATAATAATTTTTAAATTTTCTTGGGTAGAATAGTTTGTGGGTGAGTTGTGCAAAGGACCTATCCAAGTTGGGTCGCCGCGCGTCACGTGTTTAACCGTTGTGGGATCTGATAGTGAGGTGCTGGCCAGACCCCTTATATAGCTTCCTTGGATGCTTTACTTTCATAGTTCCTTGATAATGTGAGTAGTCACGAAAGCGCTTGGAATTTCTCTATTCTTTCAGAGTGGTTGTTTTGCATATTTTGAAATCACCTGTTTACTGTGATCTTATTGCATATATATATATATATATATATATATATATATATATATATATATATATATATATATATATATATATATATATATATAATCACAACAAGAATTGGGAATTATTTGTGAATTAGTGACGTGAGGGGAAAGACGTACCTTCACTTGGAACTCGTCCCTCTTATCGGTGATATATGGAAAACTCTGTGCTTCCGTGGGTGATCTCAGCTTTTGAAACATTGCTCGTGGCCTAAGTGTCAGCCACGGCCGGTGAGTGTTAGAGTGCGTCCGAAGGTGGGAGGATTTAGCAGTTTTGGTAGACAACTGATGGTGAAGTGTCTTCGATGTTTTAGTGTGCTGAGGATGTGATTTTGTTGCCCGGAGGTGATTGTGGGTTGTGACCGAGTCGGTTTTCTGGTGGTGCTGGCTGTGGGCCGGTTTGACTGGTGTCTTGCCAGGTTTAGATGACAGTGAGTTGTTTACTATGCGGCGGTGGGATCTTGATCCTAAGTGGTAATTCATAAGTGGTGATCTCCCGACAGATCTCTTTAGATCATGTCGGGTTTTGGCTCACTGTTCGTACTATGCTTGCGAGGATTTGTGATAGTCAAGGGATGACTGTACCTAACAAAAGAGAGCGTGAAATTTTATAAAGAATTTAGAGGTATTTTATGTTTACTTCAGTATATGTCGTTTTTGAAGTAGATTTTATTACAGGTAATATTTGTTAAAGTTAAGTGGACTAAATGATGAGTTACCTCGAGTAATTTGGTTAATGCAGGTAGGTATTTCCTTGGCAAAGGAATTCTTAATTTGATTCTTCAGAACTCGATGCTTTCTTGACGTTAAGAAATCAGCGGCGACGTTCCCTATGGAATACAAAATAAGATACATTATTAATCTCCACTGGTTGTAGAGCTTATTATTTCTTGTATCCCATGACACTGTTCTGCAAATGTTTGAGATGAAACTGTTTCAAGGATTCTTTCCGAATGTCTTTGTTTACAACTTACACACACGAAAGAAAGGAAACAGAAATGAGGCACTAAACTACAGACCTGTGTCTCTGACATGTATTGTGTGCAAAGTCATGGAGAAGATTATCAGGAGGAGAGTGGTGGAACACCTGGAACGGAACGATATTATAAATGAAAACCAGCATGGGTTCATGGAAGGCAAATCCTGTGTCGCAAACCTTCTGGAGTTTCATGACAAGGTAACAGAAGCAAGACACGAGAGAGAGGGGTGGGTTGATTGCGTTTTCCTAGACTGCAGGAAGGCCTTTGACACAGTTCCCCACAAGAGATTAGTGCAGAAGCTGGAGGATCAGGCGCACATAACAGGGAGGGCACTGCAATGGATCAGGGAATACCTGACAGGGAGGCAACAACGAGTCATGGTACGTGAAGAGGTATCACAGTGGGCGCCTGTGACGAGCGGGGTCCCACAGGGTCAGTTCTAGGCCCAGTGCTATTTTTGATATATGCGAACGACATGATGGAAGGAATAGACTCTGAAGTGTCCCTATTCGCAGATGATGTGAAGTTGATGAGAAGAATTAAATCGGATGAGGATGAGGCAGGACTGCAAAGAGACCTGGACAGGCTGGACATGTGGTCCAGAGACTGGCTTCTCGAATTCAACCCTGCCAAATGCAAAGTCATGAAGATTGGGGAGGGGCAAAGAAGACCGCAGACAGAGTATAGGCTAGGTGGACAAAGACTACAGACCTCACTCAGGGAGAAAGACCTTGGGGTGACCATAATACCGAGCACGTCACCGGAGGCACACATCAACTAAATAACTGCTGCAGCATACGGGCGCCTGGCAAACCTGAGAATAGCGTTCCGATACCTTAATAAGGAATCGTTCAAGACACTGTACACTGTATGTTAGGCCCATACTGGAGTATGCAGCACCAGTTTGGAACCCACACCTGGTCAAGCACGTCAAGAAGTTAGAGAAAGTACAAAGGTTTGCAACAAGGCTATTCCCAGAGCTCAGGGGATTGTCGTACGAGGAAAGGTTGAGGGAAATTGGACTGACGACACTGGAGGACAGAAGGGTCAGGGGAGACATGATAACGACATACAAGATACTGCGGGGAATAGACAAGGTGGACAGAGATAGGATGTTCCAGAGAGGGGACACAGAAACAAGGGGTCACAACTGGAAGCTGAAGACTCATACGAGTCACAGGGACGTTAGAAAGTATTTCTTCAGTCATAGAGTCGTCAGGAAGTGGAATAGCCTAGCAAGTGAAGTAGTGGAGGCAGGAACCATACATAGTTTTAAGAAGAGGTATGACAAAGCTCAGGCAGCAGAGAGGGAGAGGACCTAGTAGCGATCAGTGAAGAGGCAGGGCCAGGGGCTGAGTCTCGACCCCTGAAACCACAATTAGGTGAGTATACACACACACACACAGGCGATGGGGCCGAATAACATCTCGCCATGGGTCCTAAGAGAGGGAGCAGAAGCGCTGTGTATACCGCTAACAGCAATATTCAACACATCTATCGTAACAGGGCGACTACCTGAGGTATGGAAGACAGCAAATGTAGTCCCAATTTTTAAAAAAGGAGACAGACACAAAACATTAAACTACAGACCAGTGTCACTGACATGTATAGTATGCACTGTCATGGAGAAGATTATCAGGAGAAGAGTGGTGGAACACCTAGAAAGGAATGAGTTTATCAACGACAACCAACACAGTTTCAGGGACGGGAAATCCTGTGACAGAAACCTACTGGAGTTCTATGACAGTAAGACGAGAGAGAGAGAGAGAGAGGGGTGGGTAGATAGCATTTTCTTGGACTGTATGAAGGCACTTGACACAGTTCCCCACAAGAGATTAGTGCAAAAGCTGGAGGACAAGGCAAGGATAACAGAGAAGGCACCACAATGGATCAGGGAATATCTGTCAGGAAGACAACAGTGAGTCATGGTACTTGGCGAGGTGTCAGAGTGGGCGCCTGTGACGAGTGGAGTTCCACAGGAGTCAGTCCTAGGACCGGTGCTGTTTCTGGTATTTGTGAATGACATGACGGAAGGAATAGACTCCAAAGTGTTCCTGTTTGCAGATGATGTGAAGTTGATGATAAGAATCCAGTCGGACGAGGACCAGGCAGAACTACAAAGGGATCTGGACAGGCTGCAGGCCTGCCTCAGCAACTGGTTCAACTCTACTAAGTGCAAAGTCATGAAGATAGGGGAAGGGCAAAGAAGACCACAGCCAGAGACTACAAACCTCACCCAAGGAAAAAAGATCTTGGGGTGAATATAACACCGGGCACATCTCCTGAGACGCACATCAACCAAATAACTGCTGCAGCATACGGGCACCTGGCAAACTTAAGAACAACATTCCGATTTCTTAATAAGGAATCGTTCAGGACCCTGAACACTGTGTACGTTAGACCCATATTGGAGTATGCAGCACCAATTTGGAACCCACATCTAGCCAAGCACGTAAGGAAACTAGAGAAAGTGCAAAGGTTTGCAACAAGACTAGTCCCGGAGCTAAGGGGTATGTCCTACGAGGAAAGGTTAAGGGAAATCGACCTGACGACACTGGGAGACAGGAGAGAGAGGGGGGGATATGATAACGACATGTAAAATACTGAACGAAATCGACAAGGTGGACAGACAGAATGTTCCAGAGATGGGACACAGCAACAAGGGGTCCCAGTTGGAAGTTGAAGACTCAGAGGAATCATAGAATATTAGATAGTATTTCTTCAGTCACAGAATTGTCAGGAAGTGGAATAGTCTGGGAAGTGATGTAGTGGAGGCAGGATCCATACATAGCTTTAAGAAGAGGTATGATAAAACCCATGGAGCGGGAAGAGTGACCCAGTGAAGGAGCTAGGCCAGGAGCTGTGACACAACCCTTGCAGCCACAACTAGGCGAGTACACACACACACACACACACACACACACACACACACACACACACACACACACACACACACCCACCCCCACCCACACATATATATATATAAAGTAGTACTGGAGGCGGCTGTATGGCTCGGAAGTAACACCTAGGTGTTACTTCCGGTTAGTACTGGAGGCGGCTGTATGGCTCGGAAGTAACACCTAGGTGTTACTTCCGGTTAGTACTGGAGGCGGCTGTATGGCTCGGAAGTAACACCTAGGTGTTACTTCCGGTCTCCTCCCGAAAGGGCTGCGGCTGAGCGGTCCCTTTTTCACACCTATGTGCTAATGACCTTTTTCACACCTATGTGCTAATGACGTTTTTCACACCTATGTGCTAATGACCTTAACCCCGCCCACGACCACTTCTGTCCGACACCCTTCAATGATTCTACACCTCTGTTTCTCGCAGAATTTTTCAATGCAATACCATTATTAACATCTTTCAACACATTTTGTCCGTATTGTAATACTCCCGGAGCAAAGGTATTCAATAAGAATGGTATTGCTTTTCTGGCCATCCCACCGAGAAATGACAATAATCCTCCGCCCCTCCCTCTAGCTTTATATAATATGATATCATCTAAACCTCCCCCTTTCACCCTCGAAGTATCAAAGAGTTTCAGGAATGATTCCACTGAAGGAGGGGAGAAACTGGTTCTCATCTTGACGGTTCGTTCAATATTAACTCAACTTGATCATTCACTCTCGTTTTATAGGTCTTAAATGTAGTACACATACAGTAGAACACTTGTCATTATATTGAATTAACCTTCCTTTCTGATCAGCGAGCTTAATACTCACTTGATCAATTATCTTTATATTAAGTGGTTTGTACATTGTGGGATCATAATTAGATCTTAATGTATTAATATCAACTACTCCCAAAAGAGATACCAACTGATCGCCAAAATTAATGGGATCAATCAAATCACTATATATTAACATATAATTAATACCTAATTCAGGATCGGGTGGGTTTACCGCCTTCACACCAGACTCGTTAAAAATAATCTCTTTTTTTATTGGTAAAGACATACAAAATTTCATTACCTGAGAACCCTAGCATATCGCTTCCTTCTTTATCAAATTCCAACCCCACATAGCCGCTAGTAATATCAGAAGGTAGTATAATTTTTTTTTTTCAAGTTAATAACCACTCTGTTTATTCCTGAATGATATGTGAACACAATTGAGTTTTTGTGGATGATAATACCCGTTATCTTTTTAACTGCTATTAGCAGATTTACATTAATATCCTCATTTATTGCCTCTAAAATCCTTGTCATATCACCTCCAATAATTTTGCTCATATCAATTTTATGCATATATTTATTTAATGTAGATTTCTCATATTTAATACATATCTTCAAATTCTTTTGCGGTATATAATGCGTCTTGGGGTAAATTATATTTTTCAGAGCAACCTCATAATCAATTTTATTATCTAATATAATGGGATCATATAATTTATTAATGAAAGCCGAAGGTGTATTGGCGGGAAATAAATCAAGACTGGAATCACTACAGACGTATAGAAGACGTTCAGCCATCTCCACACTCTTATAACACACTGAGTAAAAAACATATCATCACAGAGTTTATATACTCACCTAATATGATATCCACGATGTTTCCTCTCTCCTTACACCGTCTCCTTTATGTAATAATTGTCTTCTCACTTTTGTATTCCTCACAAAATCAAAATGTATACCTGTTATATTTAATAAATGCTTTATTTCTGTTAAGTAATCAGAATCGATTCTTCTCGCTGATTTCACATTGTTTTCTGATAAAACATTTAATATTTCAATAATATTACGTCCAGTAATGGGGGTAAGAAGGTCACCATTCTCATCCCAACTCACCAAAGGATTTCTTTGCAATAATACCAACATTGATTTCACATATTCTATATTTCTCGCACTCACTCTTATGTGCATGAATCTTGACAAATCTGGGGTTTTCTGAGGTTTCACCGAGGTGAGAGCAGGTGGGTTGACTTCCCTAACGGGACTAACCTTAATCTTGCGTTTAACACCACGCTTCAAGCATCCACCTCCTCCTTCTAAATTCTCATCACCTCCCGATTTTACTATCTCGAGAGGTTTCCGATTCATAACTGAAGTTGGTACGATATAAAATTCTTTCATGATTTATTAAACAATCTTAAAATAATATCTACTGCTAGAGGTAATATAATACTAAGAAGATTTCCACCTCTGATACTCAGCAAATATTTCTTTTTACGCTGAAAACCAATTTTCTTACAAACTTATGATCTAATCTCGTTCTTGTACTTTTTAAATATTTTAGGGTCTAATGGTATTTTATTCTTGATCAAATTCTTGAAAATCTCACTGATACAACTTATGTGTGTTTTCTTAAACTGTTGTAATAAACTCTTCCGTTGATTGCGTGGGAGACTATTAAGTAATGTAATTAATTCTTTAATTTTTTCTAATAATGATTTTTTCATTGTACCTTCAACAAATCTCCTTCTTTGACCCACGAATTAAAAGTGGAATCATAGCCTTTATAAGATACCAAATAATGCGTAATTCCACCAATTTTTTTTCGTTTCAATACTCTGTCGATAATATATTCTGGAGGTGGTATGGTTGGGGTCAATTCTTCGCGATAAAATGTTCCTTTAATCTTTTCACCTTTCAAATCTTTCAAATGATATGTTGTTATAGGTTGAGAATTATTAATTCTATATATTTTAAATATTTCCTCTGTATTTTGTGTGTGAAACCCTCGGTTAAACGCGGATGATCTGCTAAGAGTCACTCTTGTTGTGTCTCCAACAGCCAATTTCTTACTGATTCGTTTCTTATTGGATCTTCCATTTTTATAATTTATGCGAAACTGATTCCTTATATCATTCAGTGTCGTAATACCATGGACTTGCAATGGGGTTTTACCACCAATCCCCGAGTGTGGAGTTGAATTATACGCATCTACTAATTCATTTAACACTTTTGAATAATTAAATGTATTGGCACTTGTCATATACTTGTATAATTTACGTTTCAACGTTTGCAAGACTCTCTCTGCCATGGAAGCTTTTGTTTCATTCGAAAATACATGATATAACTTTATATGCTTACTCTGGAGATAATTCTGTACCTGTTTATTTAGAAACTCCCTGCCTTTATCTGTAAATAATCTCGATATATTCTTCGCCTTTTCATTCTCCAATATGTTTTGTAATGCGTGTAAAGTGCTCGGTCCGTCTTTCTTTTTCATGAGTACTGCTTGTAAATATCTTGAAAAAACATCGATACACACGAGAATGTATTTATATCCATCATTATATCTGGATAATTTAGACATATCACCCAAATCACAGATTAATATCACTCTGGGTTTGGGAGCAATTATTTTCCTACGAGGAAACTTCTTAGGTTTAAGAATTTAAGAAATTTCTGACCTCTTTCAAGGTTATGGACGGATCAATCTTTTTTACAGCTGTATATAAACTGTTTACACCAGAGAATGATCCCACAGAACCAGGATCTCTATAAACCTTTTCAATTAATTTTGCTCGCTCCATTGGTATACAATTTCGTAGGAATCCTGACGTAACACATTGGTTCGCAACTGTAATGCTTCTGGTGTATTTAATGCAAGGTCTATGAATAAATAACCAAAGGGTGATCGATTTATAGCAGATTTATATATATTTACAAATTCTTTATTTTTTCCGAAAACTTGTCGCCCCAGAATCTCTACTTGTCCAAGATCCCTCATTTTAAATAAAGCAAAATGTGTGGCGTTTAAAGCCATGGTACGACTATATCGTCCTCCGTGAAATATATTTTGAGTAATCAGAATAATGCTTATATTATGATGTCTACCTTTAGTAAAACATTCGAGAATAATTTCACTGTTACCAGCTTTTAAAAATAGATCATCAACAATAATTATTGTATTTTCATCGGATGATGCAATGACATTCTGCGGGTCGATAATATCTTTACTTAATGTTAATTTATGAGATATCTCTGAATCTTGTTCTAAGGGGTGTGATGTCACCCCGCATATTATAATGTTGTGAAATTTCTCATGGTATAACTTTAATAATTTTGATGTGAAATAAGATTTGCCACTATTCGAATAACCGGCAATGATAATCCTTGATGGATAACGAAATATATCAACGTCAGCAGATGTGTATGTTGTCAAGTTCATTGTACTGTCGAGAGAGATTATGTTTACCATAGAGAGGTGACTTGTACACTGTAAGTGTTAATGGGTTTTCAAGATATATAACAGCTAAGTTAATGTGGAGTAACCTCCTGTTGCGGAGCGGGACTGCCTCACCAAAATTAGTTACTTTAGGGTGCCGATTGACACGGATGTTCGGTAAGGAGATACGTAATGACCGTGTGATTTTCTACCTTGGATGTGAACCGCATTTCATGGCGTCTGTCTGACCTGAGTTGATGCAGGTGTTCGGTAAGGAGATGATTATCTTAAATCTACCTTGGGTGTGAACCGCATTACATGGTGTCGTCGGAGGGGGAAGGGGTGTACAAAAATCATGACGCAATACTTTGGGGTGACCCATATAAGGTCAAGGAGTCTCTCAGAGCGAGGATTGTGTTTCCATCCGTCAAGCCTGGCTGACCTCATCTTCCAACGCTGAACCGCACATGGAGAAAGGTAAGTTGTACTTAGAAAATCTTGATATGTGGTGAAACAGATATTATTTAACATGTTTAATGTTATAACGAGGAAAAAATGTTTTGGGTTAATTTTTGTTGTTGGAGCATACGAGTGAAATTTTTACTGGGTTAGTGCGTTAATAAGTGAAATTCTTAACAGAGGATAAGAAAAGAATATACGCGAATTACTTGGAAGCATTAGTGAAGAGGAGATTGTCGATTAGAAGGCGACGATCGTTGGAAATCAAGAAAGGTGGTGTACATCGCAATGAGAGGTTGTTAGAATTGAAGAATGAGTGGGAACGCATAGATGTATTATGGAAGAAGGCTGTAGAAACAGGTATGTATCCAATTGTGATCTTTTGTTGTGAAAAAATATTTATCGTAAAAATGAGCTAGTCACTCGAGAAAGATTTTTGTTCCATTCATTAAAATCTTAATTCGTAATATGTAAAAAAAATTGAGAAGGGTGAAAGATTTTGTTCTATTCATTGAAATCTTAATATATAAAAAAATTATTTTGGGTTATGAATTGGATAAACTTTTTTCCTCTGCAGGAAATACACCTGGTGCTGTTGTGAAACAAACTGAGAGTAATGTTGCACAGCTTGGAGGTATGCCGGGGAATGAAGATGAGAGTGCAGGTAGATCTGCTAGTGTTTGTACCTCACAACGCGGAGGTGCGGTGGGAGGTGTGGATACTTCTGTCCCCATTAATGAAGATGATGAGAGAGCAACTACCTCACATGACGTGTCTGACAGTAATGTCGCACACAATAGTGGAGGTGAAGATGAGAGCCCAGAAATTATTACATACATCCAGAATTTTAGAGGTAGGCATACAGTGAGGAAATATAGTGTTCCTTCAACTTACAACAGGGAGTTAAGAATGTATTTACATGCTTATAGGGATTATTTTATAGATCAGATGCGAGATATGTATGATAGATCACCTCTAGCAATGTCGCTCAGAATCCACCCAATTATAGTTATAAGGACATTACGTCAAAACATATCGGGTGATGAACAAAATGGACAATTTGTGATAAATTTAGCGTTTGAGTTAGTAAGTGAAGAGGAAATCTCTGAAGTATTTGATCGATGGGTGGGAGCGATATTAGAAAGATACGAGACAGAGTTGCAAGATCAGGAAGGATCTGGCTGGATCATAGATCAAATCGAATCTTTCAGTATCGAGTACATTAAAGTAGAATTCAGAGTACAAGTAGGATCATATGTGGCATATCCCAAGAAACTGCGAGGGAGCCAATATGTATTTAATCCAGTGATTAATGATGGGTTATGTGTACTGCGTGCTTTTGCTGCCTATCAATGTCATAATAAGAATATGTCATGGAAACATATTCGCAGAGCAGTTAATACTAAGGAAAGATGTCTTAATCATGCAAAATCTTCTGTAGATGATTTCCCCATTACGCGTGATAAGTTAGGTATATTAGAGAAGGAAAATAGTGTCATTATATGTTTATCAATTAAGAAAGGATCAAGGTGGGACATTTATGGCTATGTGTCGTAAGGGGAATAAGAAATATAAGGACATTATGTGCGCGTTATTGTTGAATGAAAGTCATTTGGTTTTAATCAAAGATTTTGACGGGTATGTTAGAACGATAATGAAGGATCATGGTGTAAAGAAGCACTGTCGTAGTTGTTTGATGAAGTTGAATACACAGGAAGAGTTAGATATCCACGAAGATGGATGTAAAATCAATCAGATTCTCGTATTCCTCCCGGAAGGAACAACAGTACACTTTAAAAATTTTAGTCATACACATTCCAGCGAATATATCGGTGTATTTGATTTCGAATGTGCATTAGACACCACTCTCCCGGCAGGTAAAATTGAGTCTCTGTCATAAAGCCATTGCCTATTGTTATATTATATTTGATCGCAAAGGAGAAATAGTGTGTATGAAGAGTTATAAGGGGGAGGATGCTGTTAATCATTTCATTTTAAATGTTAGTGGTGAATGGGATAAAATAAAGTTTAGAAGAGAGTATCATGTAATCCATATGACAGAGGAGGATAAGATGAGACATGATTCTCAGATCACTTGTGAATTATGTAGTAACACCTTCAAAAATGCCCAAGACAAACATAAACATCATGACCACACTTTAAATTTCAATAATTATATTGGAGCCTATTGTGCTCGTTGTAATTTGCAGTGTAAAGATAAGAATGAGAAATTATTACTTTTTTGTCATAACATGTCGTATGATTTAGGAATAATTTTAAAGGAATTGCAGGTTGATAAATATGAAATTAAACTTCATTCGAAACAAGGGTTCAAATTCTTGAAAGTAGACATAGGTAAGGTTAGGTTTCAAGATTCTCTGTCTTTATTGAATGGATCTCTTTCCACGTTAGCAGATCAACATATCAAGGCAGGTAAATCCCTGAAATATACAGAGGCTATTCTGAAAGATGCGCCTCGGGATGTCTTACCTTTATTATGTAAAGGAAAACAAGTTTTGTGCTATGATTATATTGATAGTTTAAAGAAACTCGATGAAACAAAATTACCGAGTAAAGAACATTTTTTTAATTCTTTGAGAAATAGTGCTATTACCCAGGAAGATTATGAACATGCATTGAAAGTGTTTGACTTGGGTAAATGTAAGACTTTAGGAGATTACTTGATGTTATATCTCAAGACAGATGTTGGATTGTTAGCCGATGTCTTCATGGAGTGGCGTAAAATACTCAGATATTTATAAGCTAGACGTTAGTAATTATGTAAGTTTACCATCATTCAGTTGGGATGCATTCCTCTTGAAAACTAATGTGAAATTAGATATGATATATTCCCATGAATTATATGACTTCATTAAAAGGAATCTCAGAGGAGGGTTTACGTGTGCAATTAATCAGTATTCTAAAGCAGATAATCCCTTAATTAACCCTAATTTTGATGATGAGAGTGGAATGGGCACTCATATTTTATATCTAGATTTTAATTCTTTGTATGCTAGTGCGATGGTTGAAGCTCTTCCACAGAATGGTATCAGAAAATTATCGAATGAGGAGAAGAATGCTTTCCTCGATGTGGGATTAAGTAATGTTTCCTGTGAAGGTCAAAAGGGATATTGGATAGAATGTGATACCAAGCACATGTCCCCCGAGGTAGCTAGGCGCACTGATGAACTTCCTTTGATATTATCACACATGAATATATCAGAAGAGATGTTATCTCCTTATTGTGAATCTATATTGAAAAATGAAGGTAGAAAGATCCCCAAATCTAATGCGAAATTAGTGGCCACTCATTTACCTCAGAAAAATTATTTGATCAGTCTAGATTTGTTACAGTTATTACTGGAACTTGGGTTAGAGGTGGAAAAGGTTCATACCATATATGAATATACTCAGTCAAAATTTTTAGAATCTTTCATAACAACTAATATTGCACAGAGAACAGCTACAAGATGTCCTATCAAGTCAAAAGCCTTCAAATTAACTAATAACGCCATATATGGGAAATCATTGTTGAATATTACAAAGTATGCTGAATATTATAGTTATATCAATAATGAGAAAGCATTTGTTAGAGCGAGTAAAGATCCTTTCTTAAAAAATATCACACATTTGAATCAAGACAGAGTGATTTGTACATTCAACAAAGAGAAATTAGAAGTTAAACAACCACTTTATCTCGGTTTTCAAATTCTTGAGATTGCTAAAAAGAAATTGTATAATTTTTGGTATAAAGTTTTAAAACAACATTATGGTGAAGATGTAAGACTTCTTTATACCGATACTGACTCGTATATTTTTAGCTTGAAATGTAAAGATTTGTACACCGAGTTAAAAAAGTGAACCTTTGTTAGGATATATGGATTTTTCAAATTTCAGTCCTGATCATAGTAGATAATAGTAGAAAAGGTGAGCTGGGGTTATTGAAATCTGAAATGTGTGATAAACATATTAGTGAGTTGATAGCACTGAAAGCTAAAATGTATTCTGTCAAGATTGCTGGAAGATCAACTACTGTCAGCAGAGCCAAGGGTATCCCTTCACATTTTATGCCATTATTAACTCATGCAAGATATAAGAATGTTTTATCAAATGTAGATAGAGAATTATTCACGTGTAAGTCTATAAGTAACGTAAAAGGTGAAATATGTACAGTAAGAATTAACAAGAGAGGCTTGTCAGCCTTTGATGATAAAAGGTATTATTTGAATACTAATGAATCCTTGACTTATGGACACCCTGATATTCCACCATCTAAACGTAGGAGAATAGAGTGATTCCCACGTTGTATTACCAGAAATGAAATGGTTGTATAATAAATAAATAATGAAAATATTGTGTATTAGTGTTATCCTGAAATGTGAAATTATTTGGATTATCCTGGGTTAAGAGTGAAAATGTTTTCCTTATGTTGTATATGAAATGTGTAGGGGTAAGTCGACAAGATTCAGCCTGTGTGCGGGGTCATCACGTGACGTCATTGACATAGGGGGAAGTCGACAAGATTCAGCCTGTATGTGTGAGGTCATCACGTGACGTCACTGACCGCCGAGTAAACACACTTTTTAGTTCATTTAACTTTAATGAGAGGAATACTGACGTCACACTTGTTTAGACCTGTAGTAAGAGAAAGTACCATGCCCCATAGGAGAAGTTCATTTGAATGCTTACCCTGAGAGGGGGGGGAATCCAAAAACTTTGATCCGAGGAGATGGAGTCTTTCGTATTATCCAGAAAAAAAAATTCGAAAAAATTTGGGATGGGGGTGAAAGTGGGGGGAATCCAAAAAACTTGATCCGAGGAGATGGAGTCTTGGTATTATCGAGAAAACTTGATCCGAGGAGATGGAGTCTTTCGTATTCAGAAAAAAAAATTCGAAAAAATTTGGGATGGGGGTGAAAGTGGGGGGAATCCAAAAAACTTGATCCGAGGAGATGGAGTCTTGGTATTATCGAGAAAACTTGATCTGAGGAATTGGAGTCATTGTATTATCGAGAAAATGAAATTCGAAAAAAAAATTGGGATGGAGGTGAAAGTGGGAGGGGCAATCCAAAAAACTTGATTCGAGGAGAGTACAATAAATTCAAAAAAATTTGAAATATATATATATATATATATATATATATATATATATATATATATATATATATATATATATATATATATATATATATATATATATATATATATCCAGCTACAGCTGGATGCCCTGCCGAGAGGGAGCCCCGTTCACTAGCAGCCAACAATACCCACAACCCAGCAAACCACCCCGACGGGATCACCATCTATCCTTGGAAGAATGGCAAGCTCTTAGCATGGGACTACACCTGTGTGTCCACACTGACTGACACCTATATACATCACAGTGTAGGGGAGACAGGGAGGAGCTGGTGACCACAGGGAGGAGTACAAGATCAGCAAGTACAGGGACATTAGCCAACAGTATCAATTTGTCCCAGTGAGATCAGAGACCTTGGGATCATGGGGAAAAATGCCACACGTTTCCTTAAACAATTGGGTTCCAGACTCATCGACACCACCAGGAACCCAAGGGCAGCCACTTTCATGTTCCAGCACCTCAGCATAGCCATCTAGAGGGGAAATGCTTGCTGCATACTTGGCTCGCGTCCAGCCTCGGAGGAGCTGGAGGAAATTCATGATCTTTGATACATTGTACCATTGTATTCGTGTTCGTTTTTTTCTGTAAATGTATTCTGTTTATTAATAAATGTTCACATAGAATATAAAATATATAGGGGGTGGTAGGAGAAGAAAATATTCAAACAGCTCCTGGGAGAACCTTGAGTTTTCCCTGAGGTACGTTTGTCTTCTCTGAGGATGAGGGTCCCCATTCCAGCTATAGAGGTGGTACTTCTCTACATTAATATATATATATATATATATATATATATATATATATATATATATATATATATATATATATATATATAATATATTATATTATATATATATAATCAATAACACTGCGACTAGCCAAGAACTCGAACCCACAGGACCACCAAATCCTACAAAGAATCACGCACGCAGCTGAGCTAGGTGTTTTGTCTTGATCCGAGGACATACGGTAGTGTGGGTGCGTCTGAGCTAATTTCATTTTACTCCCTGTTTGGTGTACTAGCCTCCAAGAGCAGTAATTTATATATATATATATATATATATATATATATATATATATATGTAACCATGAACAAGTGGTATTTAATCAGTAACAACACTGCGACATGGCAAGGACTCGAACCCATGTCGTTTTGGCCCGCCTCATGGTGAATGAAAAATCACATGACACTCTAACCCACAGGACCACCAAATACTACTCGTTCGTGGTTACAATAATATATATACTGCTTGTGGAGGCTAGTACACCCAACTGGGAGTAGAATGAAATTAACTCAGAGGCACCCACACCACTATATGTCCTCGGATCAGGTTAAAACACCTAGCTCAGCTGGGTGCGTGATTCTTTGTAGTATTTGGGGGTCCTGTGGGTTAGAGCGTCATGTGATTTTCGTTCGCCATGAGGCGGGCCAAAACAACAGGGGCACGAGTCCTTGGCTAGACACAGTGCTGTTATTAAATACCACTCGTTCGTGGTGTATATATATATATATATATATATATATATATATATATATATATATATATATATATATATATATATATATATATATATATTCAACAAGTCGGCCGTCTCCCACCGAAGCAGGGTGACCCAAAAAAAAGAAAGAAAATCCCCAAAAAGAAAATGCTTTCATCATCATTCAACACTTTCACCACACTCACACATCATCACTGTTTTTGCAGAGGTGCTCAGAATACAACAGCTTAGAAGCATATACGTATAAAAATACACAATATATCCCTCCAAACTGCCAATATCCCAAACTCCTCCTTTGAAGTGCAGGCACTGTACTTCCCATTTCCAGGACTCAAGTCCGACTATATGAAAATAACCGGTTTCCCTGAATCCCTTCACTAAATATTACCCTGCTCACACTCCAACAGATCGTCAGGTCCCAAGTACCATTCGTCTCCATTCACTCCTATCTAACACGCTCACGCACGCTTGCTAGAAGTCCAAGCCCCTTGCCCACAAAACCTCCTTTACCCCCTCTCTCCAACCCTTTCGAGGACGACCCCTACCTCGCCTTCCTTCCCCTATAGATTTATATGCTTTCCATGTCATTCTACTTTGATCCATTCTCTCTAAATGACCAAACCACCTCAACAACCCCTCTTCTGCCCTCTAATACTTTTATTAACTCCACACCTTTTCCTAATTTTCACACTTCGAATTTTCTGCATAATATTTACACCACACATTGCTCTTAGACAGGACATCTCCACTGCCTCCAACCGTCTCCTCGCTGCTGCATTTACCACCCAAGCTTCATACCCATATAAGAGTGATGGTACTACTATACTTTCATACATTCCCTTCTTTGCTTCCATAGATAACGTTTTTTGACTCCACATATACCTCAATGCACCACTCACCTTTTTTCCCTCATCAATTCTATGATTAACCTCATCCATTGTTTTTTAAAACAGTTTGTGACAGAGCCAACTAGGGGAAATAACCTCCTTGACTTGGTTCTTGCCAGTAGGGAAACACTAATAATCTTGAGGTTAATGATGAGCTCGGGGAAAGTGATCACAAATCACTCAGTTTTAATATATCATGGAATTCTCCTAATAATGGCAATCAAGTCTCTGTCCCTGACTTCCGCTTGGCTGATTTCATAGGACTGAAAAATTACTTAGGTGGGCTGAACTGGAATGACCTGACTAAGGGTCAGGTAGGTGGTGATGGTTGCCGATATGACGCTTTGCAGGGCATAGTTCTAGCTGCTCAGTCAAATTATGTTCCAAATAGGGAAATCAGATCAAACAAAAATGATCCTAAATGGATGAACAATAGATTAAAATATCTAATTGGTCAAAAGAGAGGCATATATAGGCAAATCAAAAGAGGGGAGGGGCAAATAAGAAATCGATATATTCAGTTAAAGAGAGAAATAAAAAAAGGAATTAGAAAAGCAGAAAGAGATTATGAGGTTAAAGTTGCAAGAGATTCAAAGACTAACCCAAAAGGATTCTTTCAGGTATACAGAAGTAAGATCAGGGACAAGATAGGCCCACTTAAAAGATCCTCGGGTCAGCTCACTGACAGTGATAAGGAAATGTGTAGAAGTTTTAACACATACTTCCTCTCAGTTTTTACACAGGAGGATACCAGCGATATTCCAGAAATGATAAATTATGTGGAACAGGACGATAATAAACTGTGCACGATTAGGGTCACAAGTGACATTGTCCTTAGGCAAATAGATAAATTAAAACCTAACAAATCCCCAGGCCCTGATGAACTGTATGCAAGGGTTCTAAAGGAATGTAAAGAGGAGCTTAGCAAACCTTTGGCTAATCTTTTCAACATATCACTACAAACTGTCATGGTGCCAGATAAGTGGAAAATGGCAAATGTGATACCTATTTTCAAAGCAGGTGACAGGTCCTTAGCTTCGAAATATAGACCAATAAGCCTAACCTCCATAGTGGGAAAATTTACGGAATCAATAATTGCCGAGGCAGTTCGTAGCCACCTTGAAAAGCATAAATTAATCAACGAATCTCAGCATGGTTTTACAAAGGGGCGTTCCTGCCTTACGAATCTATTAACTTTTTTCACTAAGGTATTTGAGGAGGTAGATCATGGTAATGAATATGATATTGTGTATATGGACTTCAGTAAGGCTTTTGACAGGGTCCCACACCAGAGACTATTGAGGAAAATTAAGGCACATGGAATAGGAGGAGAAATTTTTTCCTGGATAGAGGCATGGTTGACAAATAGGCAGCAGAGTTTGCATAAATGGGGAGAAATCAGTGGGGAAGCGTCACGAGCGGTGTTCCACAGGGGTCAGTGTTGGGCCCCCTGCTGTTCACAATCTACATAAACGACATAGATGATGGCATAAAGAGCGACATCAGCAAGTTTGCCGATGACACCAAAATAGGCCGTCAAATTCATTCTGACGAGGACATTAGAGCACTCCAGGAAGATTTGAGTAGACTGATGCAGTGGTCGGAGAAGTGGCAGATGCAGTTTAATATAGACAAATGCAAAGTTCTAAATGTTGGACAGGACAATAACCATGCCACATATAAACTAAATGTAGATCTTAATACTACGGATTGCAAAAAAGATTTAGGAGTTCTGGTTAGCAGTAATCTGATACCAAGATAACAGTGCATAAGTGTTTGCAATAAAGCTAATAGAATCCTTGGCTTCATATCAAGAAGCATAAATAATAGGAGTCCTCAGGTTGTTCTTCAACTCTACATATCCTTGGTTAGGCCTCATTTAGATTATACTGCACAGTTTT
Source organism: Cherax quadricarinatus (assembly GCF_038502225.1). NCBI lineage: Eukaryota > Metazoa > Arthropoda > Malacostraca > Decapoda > Parastacidae > Cherax > Cherax quadricarinatus. The sequence continues at coordinate 8,487,403 of NC_091321.1, forward strand.
GGTCACCGTATTACAGAATGGATATAAATGCTCTGGAAAATGTGCAAAGGAGGATGACAAAGTTGATCCCATGTATCAGAAACCTTCCCTATGAGGATAGACTAAGGGCCCTGAATCTTCACTCTCTAGAAAGACGTAGAATTAGGGGGGATATGATTGAGGTGTATAAATGGAAGACAGGAATAAATAAAGGGGATGTAAATAGTGTGCTGAAAATATCTAGCCTAGACAGGACTCGCAGCAATGGTTTTAAGTTAGAAAAAATCAGATTCAGGAAGGATATAGGAAAGTACTGGTTTGGTAATAGAGTTGTGGATGAGTAGAACAAACTCCCGAGTACAGTTATAGAGACCAGAACGTTGTGTAGCTTTAAAAATAGGTTGGATAAATACATGAGTGGGTGTGGGTGGGTGTGAAGTGGACCTGATAGCTTGTGCTACCAGGACGGTTGCAGTGTTCCTCCCTTAAGTCAAAGTGACCTGACCTGACTAGGTTGGGTGCATTGGCTTAAGCCAGTAGGAGACTTGGACCTGCCTCGCATGGGCCAGTAGGCCTGCTGCAGTGTTCCTTCGTTCTTATGTTCTTATGTGTAGTGTGACCTAAGTGTAAGTAGAAGTAGCAAGACATACCTGTAATCTTGCATATTTATGAGACAGACAAAGGACACTACCATCATGTAAAACAATTACAGGCATTTGTTTTACATTCACTTGGCAGGACGGTAGTACCTCCCTGGGTGGTTGCTGTCTACCAACCTACACACGTCGAGAATTGTATGTCTCAGCGTATATACACTGAGAGTTTAATTCCTATTTTAGAGATTTAAGCCTCTTCAAGGGGGGCTCCTTGCTGTGGTGAAGAGGCTCTTGGTCTGAGGAATCAGACCTGTCGGTCTCCTTCCTCAGACCGAACCTAATTACCCCCCAATCCCCCCTCTATCCCATCCTCCCCTTTTTCCTTTCCTCCTCCTCCTCCCCACCCCTCCCTTTTGCCATTCCTCTTTTTGGCCTTTGGGATTTCTCCCACAGGCACGCTAGTTCCTAGGTAGGGGAAAGGATACAGGGGTCCATCCCATTCCGTTGAGGTTCTTGGCGGTGGCGTAGTTTGCCGTGGAATCTGGATCGCCTGGGGATGTCCCGATCCCTCTCCGGTACCCCAGAGTAGCTTTGGGTGTCTTTCGGGCGACGGGTGTATCTCTGGAAGCCACCTTTCGGATTCCGGGGGTGGTGGCCGAAGGAGGTATGCTTTGTGGCGGATATCCGGCCGCCCTCTCTTTTGTCCACCGAGGTAGCTCGGCAGATGTGAGGTTGCTATCCCAGATTGCTGGTTTACTGGCATGAAGGGTAGGGTATTGCACGGGTTCCATGCTGCATCTGCGCTACTAGCGGTGCTGAGGTCCTCTTGGGTGCGGAGGGAGATTTCTGGCCCTTTCAATCCTCCTGGGAACTATTACTCCCCGCTCCCCCCTTTTTTTATTCTTTTTTTATTTTTATTTTCTTTTCTTTCTTTTTTTCTTAAAAACAAACGAGTAACCTAACCATGGAGAAGCCAATCCATGAACCCACTACCCCCGGGCCCCTTCTTGATACCGCACCCCATTCTGACCCTGCCTTGTTTTTAGACCACTCTTTGGACACTCCTGATGCCCCTGTACCTCTTGCTGGTGCTGTTTCCTCACCCGCTTCAGGTACCGGGGCTTCGACTGACTCCTTCGATTTGTCTGAACTCCGCTCTCCTTTGACTATGCTTCCAGCTTCTCCCTCTAGGGTCCGGCAATTTTTGAATCGCCCGCCCATTTCACACCGGACCAACTCCGGTCCTATTCCTAAACGCCAACGTCAATCTCCTGATGATGCTCCTTCGTTACCTTCCCATTCTACTCGGAAAAGACCGACACGTCATGCACTCCCTCTCCACGCTCGGTTTCGGACCACACAATGGACTAAATTCTTTACTTTAAGACCGACTTCTTCTTCTGCCTACCTTTCTGACCATAGTATTGGCAAAGCACTCCTGCGTCATGTTGGTAGAGATATTTCATTTCATGCTCTCAAGAGCGGTACGCACATCGTCACTGTCCAGAATGCTACCCAAGCTCATGATCTTTCTCTCCTTTCGAATATCGATACTACTCCTATCACTATTGAAAAACATCTTTCTCTCAATTCTTGTAGTGGTACTGTCATTCTGCCCCATACCATAGTCCAACAGAATTTCCAGTCATGTGGCAATGACATTCTTGAACAGCTGGAACTCCAGGATCTCCCAATCCTCAAAGTAGACACTTATGTCCTTCCTGCCCGTGGGTGGAGACGTTACCCTTGCAATGTGGCTCGTTTAACTTTTGACAGCCGAGAACTCCCGTCCTCTGTATATGTCGCGGGACATCGGTTACAAGTTCGAAAGGTGATACCTACACCGCAACAGTGTAGAAATTGCTGGCGTTTTGGTCACCCAGCGAAATATTGCAGATCTATGGCCGAATGCCCAGTCTGTGGTGGCGACGACCATTCTAATACATCTTGCAGTCAACCTCCATCTTGCCTTAATTGTAATGAAGTTCACCCTTCGTACTCCTGCCGTTGCCAGGTCTACTTAAATGAACATGAAATCCGTTGCCTCAAAGAGGCAGAAGGTCTCCCTTGTGCTATGGCAGTTACTCATCTCCGCCTCCAAGGGAGACTACTCCGTGTTTCTTATTCTCGTATTTCAAAACATCCCCCCACTTCTGGGGTCCCATCTTCTGCAGCCTCCTCTGTTGTTACCCCTCCCAGAGCCACTCCGGCATATAATCCTTTTGCTGTCCTTGGCTCTGACGTCCTGACTACAACTCAGTCTGTTTTTACATCTTTGCGTCCTTCCTCACAAGCCCCAGTATCGACAAGACCTCGTACGACACCTAATACCAATCGCCCCTCTACTTCTCAGAAGTCCAAAAAATCCACATTGCTCAAATCTTTGCCACTTCCTTCCCTTCTTCCACCTCCACACTTTACCTTTCCAGTCTCTCTGCCTAGTTCTTCCCCTCTCTCTGGCTCTATTACAAGTGTGGAGATTCACCCTCCTCCTCGTACTATGCCTTCCACCCCTGTCCCCTCCCAAGTTTCTCCCTCTTCTGCCACCTCCCAGGTTTCTGCCTCTTCTGTCCCCCCCCCCCCACACTTCATCTCCAGCCCCTTACACTCTTTCCTCCCCCTCTACTTTGGTATAGTCCATTACTGTCCCAATCTTTACTCACCCTCCCCCTTCTATCTCCAATATGGTCTCCCATACATCTTTGAATTCAGAAACACGAAGTCATTTCAGAATATATTGCAGAGACTAAACCTTCAATTTACACTGATTCACTTCCTGTTCCTTCTCTTCCCTCTCCTCCATCTTCACAACCCCATTCTTTGCAACGCTCCATTCCTTCGCTGCTTGAACGTCTTCCAATGCCACCACACGTTGACTTTTCTAACCCCTCTAGTCCGTAGGTGCCTTTCCCTACGGATTCCTGGTATTTTTTTCTTCATCGCCAATCATGGCCTATTTACAGTGGAATATCTGCGGCCTCAGGGGTAATCGGGGTGAGCTTCAGATGTTGCTTTCCAGGTTCTCCCCTGTTGGTGCTTGCTTACAAGAACCAAAATTACACTCGGCTGTTTTCCAACCTATCTCAGGCTATAATTTATTGTATTCTTCGGATCCTTTCTCAGATGGGACCTTTAATGAGTGCCCTTCTTCTACGCAATGATATTCCGTACTGTCAACTATTTGTCCATACCTCGCTGCATTACACTGCAGCCCGTATCCACTTGAATAAGTGGTTTACAATATGTTCTTTATATCTCTCTCCTTCTCGAGCATTTTCTATCCCAGACTTTGCCTTTCTTGTTTCATCCTTACCACCACCACTTCTGTTACTTGGTGATTTTAACACCCACCATTTCCTCTGGGGGGGGGGGTCTCATTGTGACTCACGTGGCATCCAGTTGGAGGCTTTTCTCGCCTCTCACCCCCTCCATGTTTTAAATACGGGTACTCCCACCCATTTTGATCCTCGTACTCATACTCTCTCTTGCATCGATCTATCCGTCTGCTCTTCCTCCACTGCCCTAGACTTCACCTGGTCTGTTCTACCGGACTTACATGACAGCAATCATTTTCCAATCATTCTTACTTCTCCTTCCTATTCACCACCTTTCCGTAGCCCTCGCTGGCAATTTGATCAGGCAAATTGGGATCTTTACTCGCAACTCACTGCTTTTAGTGAGGTTCCTTCTTCATCCTCCATTGATGAGCTCCTACACCTCTTCTTGACGTCAGTTTATACCACAGCTTCTCAGGCAGGCATTCTCAGAAGTGCGTGCCTTGGTGGTCTCTTGCTTGTGCTCGTGCAGTACGTTTGAAACGTGCTGCATGGGGCAGGTACCGGTACAATAGAACCGCTGAGAGACTTTTTGATTTTAAGCAGAAGCGTGTGATCGCTCGCCGTGTCATCCGTGAAGCTAAACGCACTTGCTGGCGAGACTATGTTTCCACCATCACCTCTGCTTCTTCTATGAGTGCAGTCTGGAAAAAAGTGAGGAAATCGAGTGGTAAATACTCTCCTGGCCCAGCTCCTGTTCTACGGGTCGCTGGTGTTGATGTAGCAAACCCTCTCGACGTTGCCATTGAACTTGGCACACATCTGGTCCGTATTTCCCGGGGGCTCCATCTATGCCCCTCGTTTCTTTCCTCAAAGTCTGCCAGAGAGTTAGTACCCTTGGACTTTTCTTCTCTCAGAGAAGAACAGTATAATGTGCCTTTTACACTTCAAGAACTGGAGGCAACGCTCTCAGCTTGCCGATCATCGGCAGCTGGGCCTGACGACATTCATATTCGTATGTTACAACATTTACATCGGTCAGCCCTTGTAGTCCTCTTACACCTCTTCAATCTTATTTGGGCACAAGGAGTTCTTCCCCAGCTGTGGAAATCTGCCATTGTTCTCCCTTTCCGCAAACTGGATACTACAGGACATGATGCCTCCCACTATCGCCCCATCGCTCTTACTAGTGCAGTTTGCAGAGTGATGGAACGTCTCGTAAATCGACGTTTAATGTGGTATTTAGAGACACACAACAGTCTCTCCGCTAGTCAATATGGCTTTCGTAAGGGCCGTTCTACCATAGACCCCTTACTACACTTGGATACGTATGTTCGTAATGCCTTTGCGAATAATCACTCAGTTATTGCCATATTTTTTGACCTTGAGAAGGCATATGACACAACTTGGAGGTATAATATTTTGGCCCAGGCCCACTCCTTAGGCCTCCGAGGCAATCTACCATCCTTCCTTAAGAACTTTTTAACTGACAGACATTTCCGTGTTCGAGTCAATAATTTTCTTTCCCCAGACTTCGTCCAAGCTGAAGGTGTCCCTCAGGGATGTGTTCTAAGCACAACACTTTTTCTCCTTGCTGTAAATGATTTGGCCTCTGTTCTTCCACCCAATATTTGGTCATCAACCTATGTTGATGACTTCGCTATTGCTTGAGCAGGCGCTGACTGTCATCTCATTGCAGTTTCTCTCCAGCATGCGGTCGACCATGTTTCCACTTGGGCCACCATGCATGGGTTTAAATTTTCCAGTACCAAAACTCGCCAAATTACTTTCACTAGATGCTCTGTCATCTCCGATCATCCTTTGTATCTCTATTGCTCCCGTATCCCCGAACGTGATACAGTCAGGTTTCTAGGCCTTCTCTTTGACCGTAGGTTATCCTGGAAACCTCACATTACCTCTCTGAAGGCAACTTGTCACAGCCGGCTAAACCTTCTTAAAACCCTTGCTCATCTTTCCTGGGGAGCTGATCGTCGAACTCTGCTTCACCTACATTCCGCCCTCGTTTTATCGAAACTCGATTATGGTGACCAGATTTATTCAGCGGCCTCTCCTGCTACTCTCTCTAGCCTTAACCCCATCCATCACCAAGGATTACGTTTGTGCCTTGGTGCTTTTCGCTCTTCCCCTGTTGAGAGCCTCGATGCAGAAGTGAATGTTCCATCCTTGTCTGATCGTCGTGATGCCCATTGCCTTCGCTACTATGTACGCTCTCACAATCTCCACAATCCTTCCATTTATAGAATGGTCACCGATATTAGTAGACATTCTTTATTCGTTCGCCGCCCCTGTTTGCTCCGTCCCTTTTCTCTTTGCCTACATTCGCTCGTCTTCCCTTCAGTTACCACCTTTATATGTTCATGTAGCATCTCACTTTTCCCTACCCCCCTGGGAAGTTCCAGCTGTTCAGATCTGTTCTTTCTCACTCCCTTGCTCGAAAGCTCAACTGCCTACGGTGGCTTCCCGCTCTCTTTTTCTTGATCACTTCCACTCCCATTCTCATGCCATCGCTGTGTACACAGATGGCTTTAAGTCTTCAGACGGCGTCGGATTCGCAGCAGTGTTTCCGGACAGCGTCATGTGGGGGCATTTACTATCTTCAGCTAGCATTTTTACTGCTGAATTGTATGCCATTCTTGCAGCACTTATTCGTATCGCATCTATGCCTGTGTCATCATTTGTGGTAGTCTCAGACTCCCTTAGTGCTCTACAGGCTATACAAAAATTTGATACGTCTCTCCCCCTAGTTCTCCGTATCCAACTTTGGCTACTCCGTATCTCTACGAAGCATAAAGATATTTTTTGTTGGGTGCCTGGTCATGTCGACGTACAGGGCAATGAACAGGCAGACACTGCTGCGCGGTCAGCAGTACATGACCTACCAATTTCCTATAGAGGTGTTCCATTTCTGGACTATTTTGCTGCAATAACTACCCACCTTCACACCCATTGGCAACAACGTTGGTCAACTCTGCTCGGTAACAAACTTCATTCTATTAAACCGAGCATAGGTTACTGGCCGTCTTCTTGTCATCAGTGCCGATGTTGGGAGACCACTCTCTCCCGCCTTCGCATTGGCCACACTCGTCTTACTCATGGGTATCTCATGGAGAGGCACCCTGTTCCTCTCTGTGAGCAGTGTCAAGTTCCAGTATCGATTAGCCACATTCTGTTAGACTGCCCTCTCTATCAACGAGCACACAGAATTTACCTCCGTCCTCGTCTTTGTTCTACTACTCTCTCTTTACCTTCCCTTCTTGCTGATGGACCCTCCTTTAATCCTGACTCTCTCATTGACTTCTTGACAACGACTGATTTACTCCACAAACTCTGATGATGATACCTTTCGCACTCCCCTCAGCCCTTTCTAGTTCAGTCTCTTGCTGCCCTTTACCCTTTCACCATCCACTGCCCCGCTGTTATCCGTAACCTATTACTCATCCATCTCCCTTTTGCCACCTGATGCCCTCGCTTCCTTCCTGCCCTGCAGTGCTGTATAGCCCTTGTGGCTTAGCGCTTCTTTTTTATTATAATAATAATAATAGAGATTTAAGTATTCTTGACTGGTGTTGAACAGGTTACGTGCAGCTTTGACACCCATCTAGACCATAGGCTTAAAACCTCACTAACCAACCAGTAATCAGAGAGCATCAACTACGCTGGAGATGTTTCTACTTCTCATTAAAGAGGCAGTGTGTGCTTGTGCCTGAACAGCTTACATTTCCTAGGGGGACCTCACAGCGAGTGGACAACTTGTCCTTAATGGGGGCAGTTTCTTCAAAAGGCGTGCATAAAATGCTTTATCTTAGTAAATAGACCATCAGGAGACCCAAGCTCCTCGGTGTCGCAATCTGCTTCGATAAGAATTAGACTTGATTATTTAGACATAAGATTAACACTCAACTCTCAGATAATGCAAGCAGTGTTCACGTTATCAGTCAGATAATATTTGTGTGTGTGTTACTTACGAGTGTAGTCACAAACATGAAAATAAACCAGAAAGTCGAGAGGTGGGAGAGAGAACTTGCAGCCTTTCGATTTCTTAACGGAGTCTCGTCTACAGCTGGAGAGTGAGTTTAGTCATAGTGTATATTAACATTTTTCATCCTCATAAATTGTTTGAAATACTTTTTTTTAAGTTTTAACAATATAGAGCTTACAAAATGAATCTAGGTGATATAAGCAACAGAATGTAATGATTGAACCAAGGGACTACCAGTCCTACATTGCGCAACAAAATAAAGCTATAAACAGTGAAGCATTGTCACAGTAAGAATTTATTTTCACCTGCGTCTTTTTCTTTGCACACAAAAAATGCTATTTAAAATCTGTGAAACCTTTTCTCAAGAGTTGGTAAAAACAGAGTTATTGCTCGCTGAAAATGATAGTACAGGCCTTATGAAGCTCCTCTGTATAGAACAGTTTTAACTAAATGCGACTGAAAAAGCGCATCCTAAATTGAGCAGCACATGGAGAAGCCTTCAGAGTGCTAGTCAATTTTAGAGGCAACTTTTCAATCATGGTTACAAAAAGTTTATATAAAAAAAGCCTTATGAGAGAGCCGACTGTAATACTTGTTTTCATTACCACATGTCACCAGCTTATGTTGTCAATATCACCACATTTCACCAGCATATGTTGACAGTACCAGCACATTCCACCAGTATATCTTGTAATTACCGTCACATGTCATCAACATATGTTGTCATTAAAATCAAATTCGGCCACGGCATATCATTATTGATGTACGTCACTATTATATGATGTCATAATCACTTGTCAGTCACCACCTGCCACCAGCGTATTACATTACCAATGCTTTTTTCTTCAGCTTATCACCAAATACTGCTGATATATTTTGCGAACCACAAAGTAATTCATCCGACTTCCACATTTACTCTCCTATGTTTTCATTAAAACATTTTGTATTATTTTTTGTAATTAATTTTGATATAATAGTCTAGAATAAATTAGCTGCACACTATGTATACCCAATGGGTTGTATTTCTCTCAGCGTATATATGCTAAGAGTTTTCTTTAATCCCTATTTAATGGATTAAAGTATTCTTGTAATAATGCTGGTAGAAATACCGAAAATATATAAAGTAAAATGACACAAGTGCAACTAATGTGACATTTTATTGTGGCAACGTTTCGCTCTCCAGGAGCTTTATCAAGCCGTTACAAACAATACATGGACACAGAGGGTATATATAGGCTTAGGATGAGGTGTAATACTAGTGGTAGTAGTAATAATATAAGTTATAATATAAGTATAATATAAGTAATAGTTTTTTGATCTTTTAATCATGTGCAAGTTGATTGTTCTACCATATTGTATTACTACTACTATTACATTTGTGATCACAGTTGTGCCTATGCTAGCCTTCCTATGGTGTATAACTATACCTAGTTGGATGAATTTATTGTAGTCAGCTGGCCCAGTGGCTAACACGTCGGTCTTGAGTTTTACAACTCACTGGTAGTTCAGTTCCCTGCCTGCACCGTGGTTTGTAAAGATATACTTTATTATAGTGTCTTCGGTGCCGATTATTTTTCCAGTATGTAATTTTGGCTTCTTGTTCTTCCTGTTGATGGTGCTAAATAATATACCTTATCTATTTTTCCTGTATTCTTTTACCGTATGATCTTCCATGTGGTTTCTGTATCCTTTTTTCCTCCTGTCATCCAACGAAAGCATGTGTATATGTATATAATGTGCATGGATATCACTTACTGGTTGAACGTAACTTATATAAACTAACCACATCACCTGCCTTCACGACTGAATCAGCCTTGAGGCATATCAGTCTTATCTTAAAGATTGTAGCCTAAATTAACTCCACCAGACTGGATTATGTTCTCTGTTATGTCGGTGGTAAGTAATATCAACATGTGTAACATTCAGATATGTGATACTGGCGAATGGCTCTTGATCCAGGTAACTGGAGTTGCCATTTTATTGTATCCTGGTTTACCTTCCATTCTCCAAACGCTATATGACCCAGTAACATAATAACTTCAGCATTGCGTGCATATATATATATATATATATATATATATATATATATATATATATATATATATATATATATATAATTAGCTAAAGAAAAGATCCTGGTTGATCTATGTACTTCGATCTTGGTCCGAGAGCAATAATTTAAAAAAAATAAGATGATTACAGGTTACTGTATCGGCAAGCGGGTGTGTGAAACAGGTGGGTGTTAGCCCTAGTTGTAAATCCTGAGAGCCGGGGCAGGAGTATGACGTCTCATTGAGGGACTTGTTTAAGTTCATAGTTGATAAATTAGACACATGTGCAACACTTGGGTATCTTGAATGAGGAAACGTTTCGCTACACAGTGGCAAGAAGTGGCTTATATACTGTAAGCAGGTGAGGTGTAGCAGTCGTAGGTGGTATCACATTTGACAAATCAAAATGTGGAAGTAGGTCATGCCTAAAGGTTAGGCAAGTGAAGAATTTCTTGTATTAAGATCACAAGATAGGAATTCTTCACTTGCCTAACCTTTAGGCATGACCTACTTCCACATTTGGATTTGTCAAATGTGATACCACCTACGACTGCTGCACCTCACCTGCCTACAGTATATAAGCCACTTCGCACATATGGTGTATTCTTTTCTAGACTGATGGATTGATTACATCGACTCAAGGCTGATGAAGCCACTGTGTGGCGAAACGTTTCCTCATTAAAGATACGCAAGTGTTGCACATGTTTCTAATTTATCAACTGTCGGTTCTCTGAACCATTCATCTAAGTTTAAAGTTCTTTCACTAGAGATTTGGTAACTTGGGAAAAGAAGGAAGGATAGGTAAGGATGGATTATGGGAAAGGGCCAAGTTGGTAGGGAGGGCTAATATAGGTGAGTGGCCCAACCACTTTGGCGCATATTAATATAGGTGTTTGTGTGTGTGGTATAAAGCATAATAATCAAATGATCATGTATACCACACCACCCATTAGACACACTTGTATAGGAGATGCATACGTACATGGCACAGGAGGAAAGTTACTCAGACTTGTTATAGGGCACTTGCTGGTGCTGGTGGTCGACTGATTTGGTTCTGAGGCGGTATCCTGTCATAGGTGGTTTTCAGATGGTACTTGGTTAGATGTAAGGTATCCACAGTAAGGGTGGTTTTATCTGTCTTAAACATAGGCTCTGGTGGTACCCATTCTTCTATATTTTCAGGGAGCCCACTCAGGATCTTTGGTCTTGCGAAGTCCTCCTTGTGTATGAAACGTCAGACTCTTTGTTGGAGAGACATCCTGTAGGTCCGATGAGGAAGTATATGATGCAGTCAGTGGTGTTAGTTGGCTGGGGTGGGTTTTTATTGTCTGATATATAGAGTTCTTGCATGGTATAGTTGTCACTTCTTCAGTTTGTACAGCCTGACATTTATTGCGTCGATCTCCTGTTGGATGTGCAGATCTTCCATTCTGATTCTATCCCTAAGTCTAGTGCCTGTGATAAAGCAGAGTGCCTTATTGTAGATTCTTTGCAGCCGTAACATGTTTTTTGTTGCTAGTGACATGGGCACAAGGATATTCAAGCATAGCTCTTATCATCTTATATAACTGCTTCTTGATATGAGAGGAGGACTTTTACTAAGTTTACCTTTTTGATGACGTTTTGATGTAGTGGAGTAGTCTTTGTCTCGTAGCCCAGGATCTTATTCGGGTTTTTGATGGTGACGGGTGTACCTCATTTGGAGATAGCCCCGTTGCTTTCAGTTGTTGTGGCATAGCTTCTGATAGTGCTGATGAGAACCTTGTCAGGATTGGTTGTGATTCTCCATTTCTTCTCCTAGTTGAATGTTCTTCGCAATTCTGTATTTACTTTCTATATCACCCTCTTATACCTGTTTTTTTTTTCCTAATGCAGGAGTAGAAAATACTACATGAATAACATCGTTAGGAAATTGGGCAATGATGGTGTCACTGTATTCTGGTCTAGTCCTGTAGGTAATAATATCTGGTTGGGGTTGTCCTTTTGAAATATTAAAGTTGGGTGTTTGATCTACCACTGTTGCTTCCAGTATCTTCCTCCGAAGTTAATCTTCCATTTTGTGTGTTAGCACCTTCCCAATTTATTGTGCTTACAAGCTTTCATGTTCCGAAAATGGCGGAGCTCTTTGTGCATATTTAATTGATTGTTTATATTTAGTTATTCTGGTTGTTTGATCACGAGTAGTTTCACCCACAAACTAACACTTGATGTATAGTATTTGGTAAACTCCTGGAATTTCTTCACAATAATATTATAAAGTCTTGACAATTAGGTGAATAAGACAGATGCAGCGTCTGGGAATCTTTTGTTTGAAGACGTTTCCCCAACCAGTAGCTTTTTCGATTCGATGTAGAGATAAATTGGAGATAAGGTAACAAGGCTCAGGAACTGATTGCCTTATCTTCTCCTGTCTCCACTTTATAAGCTCTGTGTTCAGTTGAAAAAGCCGCTTGCTGTCGAAATATCTTCGTAATAAAGATTCCAAGGCATTGCACATGTCTTATTCACCTGGAGCTTGTGGTCTGGTCTCTTGTGATTTCTTGAGAAGTAGTTAATTTTTATTGTGATAGAAGGTTACTTCTGTGGTCTTTTGTAGTTTTTATTTCCTGGGCGACAAGGAATCTGACAGGTGTTTCCTAAACAGCGTCACTACTGAAAGGACTGACCTGAAAACTGTAGATCTAGACAAAGCTGTAGCAGATGTAGGAAAGTATAGACCTAAACTCAGCTAACAAATATCTAATATAAAATGTCCAAGAGTAGACACTCACCTTCAGGCAGCCGGCGTAGGTTGAGGTAGTTGTCTGCAGGTGAAGCGACACACAACTGTGGGAATTAGTGCCTCCTCCTGACCACCAGTGCCACGTTGATAACATGCATGCTCTTATCTCAACATTATCTTCACATGGTTCCAATGTCACAGCAGATTCTTTCATTTGTGTTAAATATAATCTTATCTTGCTCATTCTCCCTCCCCTCCCTTCTCCCCCCCCCACCATCGTGGAAGGGTAGAATAGAAGGAAATTTATTTAAAAAGGGGATAGGACAAGGCAAGGAGAACGGAAGGATAGTTAAAACTCTAATAGTTACAAGAAATACAATATTGTTATAATATTATATTCTTGTGATACACTTCACCAAACATCACATACTTCATTTTGTATATTCTGGAAGTATGTATTAGGGACCTCTTCTCTGGGAGGGGGTGACACAAGGAGCTTGCCTGCCTAAGAACCCAGCATCTCTTCAACATAAAATGGTGGAATATTTTCCCTTTCGTCTAAACTTTCTGACACTACGGCTGATAATGTGGAGCGAATTATGGATATGGATCACGGAATATGAAAAATAGATTCTAAATAGTTTTGCTTGCTTTGTGATTATGATTTACGTAATACGAGAGTGAACTGAAAGTTGCTATTAATAGTATTAATATATAAATGGTTTTGGAAACCGAAAATTTGATAACATTTGAGTAACACTTGAATAATCAACTCGTCAGCCAGTGACTTAATCAGCCCAATTTTAGTGTAAAATGGATAATGCTGGAAACGGAATGTTTAAAGATATGAAAAACCAAACGATTCTAGTGTTTTGTAAATAAAATGTAAAACCTGTAGGTAGATGGTTGAAAGTGCGTTAGTTATCCGTAGCCCACCGGCCGTAAGAGAGATTTAGAACAATAACATTGTGGCAAGTGGGACCTGCAGGAAACTCGTTAGCTCTCCTTTCTGTCCAACCTACTTAGTTTCGCCTTGCACACGCTACCCAGCACTAAACGATGCACTTTCTAAGATACCAGACACCCTTTCAGCAGATTTATTCTCTGAGGTTTTGATAAAGGCATCGAAATATATCCTTATAGGAGATGGAATTATTTTTCGGCATTTGTTACTCTCGAAAGTGTAATGCGACAATATAGTAAGCATTAGCTGTGACCAGGAATGCAAGATGCACTCCTTGGTCAAGTACCGAGCTAGTCACGTTACGACATCTAGCATTTTCAAGTTCGAGTAGTGATTAAAAGGGAAGTATGCTCTGTTAAACTGCATGCTTGGTTTAAACTGCTGAGAAACATGTGCAGAATCACTAACAGGACCTAATGAGAATCCTTAGGAATTTTAGGTCTCTAATATTTACTTGGGAATCAACAATCTGCTATTGCTTTTGGAAGGATCAGGCAGGGTCAGATTTAAATTTTCTGACAGGGGTAACCTTACTTAAGACTTACGTGGACATACCATCAGGGTCAAAGGTCGAATAATTTTTCGGCCTTCATTTTCTTATGAATATCTCGTACAAGGCCAGGCTTGTTGAGTGGTTTCGCTCGGCTGACACGTGGAAAGGGCAAAATCTCCAAAACATAAACAGCCATTTCGAAATCTCAAACAAAAACAGTTTCAATCTAGGAAGTAGTCACCAACACAGAACGAGTTTAGCGGAAAATTCCAACACAGGGGCAAAACATTTCAGTATTTTGGCTCAAACGGGCCAAGGTATTACAAAAAGTACTCTTCTCACTATGTGCAAAGGTTGCTGCTGAAGTTTATGACCCTAGCAGCGGGATCCTGCTTATGTTGGAGAGTTCAACTATCAGTGTCTTGTGTCTTGAATAATCAACTCCTCCATCTACTACTGATTCATTCTCATACGATCACAAAGAGCTCCAGCTGCCGTCTCAGTCTGTCCTGAGTAACAGAGAGGTCTTTCGTGCATCATTATAGTGTTGTGAAACGTCCTATACGTTTGTAAAGTTCAGAGCCTATTCAGGGTCCCTGTCGTTCAGGGCACCTGCCCTTTAGTAAGTGTTAATTAACAAAGGTAAAAGTATAGCAGTCTGTTCAACTTTAATGTTGCATTTAACCTCAATTCTTAGCTCCTTGAATCGTCGTTATCTCCTCGGCCTTCCCATCCCCCGTCCCAGACAACGTTATCTCTCAGGTACTCTGACGCGCACATACTCGCCCGTTTCCTCGTTCAAGGTGCACTGCAAGGAAAAGTCCCTGAAAACACGGTGCTCAAGATATATTTGTTGTGGGCGAGCGTGTAATCAACTGTGTAAATACTGGTAACATTGTCAACAATATGTTAGGTAAAAGGGCACAAGAGCAACTATTGATACGTTTATTAAGACTACGTTTTGCTCTAGAGGGCGAAACGTAGCCGTAATAAATGTTTCACTAGTTGCTCTTGTGCCCTTAAACCTACTGTGTTCTCACCTGTTTATTATCCTATAGTTATGGCTGCCCTGACCCGCCTTTCAGTCGATCGGAAAGTAGATTATTGATTTCTAACTTATATGGTATAATTGCGTCTACCCATGAATGCATGTAAGGAGTTTCTTCCTGCACTCACTTATCACTCGTACGGTGAAGAAATTTTCTACGATATATGACATATTCGAGCAGTTTCCATACCTCCTGGTTCTAGTCATTCCTATGTCAGTCTGTCTCATTTAACTTTATCAGTTCCCCTAGTATTGTGAAGGTTATTTATAATAATTAAATCACAACAGACCTTTGCCTTAAAACTTTTTTTTAATACAGAAGGCTTTTTATTCGGCAGAAGTGGTGTGTCATGGGTATAAAATGTTTATTCAACCTTTTTTCCAATTAATATAGTTTATTAAAAGTATTTACTACTACTGATGTTCTGTTCCATATATTCACCACTTATTATGGAAAGAATGTCTAGCGTCATTGAAATAAATTCGTTTATCTGAAACATTAAAGTCCTTGTTAGATATTACGATAAATTAGGGAATGTTCAAGTATGTTTCTGAGGCCAGTGTGTCGAGTATTTGGATCATTACTTTAATGATCCAAATATATATTAACAAGTTGATGAACAAGTCGTGTGTAACACCTGGGTATATTTATTAATGATGACATTTTGCTCACCAGTGGCAGTTTCAATCGGATACAGAGAATAACTATTGGAGACGGTGGAAGAAGTGGAGAGGTAATTTGAGGTGATCAGTCCTTCAGTTAAATGGAAGCCATGTTGTAAAATTTTAATTAATTTCCATCTCAGTGTCGGACTATTTGCTATCGAATTAATGTTTCCATGCGTTTTAGTAGCTGACGAATTTAAGCAGATTAGTCGATAATGGTCAGGAAGGTTACTTTACTTTTCATAAACCTGTGACACGTGACTGCGCATGCGAAACTGTTCCCGTTCGAGGAATTTTATCATTATTATTGTATCTTTGATTCCTTCGATGTACATAGACACGGCACAAACCTACATGCAGAAAATAAAACAGCAGTTAGATTGAATAACTTCTAATTCGGCTTCATGCTGAGGCTCACTTCGACAGATTGCATCACTAGTCAACAACAGAAAATTCGTTAACAAAGATATTTGAAGGTATTTAGGGCATTTTGGGGTTGTTGAATTCGAAAATGTCAGTACGTTTTTCAGATTGGCTCTAGTTTGTGAGATATTGCATAGCTACCCTCCGTTAACAGGGAACTTATCTACAACGCGTATATATATACAGACAGTTTCTATATACAGGTAGTTTTAATAAAGATTAGAATTTTATTTTTAAATGATTTAATATTTAGCGAAAGGAGTTGTATCAACAACAACCATGTAACAACATTGTAACATTTGTTTTATTTTTTTCAAGATAAATACGAGTTCTTCACGAAGAGCTTGCTTAAACAATTCAAATACATTTGTGGCGAATACTCTTTGCAGAAACAAAAAAAAAATCAGGAATATTTGTAAAACAAGCTTATCTTGCTTATTTTGGAGCGGCGCTTGGAGAACAAGAAAAATCTTGGGCTCCCCTTGCGTAGAATGCCTAGGACAGTGGAAAAATAGACAAAGGAAAAGTTGAAACTTGGGTGTGTCTGTGGTGTGGAGAGAGCCGAAAAAACACCACGACGTTTGTTATTTCTGTATGGTGAATGTGAAAAGTTTCAGTTAGTACAAGAAAGTAAAGTGGGAATATCATGATTTGGAGTCAGCAAGAAGACCTGTGCCACACAGTGAAGATGTTAGCATACCAGTGTTTACATGACTGCCTGACCTTCTGTTGTCAGATGTTAAAGAAATTCAGGGTTTAGGATGTAACACGTGTGATTTTAGTGGAAGTGAATGTAGAGTAAGGATTTCAACACCCCAGCAGTTCTCCCAAGAAGAACCCAATGATCTGATATGGGACTTCAGTCTGTCAAAGCAAGCATCTGAACTTTTAGTATCCAGACTAAAAAGAAAACTAAACAAAAAAGGCACAATACCGTGACTGGAACGATACACAAATAACCCGCACATAAAAGAGAGAAGCTTACGACGACGTTTCGGTCCGACTTGGACCATTTACAAAGTCACAACAAGAAGTTAAAATAACAGCTTATCGGATATGAGAGGTTGAAATCCTTCCTTACTTCAGCCAAGATAAAGAACTTAAGTACAATAACATCCCTGAACAGCCTCCAGTATCGACCAGGAGATTGGGGGTTGTTTGTAGATAGCTCCATTAGAAGCTTGAAATGTGTCTTATTGCATAATGGTAACCAATATGCATCTCTTCCAATTGCTCACTCAACAAAACTTAAAGAATGCGAAAATATCAAAATGGTATTGCAGAAGCTTTGCTATTTGTGTCTATTTGTGTTGATCAAAAGATGGTGGTAAGCTTCTTCCTTGGGTAACAGAGTGGATAAACAAAGTACCATTGTTTCATCTGTTTGTGGGACAGTAGGGCGAAGGCAGATCACTGGACAAAAGAAAACATGACTGTAGGTGCAGCAAATATCATTAACGAGCCATTGGTTGACAGGGACAACATTATTCTGCCACCACTCCACATTAAGTTAGTTCTAATGAAGCAGTTTGTTAAAGCCTTGGACAAAGATAAGAAGTGCTTCAATTACATTTGTAGATCGTTCCCTGGACTAAGTATGGAATAACTGAAAGTTGGAATCTTTGATGGTCCTCAAATTTGAAAGCTTATCAAGGATTCTAATTTCACAAAATGTATGAATGGTGTTGAAGTTTGTGCATGGTGCAGTTTTGTGTCAGTTGTCAAGAACTTCTTGGGTAATCACAGACATTTATGAACTGGTGTAAAACCTGCTGACAAGCTTTAAGAATTTAGGCATTAATATGAGCATAAAGGTACACTTTCTTCATAGCCACCTAGGCAGATTTCCACATAATCTTGGTGAGGTCAGTGAGGAAGAAGGGAAGAGGTTCCATCAAGATATAAAGGTGATGGAGGAAAGGTTTCAAGGCAGATGGAACACACATGATGGCAGACTGTTGCTGGAGCCTCCAAAGGGACTGTGCTGATGGCCAACATAGTGGTATCTGAATTATCTTACTATGTTAATCTGTTATATAGAATGAAGTGCTAGTATATATGTATCATATGATTTAACTTTTGCATGATCTAACAAATAATTTCATTGCGATTTGTAAGTTAGCCCCGTCTGATCAGTATATTTTTCACATCTTTTATGTTTTTCATTGGGATACTAAATTTATAAAAAACTAGAACCAATCAAGCAGAACCAATGAAATATTCGGAATCAGCTCTGAACTCGTGTAAGTCATTCAACGCGAGTAGCAATAAGAGGCTCGAACCTCCGTTCCCTTATGTGTGAAAGAGAGACTACCTAATTGTACCTACATAGTTAATTTCCCTTCTAACATAAATTGAAGAAAGTCTTAGTGTGAAGTCGAAATATACAGCAATGATTTTATCTTCTCCCTTTGGGTTCTTGCGCGTCATCGACCAATGTTTATCATATATTTGTGTTCGTATTCCTGGATTTGGTGTGCCAGGGCCAGCTGTTTTATTTGTGTATATTTGATGGTGCATGTTCTGGTCGCTTGTTGATATCCCAAAGCATGTTTTCGTCATCGAGAAGTACAGGTATTAATGCAGGAATGGTAAAAGTATTGGTGTTTGTGCATCACTGGTACAAGTAATGGTGTTCATACAGAAGATTTTTTTTTTTTTTTTGTAAATACATGTGTAATTTTTTTTAAGAATAATTTGCCATATTTGCTTTACATTAAATTATGTCGCCGTTTTCTGCTAAACTGGGACCAATATATGACGAGTGAACCTGTTTGAAATCAGGAACTTTATCACGAATATTTACTTTCTTATATGTATTTTGAAGTGCTGTGGAAATGATAACTTGAACCGAACTTTTTGCCAACTAGTACATTTTACTAAATCTTCGTACCTAACTAAAAACAAGACTGGGATATTTACATCCTGAGTGGGTGACGCCACTCAGGATGGAAATACCCCAGTTATCATGGTATCATTATATGATCGTGAATTGCTGGTGGAAAGCACCTCGACCTAATTTGATTGTGTGGCATAATAGCTCGTTTGTCTGTCCAATAAGATGGGCCGGTGGGAAAACACTGATAGCATTGCCCTTGTGTTAAAGGCTCTGCTGAAATGATAGATCTAGCTAGGTCGCGTCGACACTCGCATTCTTAATAAATCGTGAGATCACAGAAACTGCATGGTTAACAGACCAAACACTTGATCAAATCACAAAGGAACTTTATGTTCATACAGAGGAAAAAGCAGTAAATAAAATAGATATGACTTGTGATGAGTTGTCTTGCGCAGTACAGGAACTAGGCTAATGTTAACAGTGTTTCTTAGCTGCCAGTTTTTTTTAACAGTTAAATTTCTCCCCAGAATATCCGCCCCATCGTTGATTACACTCCATGAAACTTACTTCAGTCCTAGAAGTCACATCGTGCATTATGCATAGGCATGGGATTCAAGGACTTATTTAATGTCACTGGAGCGAACATTCTATAATGAAGGACTAACGTACTTCCCTATGGTTCGCTGGCCTTAACTACGCTTAAGAGTACTACTTGATGGTAATAGATAATGAGGTGTAGAATGGAGAACAGTGTCCTAATTCAGCTTTGTTAGAAAACTCGATCAAAAGTTCCAGCGTGAAGTGTAACACAACTCAGGTGGTATATACCATCTAGCGACTAAAACTACGTATGTTGGTGGACAAGATCACCATTGAATCGTCTGCAGTGTTCTCTAGAATTATAATTCTCTCTCTCTCTCTCTCTCTCTCTCTCTCTCTCTCTCTCTCTCTCTCTCTCTCTCTCTTCTCTTTTTTTTTTTTTTTTTTTTTTTTTTTTTTTTTTTTTTTTTTTTACACAGGGTTTGACAAGGTTAAGGATCCCTAGCTTTATTGACAGCTATTTACAGGTTAAGGATTCCTAACTTTATTGGCAAGCTAAGAGCTGTTACCTACATCAGCTCATTTGAAAGCATTTTTGTTATGAGACATACAAGTAGGGAACAGGATGAAGTTGGAGCCATCTGTGGGCCAGCATTTTCATTTGATCAACTGACGTTATCTCGTTGACATCATTATGCTGTACGAATGTGTTCCATACTCGAGTCATCCTGGGTATGTATGATCTCAGATGGAGTGATGTTCTGGAGAAGGGTACAGCCAGAGTGAAGTTGCTGCTTTCTGCCCGTCTTGTGGCATAAAAGCTTGTTTCACGCTGTCCTCGAAGTGGATCCAAGTGTGGTATTTTGACAATATTGGCCTTGTACATAACAGTAAGGCCACCCACATCCCTCCTATGTTGAAGGCTCTGCTGAAATGACAGATCTATCCAGGATGGGTCCAGGCGAGAGATGAGACGTCTTGCTCTGTTCTCTACTCTGTCAAGCAGTCGCAGATGAGAGGGGGGGGCAGGCAAACCAAGAAAGTGGAGCATACTCAAGGTGTGAGCGTACTTGTGCCTCGTACAGGATCTTGCAACCCCTACTGTCAAGCAGATGCGAGATACGGCGAAGTGCTGTAAGCTTCCTGGCTGCCTTGTTTGCAAGATTTACAACATGGTTCTTCATGGTTAGTTTGGAGTCAAATTTCACCCCAAGGATATCAACTTCTTCTCCAGGTGCCAACATCGTCCCATTCATCCTTACTACTGCGCCAGCATTACCATCATGGTGCCTAGAGACGAACATCATTTGCGTTTTTTCAGGTGCAAATGTTACTTGCCATCTATTTCCCCAAGCTGATATAGCTCTCAGCTGGTGATTGATGTAGCTTAGAGCAGCTGGCATTTCTTCTCTTGGATAAGTGAATGTCAGTGTACAGTCGTCTGCATATGCATGTGATTCTGGGATGAGATGAAGAAGGTCGTTGAAGTAGACATTCCATAACAGTGGACCCAGCACACTTCCTTGTGGAACGCTTGCCCCAATAGGATGCCTTGCTGATTCCGTTCCATTGAGGACTACACTTAGAGATCTACCATGAAGGTAATCACTGAGGAGACATAGCGTAGAGCCTGCAATTCCCAGTGCTTGAAGTTTTGCTAAGAGGCCCTGGTGCCACACCCGGTCGAAAGCGCCAGCAATGTCCAGTGCTACCACACAGCTGACTTTGGATTCATCCAGTGACTGGTGCCACTTAGTGGAGAGGTTTAACAACAGATCAGCAGCAGAGTAACCTTTCCTGAAGCCATATTGACGATCACAAAGTAGTGAGTGGTAGTCAAAGAAATCTGTCATTTGTCTTGAGATTATTGTCTCAAGGATCTTACCAGTGATTGACAGGAGTGACACTGGTCTGTAGTTGCTGATTTCTGCTCTGCTCTTCTTTTTGTGAACAGGGACTACATTTGCCTCTTTCCATGGAGAGGGCCATTTGCACTGTACTAGGCAGTGCTGAAAGATGCGAGTTAGAGGTGCTGCTAGCTGGTCTGCACATCTTCTCAACAATCTTGGGCTCAACTTGTCTGGGCCCACAGCCTTTTCTTGGTCAAGTGATTTAAGAAGGAAATGCACCTCCTCCTGCCTTATTGTCACCCCTGACAGTTTTGACACAGTTCTTGCAGCTAGCCAAGGAGGGTCCCTTGCTGGATCAGGAACTTGCATTTTGGTAGCAAAGTGTTCAGCAAAGAGGTCCGCTTTCTCTTGACTACTAGTAGAGGTGGTCCCATCCTGTCGATTTAGAGGTGGAATAAGTTCATCAGGCAGATAACCTTGTCTGTCCTTGACCAGGGACCACCAGGTTTTGGAGCCTACCCTACCTGATGCTAACTTTCTTTTTAGTGTCCAACTCCCCATTTAGCAATGGCCCACTTTTGAACATCACCCATATGCCTACAGGCTTGCATGTGCAAGTTCCTGTTATAGGTGGTAGGATGTCTCTTATACCTTCTGCCATGCTTTGTACTTAGCAGTAGCAGCCTCTCTACAACGAAAGCCAAACCAAGGCTGATCTGTAGGCTTTGTCACATATTGCCGGTGAGGAATGTGTTCTTGTTGCAGATTAAGGATGTGTCCAGTGAAGGCTTTCACTTGGTTGTCAACATCCCCTGGAGAAGAGCATTCCAGTCGGTGGTGGCGAGCTCAGAGCAAAGGGCTGGCCAATTACCTCTTTCCCATAGCCAGGTTGTGCGTGTGGACTCCTCACCTCGTTCTGTTGGGATCTTAAGTGTGGTAAAAACAGCCTTGTGGTCAGACGATCCAACGTAGCCGAGGGGTTGACAAGTGACTATGCCTTCTGCCAGATCACTCACTACTGGGTCAAGGGAGGAGCCAGAGATATGAGTAGGGAAATCAACAAAGTTTCTCATGTCAAACACTGCAAGAAGGTCATCAAAGTCCCTCTGTATAAGGTGCTGGTTGAGGTCACCAACAATTATAATATGTTGACAGTTGTGTTGTAGCAGAAGGGAGTCAATATTTTCCATTAGGAAGTTGATAGGGTCTGCATGTTGCCACTGAGGTCTGTACATTGCACATGCTAGTACAGAGGTACTAGTGTTTATACAGAGCTTGAAGAACATCATTTCAAGATGTGTAGGGGTGGCAACATCTATGTGCTGGGCATGAACACTTTTAGAGAAGCACACAGCAACACCACCTCCTTGCCCTTGCCTGTCTCTTCTCATCCATGAGGTGTAGCCAGCAATTCTTGCAAAATTTTCTGGAGTCCTGTCATCCAAAAATGTTTCAACAACAGCTATCATGTCGGGACGTCGAGTGTTCACAAAGCTATGTGTGAGCTCCAACATTATTAATGAAACCTATAATGTTGGCCGACAGGATGCTGATAGACTGTCTCTCTCTCTCTCTCTCTCTCTCTCTCT
This sequence comes from Cherax quadricarinatus, assembly GCF_038502225.1. Lineage (NCBI taxonomy): Eukaryota > Metazoa > Arthropoda > Malacostraca > Decapoda > Parastacidae > Cherax > Cherax quadricarinatus. Next base: position 8,510,438 of record NC_091321.1, read on the forward strand.
CTCTCTCTCTCTCTCTCTCTCTCTCTCTCTCTCTCTCTCTCTCTCTCTCTCTCTCTCTCTCTCTCTCTCTCTCTCTCTCTCTCTCTCTCTCTCTCAATCTCTCTCTCTCTCAATCTCTCTCTCAATCTCTCTCTCAATCTCTCTCTCTTTTTACACAGGGTTTGACAAGGTTAAGGATCCCTAGCTTTATTGACAGCTATATTACAGGTTAAGGATTCCTAACTTTATTGTAAGCTAAGAGCTGTTACCTACATCAGCTCATTTGAAAGCATTTTTTATTGTTATGAGACATACAAGTACGGAACAGGATGAAGTTGGAGCCATCTGTGGGCCAGCATTTTCATTTGATCAACTGACTTTATCTCGTTGACATCATTATGCTGTACGAATGTGTTCCATACTGAGTCATCCTGGGTATGTATGATCTCAGATGGAGTGATGTTCTGGAGAAGGGTACAGCCAGAGTGGAAGTTGCTGCTTTCTGCCCGTCTTGTGGCATAAAAGCTTGTTTCACGCTGTCCTCGAAGTGGATCCAAGTGTGGTATTTTGACAATATTGGCCTTGTACATAACAGTAAGGCCACCCACATCCCTCCTATGTTGAAGGCTCTGCTGAAATGACAGATCTATCCAGGATGGGTCCAGGCGAGAGATGAGACGTCTTGCTCTGTTCTCTACTCTGTCAAGCAGTCGCAGTCTCAATCTCTCTCTCAATCTCTCTCTCTCTCTCTCTCTCTCTCTCTCTCTCTCTCTCTCTCTCTCTCTCTCTCTCTCTCTCTCTCTCTCTCTCTCTCTCTCTCATTGAGAATCATAAGTGTTACAAGGTCAAATTGTAACGCAGTGGGAGATAGTGAGTGGCCCTGAGAGACGTGGTACAGATGCTTGACCAGTGACAACACAGCCACATACAAAAGGCCAGATAACATGAGATTTTTTTTTTTACCTTAACATTTTAAAATGATAAATGAGAGAAAAAGAGAATTTCATATGACCAGGATTAAGGAATTGAGAAATGCATATTATTGCCAGAAATCCCTATAATGATGTCAAGAAGCTGCACTGTGTCACTAGAGGTAATAGGAACATAATTGACTAGATCGTATAGTCTGCAACTCTTTAAATTAGAAAGAGGAGTGCCTAGAAGCTGGTAATGGGATCCTGAACCGAGGAATTAAAACTACCTTTCCCTTTCTCGGATCTAAGCTGATCACCTCCCATTCCCTAGGCGAAGTGCGATCCAGCAACGAACTCAGCGTTTTCTTATGAATTCTAGTCTACAACCTCTGCTTATTTTATCTACTCGAACAAGTTCGTTGATCCAATCCTAATAAAAAGGAGAATCAAGAAATCTAACACGCTGTTATGAGTGAGAACATTAAACTAGACAAAATAACCAAGAAAATGAAGTAAAACAAGTTCATACTCTTGGAAAAATCTAATACTTTTTCTTCTCCGCCCGATGTATAAATAATGGAACAAACTGTTTAATGTTTGAAGTTTATGAAATATCTTAAAAGATATTTAGGTGGTAGAAAATAGTTATAGAAGACTGTTGTTTATTGTTATGAAATATGCTACTGTTACCTTAATTTATGGGGTGCTATTTCCATTTACTATCTGTGCCTCAACTCTAATATATCATATACTCCTTCAATGCCAGACATGTGCGAGATCAATGTAAAGCATAAATTGGATTAGTACCATTTATATAATGCTTAGCATATACTAGATTAATACCTAATATATATTGGATTATTATCTTACATATACTAGAACAATTCCTAAGATGTATTAATATATAATATATGCTAAAATGATATGTGAAATAGATTAATGCCTACAATAGACTAGATTAATACGTAACACATAATAAATTAATACCATACAATAAATTAATACATACTATTCTAGAATAATACCTTTCAGATTGCGAAAAGGATTTAGGAGTTCTTGTTAGCAGTAATCTGAAACCAAGACATTGAATAAGTGTTCGCAGTAAAGCTAACAGAATCCTTGGCTTCATAGCAAGAAGTATAAATAATAGAAGTCCTCAGGTTGTTCTTCAACTCTATATATCCTTGGTTAGGCCTCATTTAGACTATGCTGCTCAGTTCTGGTCACCGTATTACAGAATGGATATAAATGCTCTGGAAAACGTACAGAGGAGGATGACGAAGATGATCCCATGTATCAGAAATCTTCCCTATGAGGATAGACTGAGGCCCTGAATCTGCACTCTAGAAAGGTGTAGAATTAGGGGGGATATGATTGAAGTGTATAAATGGAAAACAGGAATTAATAAAGGGGATGTAAATAGCGTGCTAAAAATATCTAACAAACAGGACTCGCAGCAGTGGTTTTTAAATTGGAAAAATTCAGATTCAGGAAGGATATAGGAAAGTACTGGTTTGGTAATAGAGTTGTGGATGAGTGAAACAAACTCCCGAGTACCGTCATAGAAGCTAAGATGTTGTGTAGTTTTAAAAATAGGTTGTATAAATACATGAGTGGGTGTGAGTTGGACCTAACTAGCTTCTGCTACTAGGTCAGATGCCGTGCTACTCCCTTAAGTGACGTGTCTGACCTCACTAGGTCAGTGAGCTCAGACGGTCAGTGAGCTTTTAAGGTCACTAGGTCAGTGAGCTTAAGCCGGTGGGAGAATTGGACCTGCCTCGCATAGACCAGTAGGCCTATTGCAGTGTTCCTTATGTTCTTATTACTATATAAAATATATACTAGATAAATACTTGGCGTATACTAAATTAATGCCGGGAATATAGGTTTGTGCATGAAATATTCCAGCATTATTCAAAAAATAATTGGCATATACTAGATCAATATCTGAAATATGCTGGAATAATACGTAAGACACAGTAAAGTGTACTGATGATCTACGTGATAAGACGGAACATTAAAAGGAACAAGATGTGTGACAGCAAAATGTTATCTGCGTAGGAACACTTGGGGAAGATACACTTTATATCAACTAAAAATTCGTCATGACGAAATACTCATTAGCAAGGGGATAACTGGTTATATTGTAAGGTATGTCAGTGTATATTCACTGAGAGATAAGAGTGTACATGTATATGCATCTCGCTGTATAAATACACGTGTATTTCTCAGTATATACACACACAAGTTTGCATCTCACTGTATATACGTCGAGAGGTGTGTAACTCTTTCATATTATATATATATATATATATATATATATATATATATATATATATATATATATATATATATATATATATATATATATATATATGTCGTGCCTAATAGGTAAAGCTGGTCAATTAGCAAGAACTCATTTCAAATTAAGTCTTTTCTAAAATTTTCTCTTATACATTTAAAGATATATATTTTTTCATTAATGTTAATGTAAATTTTTTTAATTTTGCACCAAAAGAATCTTAGAAAACTTGCCTAACCTTATTATAAGAAGCGCAATTTATTTTAGCCTAACCCAACTAAATATATTTTAGATTTGTTTACAATAATTTAATACTAAACAAACACAGTGAAATATATTTTTTTCCTTAGGTTCAGAATGATTCTGGAGAAATTATTGCATACACAAATTTTCGCTTGTCCTATATGGCAAGATGAACGTTGCTATTTAAGCCAAGATCGCAAGTTCTGTCTATTCGGCACGACATATATATATATATATATATATATATATATATATATATATATATATATATATATATATATATATATAAAGATGTATTATATTTATTTATTGTCATGCCGAATAGATAAAAGTGGTCAATTAGAAAGAATTCGTTTAAAATTAAGTCCTTTCGAAAATTTTCTCTTATACGTTTAATGATATATTTTTTAATTTGTTAATGTAAAAATTAATAATTTTGTACCAAAAGAACCTTTGAAAATTTACCTAACCTTATTATAACAAGCGCAATTTAATTTAGCCTAATCCAACTAAATATATTGTAGATAAGTTTACAATAATTTAATAATAAACAAACACAATGAAATATATACTTTTCGTTAGGTTTAGAATGATTTTTGCAAAATTATTGCATACACATATTTTCGCTTACATTATTTGGCAAGAAGAGCGTTGCTATTTAAGCCAAAATCGCAAGTTTTACCTATTCGGCACGACACGCACGCGCGCACACATTCATATATATAATATATATATATATATATATATATATATATATATATATATATATATATATATATATATATATATATATATATAATGTGTGTGTGTGTAATGAATGTGTGTACTTACCTATTTTTACTCACCTATTTGTGGTAGCAGTGGTCGAGACATAGCTCCTGGTCTCTTCTCTTCACTGGTTGCCACTAGGTCCTCTCTCTCCCTGCTCCATGAGCTTTTATACTCGTCTTAAAACTGTGTATGGTTCCTGCCTCCACTACATCACTTGCCAGACTATTCCACTTCCTGACAACTCTATGACTTAAGAGGCGCACTTCCTAACATCTCTCTGACTCGTCTGAGTCTTCAGCTTCCAATTGTGACCCCTTGTTTCTGTGTTCCATCTCTGAAACATCCTGTCTCTGTCCACCTTGTCAGTTCCTCTCAGCATTTTGTATGTCGTTATCATGTTGTCAATAGCCCTTGTATCCTCCATTGTCGTCAGGCCGATTTCCCTTAGCCTTTCCTCGCAGGACATTCCCCTGATCTCTGGAACTAGCCTTGTTGCAAACCTTTGCACTTTTTCTAATTTCTTGACTTGTTTGACCAAGTGTGGGTTCCAAATTGGTGCTGCATACTCCAGCATGGGCCTGACGTACACGGTGTACATAATCTTAATGATTCCTTACTAAGGTATCGGAACACTTTTCTCAGGTTTGCCAGGCGCCCATATGCTGCAGCAGTTATCTGGTTGATGTGCGCTTCAGATGTTCTCGGTATTATACTCACCCCAAGATCCTTCTCCTTAAGTGAGATTTGCAGTCTTTGACCACCTATCCTATACTCTGCGATCTTCTTTGCCCTTCCCCGATCTTCATGACTTTGCATTTGGCAGAGTTAAAATCGAGGAACCAGTTGCTGGACCAAACTTCCAGCCTGTCCAGGTCTCTTTGTAATCCAGCCTGGTCTTCATCTGATTGAATTTTCATTAACTTCACATTATCTTCAAACAGGGACACTCCTGAGTCTATCCCTTCCGTCATGTCATTCACATATACCAAAAATAGCACTGCTCCTAGGACTGACCCTTGTGGAAACCCGTTCGTCACAGGCGCCCACTGTGATACTTCGCCACGTACCATGACTCGTTGTTGCCTCCCTGTCAGGTATTCTCTGATCCATTGCAGTGCGAGGGTTTCGGGGGTCAGCGCCCCTGCAGCCTGGTCTGAGACCAGGACTCATGGTGGATCAGGGTCTGATCAACCAGGCTGTTACTGCTGGCCGCACGCAAGCTGATGTACGAACCACAGCCTGGTTGGTCAGATACTGACTTTAGGTGCCTGTTCAGTGCCTTCTTGAAGGCACTGGACAGGCACCTATATATGCTGGGAGGCAATTGAACAGTCTTGGGCCCCGGTCACTTATTGTGTTGTCTTTCAGTGTACTCCTGGCGCCCCTGCTTTTCATCGGGGGAATGTTGCATCTCCTGCCGAGTCTTTTGCTTTCATAGGGAGTGATTTTCGTGTGGAGGTTTGGTACCAATCCCTCCAGGACCTTCCAAGTGTGTATTATCATATATCTCTCTCGCCTGCGTTCCAGGGAATACAGATGAAGGACCTTCAACCGTTCCCAGTAGTTTAGGTGCCTTATCGTACTTATGTGTGCCGTGAAAGTTCTTTGTACACTCTCCAGGTCTGCAGTGTCGCCAGCCTTGTAGGGGGCCGTTAGTGTACAGCAGTATTCCAGCCTAGAGAGCACAAGCGATTTGAAGAGAATCATCATGGGCTTGGCGTCCCTAGTTTTAAGGGTTCTCATTATCCATCCTATCATTTTCCTAGCTGATGAGGTAAATACATTGTTGTAGTCTTTGAAGGCTAGATCATCTGACATTATCACTCCCAGGTCCTTCACATTACTTTTCCGCTCTATTGTATGGTTAGAATTTGTTGTATACCCTGACACATTTTAATTTCTTCAAGTTTTCCATATCTGAGTAGTTGAAATTTCACCTCGTTGAACTTCATATTATTTTGAGTGGCCCATTCGAAGATTTGGCTGATGTCCGCTTGGAGTCTCGCGGTGTCTTCGATGGAGGTCATTGCCATGGTAATCCGGGTGTCATCCGCAAAGGAAGACACGAAGCTATGTCTTACATCTCTGTCTGTGTCAGAAATGAGGATGAGGAATAGAATGCGAGCGAGTACTGTGCCTTGTGGAACAGCTTTTTACCGTGGCTACCTGGGACTTTACTCTGTTTTACTATTACTCTTTGTGTTCTATTTGTCAGGAAGTTGTAGATCCATCTACCAGCTTTTCCCGTTATTCCTTTATCACGCATTTTGTGTGCTATTACACCATGGTCACACTTGTCGAAAGCTTTTGCAAAGTCTGTGCATACATGAAAAGTGGGTTATAGTAAGCGTATATGTACCTGGAGAAGAGAGAAATGTAGAGGAGAGAGAGAGAGAGAGAGAGAGAGAGAGATTTTGGGAAATGTTGAGTGAATGCGTGGGGAGTTTTGAACCAAGTGTGAGAGTAATGGTGGTTGGGGATTTCAATGCTAAAGTGGGCAAAAATGTTGTGGAGGGAGTAGTAGGTAAATTTGGGGTGCCAGGGGTAAATGAAAATGGGGAGCCTTTAATTGAGCTATGTGTAGAAAGAGGTTTGGTAATAAGTAATACATACTTTATGAAGAAGAGGATAAATAAATATACAAGGTATGATGTAGCACGTAATGAAAGTAGTTTGTTAGATTATGTATTGGTGGATAAAAGGTTGATGGGTAGGCTCCAGGATGTACACGTTTATAGAAGGGCAACTGATATATCGGATCATTATTTAGTTGTAGCTACAATTAGAGTAAGAGGTAGATGGGAAAAGAAGGAGGCTTTGTGGGCGAGGGTCTTGGACTTCCAGCAGCCATGCATGAGCGTGTTCGATAGGAGTAATTGGAGACGAATGGTTTTTGGGACCTGACGATCTGTTGGAGTGTGAGCAGGGTAATATTTAGTGAAGGGATTCAGGGAAACCGGTTATTTTTATATAGCCGGACTTGAGTCCTGGAAATGCAAAGTACAATGCCTGCACTCTAAAGGAGGGGTTCGGGATATTATCAGTTTGGAGGGATATGTTGTGTATCTTTATAGGCATATGCTTCTAAGCCGTTGTGTTCTGAGCACCTCTGCAAAAACAGTGATAATGTGTAAGGTGAAAGTGTTGAATGATGAAAGTATTTTCTTTTTGGGGATTTTCTTTTTTAGGTCACCCTGCCTCGGTGGGAGACGGCCGACTTGTTAAAAAAAAAAATCTAAAATCTGTTTAGTTGGATTAGGCTAAATTAAATTGCGCTTGTTATAATAAGGTTACGTAAGTTTTCTAAGGTTCTTTTGGTACAAAATTATTAATTTTTTACATTAACATAAATGAAAAAAGTATATCTTTAAACGTATAAGAGAAAATTTCAGAAAGGACTTAATTTTAAATGAGTTCTTGTTAACTGATCAATTTTACCTATTCGGCACGACATTATATATATATATATATATATATATATATATATATATATATATATATATATATATATATATATATATATATATAGTATTATATATATATATATATATATATATATATATATAGTTTATATAATAGTGTATATATGTGCGAATATATGCTGTGTGTATCTAACAGTGAACCCACCTGCTGGTTAAATTTACCTTTCACGTTAACCTGCTTCTTGACTTTTAATCAGAGCAGCTTCTAAAAAGTGCAGAGGTAGGGGCAAGAACCCTCCTTTCTCTCTCTCTCTCTCTCTCTCTCTCTCTCTCTCTCTCTCTCTCTCTCTCTCTCTCAGATGAGTTTTGAATAGGAGTGGAGTGGGAAAGGGGAGGGAAAGCTAGAGAAAACAGAGAAAAATGCATTGGAAATAGATACTGGAGAAAATAAGAGGAAGGATAGAAATATGCACAAGAAGATAGGATAAGGCGAAAAGATGAGACTTGGAAGATGTTAGGGAAAGGGGGGCCCATAGAAAGAGTAGGAAGCGAAAGAGAGAATCGTGGAAAGGGCTGATAAAAGATGAAACGAAGGAAGGTAGGAAGAAATTAAGGAAGAGAGAGGGAAGAGATTGGAGTATAAAGAAGGAGAGGGAAGGGGGAGCAGGGAGGGCAAGAGCAGAGATGACTAAAGTGTGGCACGAAAATTTCCATTAATATTTGAGTCGCAGCAAATGAGAGAAGATTGTGAGAGCTCTCTCCCTCACTTGTCTGTGTACCCAGGCCACGGTGCTCTCTCTCTCTCTCTCTCTCTCTCTCTCTCTCTCTCTCTCTCTCTCTCTCTCTCTCTCTCTCTCTCTCTCTCTCTCTTATATAAGTTTTCAAACCCATTAAATTTAACAATAAGAGTAAGTAGTACTTGGAATAATTTTAGGTAACGACCTCAAGTATTCTACACAGTGGGTCTACCTATCTACCTGCAGGGTGTTCCTGGGGGTCAACGCCCCAGCGGCTGTGAGTAGCAGGACAAAGACATAGCTAAGGTTTCATAGTTACAAACTTCAGTGAGGCACTCTTCAAATATCACATTGAATGTGAAGTCTGATCTTGATTCCCAGATGACATGACAGTCGAATATAAACGACAGAAGGGGACCATTATATTTAAGAAACGAACCATTTGTGATGACTCGCACGGCCAGGAAGGTGCCTTCATGCCGGCGAAGGGCTCTTGGTCCTGGGAGTTGAAGCTACCCCTACAATTCCTCGAATCAGACGTGATTGCCTGTCGTTCTCCCAGGCGTTATATGATCCCTACGGGACACTTCTATATGAATATAAAAATAACTTGATGTATTTCGGCCGCTGCGCGATCCTAGAAAAGTATCCCCGTATTGTACCTTATACACGCAAAAGCAATAGTGGAAGATGGTCACAAAATTTAATTGAATCAAAATATAAAAATGTGTGTGCATGCTTGTACGTATGAATGTGAGTACTTGTTTATAGTGTACTTTCTTATGTATGTGTGCACATGCATATTCGTGAGTATTTGTGTATTTACATATGTAAATCTTTTGTATGTAGGTTTGTGAGCAAATGTGTACATGTGCATATGTATACATGTGTGTGTGTACACATGCGCATGACGCCGAGGACGACTACTTGGTCAGTTTAACCAGATCCTAGTAGTATTAGCAGTAGTTCAAATTGCAGAAATTCATCTAAATTTCCATCCATCCCCGGGTATGTATACATTTCTTTGTAATCCGGAAAGTTATCCATCCAGGATAACTCAGTCAGTGCGTCATCGAGGACTGTCCCCAAGGGTACGACCCACGCCTGTTGACTAACACCCAGGTACCTACTTACTGCTGGGTGGACAGGGACAGTAGGTGTAAGGAAACACGCCCAGCATTTCCACCCGTGTCGGGATAGAACCAGACACTTAAGTGTATGCGAGGCTACAGCGTTGCCAACCACCATTAATAAAGTAAAATATTTATTTCTTTGTAAAGGTTACAATGTGGAATTACAATTTTGGTTTGCTAGGTACAAAGAAAGCCACTATCATGCCGGGGCATTTCTGGCAAACTAATCCTAGTATACCTAGAGGATACCTGGAGGGGGTATCGGGGGTCAACGCCCGCGCGACCCGGTCTATGACCAGGCTTCATAGTGGATCAGGGCCTGATCAACTAGGCTGTTACTGTTGGCCGCACGCAACCCGACACATGAGCCACAGCCCGTCTGGTCAGGTACTGACTTTAGGTGCCTGTCCACTGCCTGCTTGAAGATAACCAGGGGACTATTGGTAATCCCCCTTATGTATGCTGAGAGGCAGTTGAACAGTCTTGGGCCCCTGACACATATTATGTTGTCTCTTATCGTGATAGTGACGCCCCTGCTTTTCACTGGGGGATGTTGCATCGTCTGCCGAGTCTTTTGCTTTTATAGCGAGTGATTTTCGTGTGCAAGTTTGGTAGTAATCCCGCTAGGATTTTCCAAGTGTATATAATCATGTATCTCCCGCCTGCGCTCTAGGGAGTACAGGTTTAGGAACTTCAAGCGTTCCCAGTAATTTAGGTGTTTTATCGCCGTGAAAGTTCTCTGTACAATTTCTAAATCAACAGTTTCACCTGCTGTACATAACTACTTAAGGTTTACTATACTAATAGCAGGAGTGTAAGAAATAAGATAGATGAGCTAAGATTAATTGCAAGTGCAGGAAACATAGATATTATTGCTATAACAGAGACCTGGCTCAATCTGAAAGATAGAGAGATGCCCTCTGAATGTCACATACAAGGCTATAAATTATTCCACACTGACAGGGTCAACAGGAAAGGTGGTGGAGTAGCGATGTATGTCAGAGACAATTTAAATTGTTGTGTTAGACAAGATATTAAATTAGAAGCGTCAGCCGCTGAATCTGTTTGGTTACAGCTTCTCGAGGGCCGAGAAAAACTAATTTTGGGTGTGATTTTACAGGGCCCCAAATCTTGATAGGGAGTGCAGTAAACTTCTATGGGACGAAATTCGTAAGGCATCTACATACGAAAATGTTGTGCTAATGGGAGATTTCAACTATAGACAGATTGACTGGAGCAATTTGACAGGAAATTTAGAGTCAGGTGACTTTCTTGATACGATCCAGGATTGTTTTTTAAAACAGTTTGTGACAGAGCCAACTAGGGGAAATAACCTCCTTGACTTGGTTCTTGCCAGTAGGGAAACACTAATTAATAATCTTGAGGTTAATGATGAGCTTGGGGAAAGTGATCACAAATCACTCAGTTTTAATATATCATGGTATTCCCCTAATAATGGCAATCAAGTCTCCGTCCCTGACTTTCGCTTGGCTGATTTCATAGGACTGAAAAATTACTTAGGTGGGGCTGAACTGGAATGACCTGACTAAGGGTCAGGTAGGTGGTGATGGTTGCCGATATGATGCTTTCCAGGGCATAGTTCTAGCTGCTCAGTCAAATTATGTTCCAAATAGGGAAATCAGATCAAACAAAAATGATCCTAAATGGATGAACAATAGATTAAAATATCTGATTGGTCAAAAGAGAGGCATATATAGGCAAATCAAAAGAGGAGAGGGGCAATTGAGAAATCGATATATTCAGTTAAAGAGAGAAATAAAAAAGGGAATTAGAAAAGCAAAAAGAGATTATGAGGTTAAAGTTGCAAGAGAATCGAAGACTAACCCAAAAGGATTCTTTCAGGTATACAGAAGTAAGATCAGGGACAAGATAGGCCCACTCAAAAGTTCCTCGGGTCAGCTCACTGACAGTGATAAGGAAATGTGTAGAATTTTTAACACATACTTCCTCTCAGTTTTTACACAGGAGGATACCAGCGATATTCCAGTAATGATAAATTATGTAGAACAGGACGATAATAAACTGTGCACTATTAGGGTCACAAGTGACATGGTCCTTAGGCAAATAAATAAATTAAAACCTAACAAATCCCCAGGCCCTGATGAACTGTATGCAAGGGTTCTAAAGGAATGTAAAGAGGTGCTTAGCACACCTTTGGCTAATCTTTTCAACATATCACTACAAACTGGCATGGTGCCAGATAAGTGGAAAATGGCAAATGTGATACCTATTTTCAAAACAGGTGACAGGTCCTTAGCTTCGAACTATAGACCAATAAGCCTAACCTCCATAGTGGGAAAATTTATGGAATCAATAATTGCCGAGGGCAGTTCGTAGCCACCTTGAAAAGCATAAATTAATCAACGAATCTCAGCATGGTTTTACAAAGGGGCGTTCCTGCCTTACGAATTTATTAACTTTTTTCACTAAGGTATTTGAGGTAGATCATGGTAATGAATATGATATTGTGTATATGGACTTCAGTAAGGCTTTTGACAGGGTCCCACATCAGAGACTATTGAGGAAAATTAAAGCACATGGAATAGGAGGAGAAATTTTTTCCTGGATAGAGGCATGGTTGACAAATAGGCAGCAGAGAGTTTGCATAAATGGGGAGAAATCAGAGTGGGGAAGTGTCACGAGCGGTGTTCCACAGGGGTCAGTGTTGGGCCCCCTGCTGTTCACAATCTACATAAACGACATAGATGAGGGCATAAAGAGCGACATCGGCAAGTTTGCCGATGACACCAAAATAGGCCGTCGAATTCATTCTGACGAGGACATTCGAGCACTCCAGGAAGATTTGAATAGACTGATGCAGTGGTCGGAGAAGTGGCGGATGCGGTTTAATATAGACAAATGCAAAGTTCTAAATGTTGGACAGGACAATAACCATGCCACATATAAACTAAATAATGTAGATCTTAATATTACGGATTGCGAAAAAGATTTAGGAGTTCTGGTTAGCAGTGATCTGAAACCAAGACAACAGTGCATAAGTGTTCGCAATAAAGCTAATAGAATCCTTGGCTTCATATCAAGAAGCATAAATAATAGGAGTCCTCAGGTTGTTCTTCAACTCTATACATCCTTGGTTAGGCCTCATTTAGATTATGCTGCACAGTTTTGGTCACCTTATTACAGAATGGATATAAATTCTCTGGAAAATGTACAAAGGAGGATGACAAAGTTGATCCCATGTATCAGAAACCTTCCCTATGAGGATAGACTAAGGGCCCTGAATCTGCACTCTCTAGAAAGACGTAGAATTAGGGGGGATATGATTGAGGTGTATAAATGGAAGACAGGAATAAATAAAGGGGATGTAAATAGTGTGCTGAAAATATCTAGCCTAGACAGGACTCGCAGCAATGGTTTTAAGTTGGAAAAATTCAGATTCAGGAAGGATATAGGAAAGTACTGGTTTGGTAATAGAGTTGTGGATGAGTGGAACAAACTCCCAAGTACAGTTATAGAGGCCAGAACGTTGTGTAGCTTTAAAAATAGGTTGGATAAATACATGAGTGGATGTGGGTGGGTGTGAGTTAGACCTGATAGCTTGTGCTACCAGGTCGGTTGCCGTGTTCCTCCCTTAAGTCAATGTGACCTGACCTGACTAGGTTGGGTGCATTGGCTTAAGCCGGTAGGAGACTTGGACCTGCCTCGCATGGGCCAGTAGGCCTTCTGCAGTGTTCCTTCGTTCTTATGTTCTTAAATCTAGACAAGATAAGAGTGGTTAATTTTTATTAAAATCTTTATTTAATCTTAATATTAATGCAAGGTAGTCAAGGTGGAGGTTTATAATAATAATAATAATCTTGAAGTTACACAAGAAAATATTAAAATTAATGGTTCAAGCAGTAACATTTCATGGATTGGTTGTTTAATAGACTAGAGGTCATATAATATAATTGATTTGAAGTTGTTTTGGTTGGTTTGGTTAGTATTGGTCGATAGGATTTCAACTTAACCCAACCAAAAAATCCACATTTCCCACTGAATGTGTAAGTTTCTCTGTACACTATAGTAATCATTCACCACTCTTCCAAGCCGGCAATGTGGCCGGAGAAAATTTAGTTAGAGAGGAGTATACCTATACCTATCTGGAGCCCTATACTAATGTATTCCTGCCTCAGCTATCTAAAAAAAATTAGATATAAGTAGACTGTAGGTAGTTCTGAACAGATAACCACGATAGAGGTATGGGTGTGTGTGGGAAACAAGCAGGTTGCAACACTAGGGTTGGAAACAGTAAATGTATAAAAGGCATTCAGCATGAAGTTATAAATAAAGACAATAGATCAGGTCAGCAAACAAAGGGGGACAGCAGAGGGCAGCAAGGGACTAGCTCCCTTAAGGTTTACTATACTAATAGCAGGAGTGTAAGAAATAAGATAGATGAGCTAAGATTAATTGCAAGTGCAGGAAACATAGATATTATTGCTATAACAGAGACCTGGCTCAATCTGAAAGATAGAGAGATGCCCTCTGAATGTCACATACAAGGCTATAAATTATTCCACACTGACAGGGTCAACAGGAAAGGTGGTGGAGTAGCGATGTATGTCAGAGACAATTTAAATTGTTGTGTTAAACAAGATATAAAATTAGAAGCTTCTCGAGGGCCGAGAAAAACTAATTTTGGGTGTGATTTACAGGGCCCCAAATCTTGATAGGGAGTGCAGTAAACTTCTATGGGACGAAATTCGTAAGGCATCTACATACGAAAATGTTGTGCTAATGGGAGATTTCAACTATAGACAGATTGACTGGAGCAATTTGACAGGAAATTTAGAGTCAGGTGACTTTCTTGATACGATCCAGGATTGTTTTTTTAAACAATTTGTGACAGAGCTAACTAGGGGAAACAACCTCCTTGACTTGGTTCTTGCCAGTAGGGAAACACTAATTAATAATCTTGAGGTTAATGATGAGCTTGGGGAAAGTGATCACAAATCACTCAGTTTTAATATATCATGGAATTCCCCTAATAATGGCAATCAAGTCTCTGTCCCTGACTTCCGCTTGGCTGATTTCATAGGACTGAAAAATTACTTAGGTGGGCTGAACTGGAATGACCTGACTAAGGGTCAGGTAGGTGGTGATGGTTGCCGATATGACGCTTTCCAGGGCATAGTTCTAGCTGCTCAGTCAAATTGTGTTCCAAATAGGGAAATCAGATCAAACAAAAATGATCCTAAATGGATGAACAATAGATTAAAATATCTGATTGGTCAAAAGAGAGGCATATATAGGCAAATCAAAAGAGGAGAGGGGCAATTAAGAAATCGATATATTCAGTTAAAGAGAGAAATAAAAAAGGTAATTAGAAAAGCAAAAAGAGATTGAGGTTAAAGTTGCAAGAGAATCGAAGACTAACCCAAAAGGATTCTTTCAGGTATACAGAAGTAAGATCAGGGACAAGATAGGCCCACTCAAAAGTTCCTCGGGTCAGCTCACTGGCAGTGATAAGGAAATGGGTAGAATTTTTAACATATACTTCCTCTCAGTTTTTACACAGGAGGATACCAGCGATATTCCAGAAATGATAAATTATGTAGAACAGGACGATAATAAACTGTGCACAATTAGGGTCACAAGTGACATGGTCCTTAGGCAAATAGATAAATTAAAACCTAACAAATCCCCAGGCCCTGATGAACTGTATGCAAGGGTTCTAAAGGAATGTAAAGAGGAGCTTAGCAAACCTTTGGCTAATCTTTTCAACATATCTGGCACCATGCCAGTTAGTAGTGATAAGTGGAAAATGGCAAATGTGATACCTATTTTCAAAGCAGGTGACAGGTCCTTAGCTTCGAACTATAGACGAATAAACCTAACCTCCATAGTGGGAAAATTTATGTAATCAATAATTGCCGAGGCAGTTCGTAGCCACCTTGAAAAGCGTAAATTAATCAACGAATCTCAGCATGGTTTTACAAAGGGGCGTTCCTGCCTTACGAATTTATTAACTTTTTTCACTAAGGTATTTGAGGAGGTAGATCATGGTAATGAATATGATATTGTGTATATGGACTTCAGTAAGGCTTTTGACAGGGTCCCACATCAGAGACTATTGAGGAAAATTAAGGCGCATGGAATAGGAGGAGAAATATTTTCCTGGATAGAGGCATGGTTGACAAATAGGCAGCAGAGAGTTTGCATAAATGGGGAGAAATCAGAGTGGGGAAGCGTCACGAGCGGTGTTCCACAGGGGTCAGTGTTGGGCCCCCTGCTGTTCACAATCTACATAAACGACATAGATGAGGGCATAAAGAGCGACATCAGCAAGTTTGCCGATGACACCAAAATAGGCCGTCGAATTCATTCTGACGAGGACATTAGAGCACTCCAGGAAGATTTGAATAGACTGATGCAGTGGTCGGAGAAGTGGCAGATGCAGTTAGTAAGTAAGTAAGTAAGTAAGTTTATTCAGGTATACACAAATACAGTTACATAGAATTATCATACATAGCAGCATATGTGTAGAGAACCTAGGATAACCCAAAAAAGTCAGACAGAGTGACTTATTTCCATTGGGGTCCTTTTACCTTATTATTATAATATAAAGGTTATAATATTTTCTTATTCTACAGTGAAGATAACATCTTATTATCATACTAAAAAGACTATCTACTACACCAAGGTCATTAAGACTACAATACGAGGGTCATTACTAGGAATATGGTAAAATTTACACGTATGTTAGCTAAAAAATAGAAAATCATTCCCCTCCCTTTTTGTAGCTACATTCATCAGACACCTTTTGGCACTCTTCTTGAACTGGTTCATGCTATGACTGGCTTTGACATGTGCCGGCAGTCTGTTCCATTCCTTTATTGCTGTACAATAAAAGGTGTTTGAAGCCTGTCCAATGACTGTGGGTACTACAAAGTTGTGCTCTCTCCCCCTAGTACTATGATTGCTTTGGTTCCCAACCTTGACAAAATTGACAGCAAGATATTCTTGACATTGTTTGTGAGCAATTTTATAAACATGATTTAGCTTCAGTTGTTTTACTCTGTCTTCAACATTCAGCATATCCAACTGCTGTAATTCATCCTGGCCTTCATGTTCTCTTGGTCCCAGCCCCAGGATGAATCTTACGATTTTGTTCTGGGTGATTTGCAGTCTATCTTTGTTTTTTTGTCAAGGCAGAGTACCAAGAAGAGCAAGCGTAATCCATATGGCATTGTATAAGGGCTAGACATAGGGTCCTGCAAGCCTCAGTAGGTAGACACTGTGCTTGTCTATACAGGAACTTCAGTCTGGCATTCGCTTTCTTTACTACACTGTTCCCTATCAATTCTCCTGACATGCATGGGTCAAAGGGGATTCCCAAATATTTTACTGATGAAACCAAAGTGATGGGCTCCCCATTACATTGAACATTAAAATTATTTACCCTTCTCAGTTTATGTTTCGTGCCAAAGAGAATGGCTTCAGTTTTCCCTAGGTGTAATGATAGTTTGTTGTCTACTAACCATTTGCTGCAGGACTCCAGTTCCAGTGTTAAAACATTAGCAATATCTTGTGGGTCTTTACCTGACACTAACAGAGCACAGTCATCTGCATACAGTAGGAGTTTGCACTTGACAGTGATAGGCATATCATTGACATAACATAAGAATAATAAGGGACCCAGAATACTACCTTGGGGAACTCCACATGTTATCGGCAGGGGTTCTGATTCTGTTTTGTTGATTTTGACTATTTGTCTCCTGTTGCTAAGGTAGGACTTAAACCAGTCTACAGAACCTATACCGATAGCTTGAAGTTTATTACATAATATATTGTGGTTGACAGTATCGGCCTTTTGCAGGTCTAAGGTTACCATACCTATGAGGTTCCCCTTTGACATTTCAGTTTTCAGGTAATCCATCAGATTAATAAGGTAGGTGTCGGTTGAGTAGGATCTTCTAAAGCCCGATTGATAGCTATGGAGAATGTTGTTGTCATTAAGGTACTTAACTACTTGAGAATACACCGCCCTCTCTAGAATTATAGATATTATACTGAGTATACTAACAGGCCTATAGTTGCTTACATCAGACCTACTATTTTTCTTGAAGATAGGAGTAACTCTGGCCTCCTTGAACCCCTCCGGTACGGTATTAGTGGTGATTGATAGATTTATTATGTGAGCAATAGGGATTGACAGTTCAGAAGCACCATCTTTTAGGAACTTAGACGGGATGTTAGCAGGGCCTGTGCTCTTAGTTGGGTTTAACCTGCTTAGTTCTTTTTGAATAAAGTCATGAGATACACTTACTAGTTGACAACTGTTTGGGGTTACCCCTTTATTGGTATAGTATGTTTGAAACTTATCAGAGTCTGTGTTAAAGGTATTTGATGCAGCTGGTAGTTTACTTACTAGTGTTGATGCAACAGATGTGTAGTAGGAATTAAAGCAATTTGCCACCTTAGATGTTTCGTGGCATACCTCATTATCGATAGTGAGTACTATGTTAGACCTATCTACTGGCTTATGGCTATACCCCAACTGTTTTAGTTGTTGCCAGAGCTTTCTGGGGTTATGCTTATACTCTTCAATTTTTGAGCAGTAGTGCTTTGCCTTTGCTCCTTTTATAAGTCTCTGTACTCTGTTCCTCACCCTTTGGAATTCATTTAGTGCTGCAATATCCTGTCTGTTTGCTTTAAATCTTTTTAGCAGCTGGTCTCTGAATTTCATATTATCTAATATCTCAGTATTCATCCAGGGTTCAGTTCTTCGTTTAATCCTAACCTCTTTAACTGGTGCAATATTATCAAGGATGGTAGTGAACATTGTTTTGAATTTTTCCCAGGCATCGTTTACGTCCGTGCAACTTGTTATCTCTGTCCAGTCACAATTGTGTAGCCTATTTACCAGTGTTTCTTTACTGTAGTTTCTAGTTGACCTCATTTTTATTGTCCTGTGTAGGCCTATCCTATCCCTGGTGATTTTCCTGGTGCAGTAAATGATGAAATGATCACTAAGACCTGTGGTAATGACGCCTGACTGACTAATGTTCTCAGAGCGGTTACAAAGTATGTGGTCAATTAGGGTGACTGAGAACTGTGTGATCCGGGTTGGATTATTAATTAGTTGAGTGTAACTATTTAATCCTAGAATTTGCTTATACCTTTTGCATAGCTCGTTATTTTGCTGCTGAAAACAGATATTGAAGTCGCCCAGTATTATTGTCTCGCAATTGTTTTCAACTCCGGACAAGACTCTGGAAAAGTCTTCTAAGAACTGGTCCTGGGTAGGAGGGCGGTAACTAGCTCCTACTAAGATGGGTTTGGTCTTAGGAAGCAGCACTTCAAACCATAGAATCTCCAGTTTATTGCTATTTAAATCAGGTCTTGGGTTGTAAGCTAAGTCATTTCTAATGTAGGCACATACTCCACCACCCTTTCTGTTCCTATCTAAGCGTTTTATATTGTAACCATCTATTTAATATAGACAAATGCAAAGTTCTAAATGTTAAACCATACCCCCGGCCGGGATTGAACCGGCCGGGGGTATGGTTTATTTGCAATCGTGTCATTACGATTTCTAAATGTTGATAGCTTTGTAATGGTCCAAGTCGGACCGAAACCTCGTCGTAAGCTTCTCTCTTTTATGTGCGGGTTATTTGTGTATATTTCTAAATGTTGGACAGGACAATAACCATGACATATATAAACTAAATAATGTAGATCTTAATATTACGGATTGCGAAAAAGATATAGTTCTGGTTAGCAGTAATCTGAAACCAAGACAAC
Organism: Cherax quadricarinatus; assembly: GCF_038502225.1. Classification (NCBI taxonomy): domain Eukaryota; kingdom Metazoa; phylum Arthropoda; class Malacostraca; order Decapoda; family Parastacidae; genus Cherax; species Cherax quadricarinatus. The sequence continues at coordinate 8,529,710 of NC_091321.1, forward strand.
AGTGCATAAGTGTTCGCAATAAAGCTAATAGAATCCTTGGCTTCATATCAAGAAGCATAAATAATAGGAGTCCTCAGGTTGTTCTTCAACTCTATACATCCTTGGTTAAGCCTCATTTAGATTATGCTGCACAGTTTTGGTCACCGTATTACAGAATGGATATAAATGCTCTGGAAAATGTACAAAGGAGGATGACAAAGTTGATCCCACGAATCAGAAACCTTCCCTATGAGGATAGACTAAGGGCCCTGAATCTGCACTCTCTAGAAAGGCGTAGAATTAGGGGGGATATGATTAAGGTGTATAAATGGAAGACAGGAATAAATAAAGGGGATGTAAATAGTGTGCTGAAAATATCTAGCCTAGATAGGACTCGCAGCAGCGGTTTTAAGTTGGAAAAATTCAGATTCAGGAAGGATATAGGAAAGTACTGGTTTGGTAATAGAGTTGTGGATGAGTGGAACAAACTCCCAAGTACAGTTATAGAGGCCAGAACGTTGTGTAGCTTTAAAAATAGGTTGGATAAATACATGAGTGGATGTGGGTGGGTGTGAGTTGGACCTGATAGCTTGTGCTACCAGGTCGGTTGCCGTGTTCCTCCCTTAAGTCAATGTGACCTGACCTGACTAGGTTGGGTGCATTGGCTTAAGCCGGTAGGAGACTTGGACCTGCCTCGCATGGGCCAGTAGGCCTGCTGCAGTGTTCCTTCGTTCTTATGTTCTTATATGAACCATAAAGTCTCTCTCCCCCCTCTCTCTCTCCTCTCCCATCCCTCCCTCCCCTCTCCTCTCCCATCCCTCCCTCCCCTCTCCTCTCCTCTCCTCTCCTCTCTCACCCCTCCCCATTAACAGGTCGCTGCTAACGGGGCAACAGGAATATTAGTGAGTAAAAACGGGGTAGAGTCAACAGCGTGCTGGTGATGGGGGATAGGAGGGGAGTGAAGGCCTGCAGACACGCGCTCCTGGCTCCTGCTTCTTTAATTGAAAGTTAAAAAATGCAGCGCTAGGGCGGAGGGGGCCCTTAGGGAAGACAGGGAGAGTGTGAAAGGAGGGAACGGGGGAGAGCGTAGAAAGAAGAGCATGGAGAGAGAGAGGAGTACACATGGGAAAGAGATAACAGAGGAATTGGAAGACCACACCGAGAACAATATCACAATATCTTCTACTTCCTAGATTAAGTAGTATCGTGTATTATTTAGGTGACTGAGTCAAGGGCAGAAAAGCAGAAGACTCTCTCCCCACCCTCTGTTCCCTCCTGCCATTAGCGCTAAATTCACAAGGGTCATGCAGCACTGGAATGAGGGAGTAAAGGAGGGAAAGAGGCCGTTAAGATAAATTTGTTTGGATTTTTAACGCAAAGGGTTAGCCACCCAGGATAACCCAAAAAAGTCAAGTGGTCATTGAGGATTGCCTGCCTTATTTCTATTGGGACAGCAGGTGTAAGGAAACATGCCCAACATTTCTACCCATGTCAGGGATCGAACCACAGATACTAAATGTGTGAGGCAAGAGCGTTGTCAACAAATTCAAATTCAAATTCAAAGTTTATTCTCTATAAAGATTACAATGTTGAATTTACAGAATTTGGTTGTTGTGTGGTTTACATGTAGTTAAATAATGATTACAGAGTGTACCACTAGAACGCCTAGCATGGCTAGGCATTTCGGGCAGACCTAGTTTAATTCTTTATTTTGAAATATTACAAATTATGAGGTAAGTTGGTATTATGGCTAAGTGACTAAATACTAGTTTGTTAGTTTAGCAATGTGAATGCTTTTGTTTTGGCACAGTACATAGTTTCAGTATTGGAGTATCATAGGATTCATTATTTTAAGATTGAGATTAATATTTCTGTTTATGGTCAAATGGGTGAGTGAGTGTAAGTGTGAACCACCAGGTGGTATTCGTGTAGTTAGTTGATGGGGTGTATCAGGGAGATAAGATGTTTTCTAATGGTAGTTTTGAAGGTGATGAATGTGTCTGCAGTTCGAGAGTTCTCAGGTAGCGTGTTCCAGATTTTAGGGCCTTTGACATACATTGAATTTTTGTAAAGGTTTAGTCGGACACGGGGAATGTCGTAGAGATGTTTGTGTCTGGTGTTATGCCTGTGGGTTCTGTCACAACTATCAAGAAAGCGTTTTAGGTCAAGGTTGATATTGGAGTTTAAGGTCCTGTAGATGTAGATTGCACAGTAGTAAGTGTGGATGTACTGAACAGGGAGTAAGTTTAGATCTATGAAGAGTGGGGGGGGGGGTGTTGCCAGGGATGGGATTTAGTGATTATTCTTACTGCAGCTTTTTGTTGGGTTATTATTGGCTTTAGGTGTGTTGCTGCAGTTGATCCCCAAGCACAAATAGCATAGGTGAGGTATGGATAAATAAGTGAGTGGTATAGTGTGAGAAGGGCAGTTTGCGGCACGTAGTATCGTATCTTGGAGAGGATCCCAACTGTTTTGGATACTTTTTTTGGTTATGTGTTGGATATGGGTGCTGAAATTCAGGTTGTTGTCAAGGTATAGGCCTAGGAATTTGCCCTCATTATGTCTGGTAATTAGAGTGTTGTCGATCTTAATGTTAATTTGTGCATCTCCTGCTCTGCTACCAAACATAATATAGTAGGTTTTGTCAGTGTTAAGCGTAAGTTTATTGGCTGTCATCCAAGTCGATATTTTGATCAGCTCCTCGTTAACAATGGTGTTGAGGGTGGCAAGATTAGGGTGAGAGATGACATAAGTCGTGTCTTCAGCAAAGAGAATGGGTTTCAGGTGTTGGGATACGTTTGGAAGATCATTGATATATATGAGGAAGAGCAGGGGACCAAGGACACTTCCCTGCGGAACTCCAGTATCAAGTGGCCGTGTTGTTGATGCTGTGTCTTTAATGGTAACATACTGATACCTATTAGTAAGGTAAGATTTGAAATAAGCAAGCGCATGGCCTCTTATACCGTAATGGTCAAGTTTGTGGAGTAGGATGTCGTGGTCTACTGTGTCAAAAGCTTTTCTTAGGTCAATAAAAATTCCTAGTGGATATTCCTTATTTTCCAATGCTGTGTAAAGCAGATCTAGCATTTTTATGATTGCATCATTAGTGCTTTTATTTTTCCTAAATCCAAATTGGCAAGGGTTGAGTATGTTTTGTGCTGTTATAAATGAATATAGTCTCCTGTGCACGAGTTTCTCAAAGATTTTGGATAGCAATGGTAAGTTGATATTGGCCTATAGTTAAGTCTGTAGGGTCACCACCTTTATGTATTGGTGTAACCCTTGCCATCTTGAGTAGTTTCGGGAAGGTGCTAGTTTCTAGTGACTTGTTAAAAAGTAATGAAATAGCATGCGAAAGGACATGGGCCGCTCGCTTGTACAGTAATGGTGGGACATTAGACAGATTCCCCGTGTTGTTTTTAAGTGACTTTATAATCTCGGTGACTTCCGAGGGCTCAGTTGGTGCAAGATAGAAGGAATTTGGGAAATTCCCATCTAGGTAGTCCCCGACATGGGCATTGGTATGTGGGATTTTATTGGCGAGATTAGATCCTATGGTTGAGAAGAAGTCGTTTATCTTGTTAGCTGTGTCAGTGGGATGTAGTGGTGTTTCATTAGGTTTAGTTAGAACAATATTCTTGTTTTTTTTCAGTTTGTGGGTCCCTAGAATCTGAGAGAGTGTTTTCCAGGTCTTTTTTATATCTCCTCTAGTGTCTGTGAATCTACTGGAGTAGTATAGTTGTTTGGCTTTCTTTATTACTTTGGTGAGAACTGATGAATAGTGTTTAAGAATAAAATTTCAGTTGCTTGAGTTGTGGTTTCCCTATTGGATCATGGTTGCTACAAATGCGATGTTCCATTAATATTTACATTTTTTATTAGGCAAATCATGTCCAGGACACAGTAATCCCTACTGGAGAAGTGGAAGAAAGGAGGTAGAGGTTTGGTTAGTTGGTAAGGTTTTGAGCCTATCAACTGCATAAGGGTCACTAAAATAGGGGTGAAAGTAAATTCTTGATGTAGGGAGAGAATACCATTGGTAGGGGTGAGGTAAAGGGGCATCTTAATGGGATGGTGTGGGGAGGTCATGTTTACCTGGAGTTTACCTGTAGAGAGTTCCGGGGGTCAATGCCCCTGTGGCCCGGTCTGTGACCAGGCCTCATGGTGGATCAGAGCCTGATCAACCAGGCTGCATGCAATCCAATGTACGAGCCACAGCCCGGCTGGTCAGGTACCGACTTTAGGTGCTTGTCCAGTGCCTGCTTGAAGACAGCCAGGGGTCTATTGGTAATCCCCCTTATGTATGCTGGGAGGCAGTTGAACAGTCTTGGGCCCCTGACACTTATTTTATTGTCTCTTAATGTGCTAGTGACACCCCTGCTTTTCATTGGGGGGATGTTGCATCGTCTGCCGAGTCTTTTGCTTTTGTTGTGAGTGATTTTCGTGTGCAAGTTCGGTACTAGTCCCTCTAGGATTTTCCAGGTGTATATAATCATGTATCTCTCCCGCCTGCTTTCCAGGAACTTCAAGCGCTCCTAGTAATTGAGGTGTTTTATCTCCGTTATGTGCACCGTGAAGGTTCTCTGTACATTTTCTAGGTCAGCAATTTCACCTGCCTTGAAAGGTGCTGTTGGTATGCAGCAATATTCCAGCCTAGATAGAACAAGTGACCTGAAGAGTGTCATCATGGGCTTGGCATCCCTAGTTTTGAAGGTTCTCATTATCCATCCTGTCATTTTTCTAGCAGATGCGATTGATACAATGTTATGGTCCTTGAAGGTGACATCCTCTGACATGATCACCCCCAGGTCTTTGACATTGGTTTTTCGTTCTATTTTGTAGCCGGAATTTGTTTTGTACTCTGATGAAGTTTTAATTTCCTCATGTTTACCATATCGGAGTATTTGAAATTTCTCATTGTTGAACTTCATATTGTTTTCTGCAGCCCATTGAAAGATTTGGTTGATGTCTGCCTGGAGCCTTGCAGTGTCTGCAATGTCTGCACTGTCATGCAGATTCGGGTGTTATCTGCAAAGGAAGACACGGTGCTGTGGCTAACATTCTTGTCTATGTCAGATAAGATAAGATAGATTTCGTTCGGATTTTTAACCCCGGAGGGTTAGCCACCCAGGATAACCCAAGAAAGTCAGTGCATCATCGAGGACTGTCTAACTTATTTCCATTGGGGTCCTTAATCTTGTCCCCCAGGATGCGACCGACACCAGTCGACTAACACCCAGGTACCTATTTGCTGCTAGGTGAACAGGACAACAGGTGTAAGGAAACGTGTCGAAATGTTTCCACCCGCCGGGAATCGAACCCGGGCCCTCCGTGTGTGAAGCGGGAGCTTTAGCCACCATATAAAAAAATAAGAAAGAAGGAACACTGCAGCAGGCCTACTGACCCATGCGGAGCAGGTCCATGTCCCCCCCTGGATTAGACCAATGACCCACCCCCCGGATTATCCCAATGACCCACCCAGTCTGGTCATCCCTACTCAAGGATGGAGCACTGTACCAGACCCAGCAGCAAAGCTAGACAGGTCCAACTCACACCCACCCACACCCACTCATGTATTTATCTAACCTATTTTTAAAACTACACAACGTTTTAGCCTCGATAACTGTACTCGGGAGCTTGTTCCACTCATCCACAACTCTATTACCAAACCAGTGCTTTCCTATATCCTTCCTGATTCTGAATTTTTCCAACTTGAAACCATTGCTGTGAGTCCTGTCTTGGCTGGAAATTTTCAGCACACTATTTACATCCCCTTTATTTATTCCTGTTTTCCATTTATACACCTCGATCATATCCCCCCTAATTCTACGCCTTTCGAGAGAGTGCAGATTCAGGGCCCTCAGTCTATCCTCATAGGGAAAATTTCTGATACATGGGATCATCTTTGTCATCCTCGTTTGTACGTTTTCCAGAGCATTTATATCCATTCTGTAATACGGTGACCAGAACTGAGCAGCATAGTCTAAATGAGGCCTAACCAAGGATATATAGAGTTGAAGAACAACCTGAGGACTTCTATTATTTAAACTTCTAGATATGAAGCCAAGAATTCTGTTAGCTTTATTGCGAACACTAATGCACTGTTGTCTTGGTTTTAGATTACTGCTAACCAGAACTCCTAAATCCTTTTCGCTATCGGTAGTATTAAGTTCTACATTATTTAGTTTATATGTGACATGGTTATTTAACTGTCCAACATTTAGAACTTTGCATTTGTCAATATTAAACTGCATCTGCCACTTCTCCGACCATTGTGCCAGTCTATACAAATCATCCTGGAGTGTTCTAATGTCCTCATTAGAATGAATTGGACGGCCTATTTTGGTGTCATCAGCTGGGAGTGAGTACTGTGCCTTGTGGAACAGAGCTTTTCACTGTAGCCGCCTCAGACTTCACTCTGTTGACTACTACTATTTGTGTTCTGTTTGTGAGGAAATTATAGATCCATCTACCAATTTTTCCAGTTATTCCTTAGCACGCATTTTGTGTGCTATTACGCCATGGTCACATGTGTCGAAGGCTTTTGCAAAGTCTGTAAATATTACATCTGCATTATTTTTGTCTTCTAGTGTATCTAGGATCGTGTATCTAGGATCTCGTAGTGATCCAGTCGTTGAGACAGACAGAAGCAACCTGCTCTAAACCCATGTTGCCCTGGGTTGTGTAATTGATGGGTATCTAGATGGGTGGCGATCTTGCTTCTTAGGACCCTTTCAAAGATTTTTATGATATGGGATGTTAGAGCTTGTGGTCTGTAGTTCTTTGCTATTGCCTTACTGTCCCCTTTGTGGAGTGGGGCTATGTCCGTTGTTTTTAGTAACTGTAGGACGGCCCCCCGTGTCCATTCTCCCTCTTCATAAGGTGGTAAAAGCACGTGATAGGGACTTCTTGCAGTTCTTGATGAACACGGAGTTCCAAGAGTCTGGCCCTGGGGCAGAGTGCATGGGCATGGGCATGTCATTTATCACCTGTTCGAAGTCATTTGGCATCAGGATAACATTAGATAGGCTTGTGTTTACTAAATTCTGTGGCTCTCTCATAAAAAATTCATTTAGATCTTCGACTCTGTCTGGTTAGCGGCTTGCTAAAAACTGAGTCATATTGGGACTTGAGTAGCTCACTCATTTCCTTGCTGTCATCTGTGTAGGACCCATGTTGTTTAAGTAGGGGCCCAATACTGGATGTTGTTCTCGACTTTGATTTGGCATAAGAAAAGAAATACTTTGGGTTTCTTTCGATTTCATTTATGGCTTTTAGTTCTTCCCGCGATTCCTGACTCCTATAAGATTCCTTTAGCTTTAGTTGAATGTTTGCTATTTCTCTGACCAGTGTCTCCCAATAGCCTCTCATCCTTTTTTCAGTGTAGATTATAAACCAAAATTTTATAAATCTCTACTGGAATTTTTTGTATGCTTTCATAGCTCGGCCTAATTTGTAAGATTGTGTTACAAATTCACACCCCTTAGTAGACTAAATTTCCTCTCTTCCAGACACTTGAACAAGTTGTATTACTATTATGATGGCAAGGCTCAAAACCTTGAAGGGCAATGCAGGTTTCAGGTAATAAGCTTATTCTTTAAAAGGGGGGTAAGTTCTATTCCTTAGATTAAGAGTCCTTCACCAGCATCAAGGTGCCTTCTGAAGGGTGAACAAATAGAAATCACCACTCATGACATCATGGAATATTTTTTTAAACACAGTAAGTGTCAAGGGGCTACCACTCTGCATCACCCTTCATGTCCATCTCACACTGTAAAAATTCTATGTACATGAAGGGCCCAAAAATTTGGAATTCATTGCCAGTGAATACCAAAGGAACCCTGTCTGTAAATCAATTCAAGACTCTTCTTAAAAGCCACCTACTTATTTTATTTATTTATTTATTTATTTATTTTATGTCTTTGCAAACAGTACATTGAGATTTTATATTTACAATAGTGGGTTGCAATGCAAAGAGAGCCTCTATTACGCCTTGGCATTATGGGCCAACTTAACATTATTGCCTTACAGACTACTTAACACTAAGGATTTTATCATAATTGTACAGTAGGACAGTAATTATTTAATAGTTGAACAGTAGATTATTAATTATAAGTGAATTAAATTTGTATAAGAAAAAGGATATATTCTTATAGTCTAAAATGCTTTTTGTGGAAAACAATGGTTCAATTATATTCCTGTCAACAATGGATAAAAGGTTCAAAGTGATTGTTGAAGTTATGATGTGGGAGTACATAGGTGAGTGTGTGTGTACTGAGTATTTAGCATTTAGTCTAGGGTGATTAAGTGGCTTTTGAGAAGAGTCTTAAACTGGTTTTCACACTGGATTACTTTAATATCTTCTGGTAATGAATTCCATATTTTAGGCCCTTTATGTGCATAGAGTTTTTACACAGTGTGATAAGGACACACAGCTCCCAAATCTCACTCCACCACCTCAAATTATAATTACTCACTGTGTTACTCCCCTAGCCTCAGAACTCCAAAAGTAAATGCTCAGAGTACAATAAATTTTCATATTTTAATGCAAGTATTATAATGCGGATGTTGAATAACATATATTTGACATAAGTATAACCTACTGTATAAGTAGTGCAACCTGATCAAATTATGTTTTGTATGTCTAATGTTAAGTAATCAGTAATCTGGTAATTTTAGACAGCCCATAATGCCAAGGCATGATAGTGGCTCTCTTTGCACTACAAATCATTGCAAACCCTCACTGTAAATTACCTATGTATATATACTTCCTACAATATGTCAACCACATTGTAAACTTGCAAGGAAATAAAAAATCTAAATCTTAAGGTACCTGCTTACTGCTATGTGAAAAGGGGCAGCAGGTGTAGAAAGACTTGTCAGTAAGTCTCGATTTGCCGAAGACTGGAACCTGGATTCTTTTGATTGCGAGTCGAATAATTTGTTATAACAGTTACTATATTAATTAAGCAATTTATAATGCTTTTTTATTATGAGAATTATTGCAATAAGTGTTATGTTATGTAAAGAAATATTTAAATCAGTGTAAGCATGCTTCCCTTGTAACAGTTACCGAGTTCAACAACACATTCTGGTTAATTGAGGCTTCATGGGGTCTGAGGCTAGCTCATAGTTCCTCAGTATGTTGTAATTGTTGTTTGAAGGAGTAGTCTTGTATAATAAATATTTGAATGAATTTTCATTTATTTCGGCTGGTTATTGCATTAACATGTTAAGAGTACAGGTCGCTAAAAGGAGCATGTCACATCCTGAATCTTGAATAAATTTGTGTTAAATTATATCCAATGAAGCAATGCTTGAAAATCAACAACAGGCAGTGGCTTGTATTCATAAGTAGTAAGGTAAGTATTGTTTAATATATAAAAAAAAAGAAAATTTTCTCTTCAAAGTTAAAAAAAAAAAAAAAAAAAAAAAAAAAAAGGTGTTTGTTTTTGCTAATACAGTACTTTATACATATTTATTATTTTATACTTCATTCTGTACTTTTGTAATCCACATCTCTGAATTTAAACCTGGCATAATAGGACTCTATAATTTTGACACTTGTTTGACAAGAGCATTTGCCACTTGGAGGAATTACCCTTGTGAGTTTAGTGCTTAGTTTTGATTATAATAATAAATAATTGCTACTTGAAAATTTGTTCCTGGTGAAAATATTAATTTAAATTATATTAATCCATCTTTCCAAAATACTTACAGATAGTTTTCAGAGCAGTCTAATTTGGTGTGAAAAATTATGTGCTGGAATTTCCCCAATAATATGTATTATCAGCAGTAGGAATCCCCAAGGGGGTACCTATCTCTGCTTAACTGTGGAGGAAGAAAATAAATTAGATTTGTTTGTAATTTCAGAATGCTTCATATACCTCTATTGAATGGCTTCAATCTTTAACCCCTTGACTGTCATAACCCCAAATCCTGAGGTGTCTCCTGGTGTCGCAAAATTTCAAAAAAAAAAAAAATCTTATGAAATGATAAGAGAATCTTTTCCCGATTGTATTGACACCAAAAGAAAGAAATTGGATGGAAAACTGACGGAATTACGCTCGCTAAGTTAGCGACCTCGGCGATATTTACGAATCGGTGATTTTGCCCACTTTGAGCCCTATTTTCGGCTAATTCCATTGTTCCAGTCGACCAAACTCATAACTATTTCTTTAGAACTCCATTTTTTCTATCGATTGAGTACAAGAAACTGCCCGTTTACCGATTTTAACTACCCAATAACATGGTCAGAAATTTGCAATTTGGCCAATTTCACGAAAATAAAAAAATGACAATTTCAAAATAGGGTCCAGAATGAACAATGCAGACATTCCTGGCTCTAAAATAACATTTTCTTTGTTCATCAGTCATGTCTCTAGGCCCCTCTGATATTACTCTTGCTTTCTATTTTGAATTTTTATTCAAAAAATAGAAGATTTACTGTTCTGCAGACTACTACAATACTGTAATAATTGTATAAATAATGTCAGCCCATTCATGACTGCATATTAGAATGGCTACTTGAACATTTATTGGAAAATGACATCATTTGTTTACTTTTGAACATTGGCAAAAATCAAACATTTCCCCTAATTTGAGCTCCATTTCAACGTTCTTTTCATAGTAAAACCAATCAAAATCACCTCTATTTCTATAAAATGTTTTCCATTCTATCAAATGAGACCAAGTAAACGAGAATACAACAATAAATACTATATGAAAATAGACTGCAAAGTCGGCATTTTAATTAAAAAAAAAAAGGTCAGAGTTTTTTTTCTCATTATGCACTGCGGGCTGCAGGAATTTTTTTATATGGTGCACACTGACCCATTCTCTCACATGTGGGCCTACCAGCTTTCTCCTGCTTGATTTGAAGCCGCTAGAATTTTGAGTATATATATGTCAAACATGGTGGCTAATGCATCAGATATATAGGATGGAACTCTAAGTTTATGCTCTGTAGATGCAAATTTTCCAATTTCCTAACAGATGAAACATTTGGAATTGTTGTATTTACAGCAATAACTGGAAATTGCCTCCTCTGATCAGTCTCAAACTTAAGTTAATTTTTAGTAACTTCTTTCAGTAAGTGATATTTGTGACTGCAACTGGTTGTTGCTTACATCACAACTCAAAATTACAGATTCTGATTCTGTCATCATTGAAGGCTCTTGACTCATATAATGACTCCAATAACATGCTCATTGGAGAAGCCAGGTATAGATACTCAAAAATCAGGGACAAAGGAATTAATGTACAGTTGCTATGAATCCCATCACACATTGGATTACTCCTTCATGATAAAGTTGATATGTTAGCCAAGAAGAGTACCCAGAAGGAGAATGTAGAATATAACTTTGGTATAACTGTGTCTAGCATTAGGAATAATATTAGGAGAGAAGTAAATAATGAAAATGATTGTTATTGGAATGCAATTAGAAGCCTGAGTAGATCTATCACCCACTATAACATGAACGTAGATAAGTATGTTTATGGAGCAACATACAATGTGAACAGACAGACTGATGTTGTAGTGGCCAGGCTTAGGCTTGGTTACAGATATTTCTGGCAGTTTGGGAGACACACAGATGATCAAACTAAATGTAAATTATGTGATCAGGCATATGGTCACTGTCTTGAACACTATGTGCTTAATTGTCCACTTATTGAGGAATACAGAGACAGTATAATAACCCATGTGACATGTCAAGATATCTTATTAATGAAAATAAGATACCAGATATACTAAGCAAATTTCCTAAATTTGCTTGTAACAGATAAGTGAACTAGATATGTAGATATAAATCCATATGTATTCCTGTTAACCCTTTGGGGCCTAGTTCCTGGGCTTTTTGTGTATCCATATGCTCTTGTGCTACTGTCCACAGGATGGATATGGGGTGCACAATAAACTAGCCACTTTGGTGGCAAAATCTAAGAATTACAGGCATGTATTACTTTTGTTGTAATCCTTCGGAAAAGGGTCTGTGGGTACACTGAGGCCAGTAAAGGGTGTCCAGTCACTTGGGATCTAGAAGAGTGAACCTGCCTCACAGTTATAAGGTAATTGTGGGCAGCTCCTAGATTAAATGAAAAGTAACCATGTACTCACCCTGAACCATAGTCATCTACTTTGGAAAAGGGAGTGCTGTTCTCTGAAGACCACCCCATTCTTCCTGGTGCACATGAGGATGGCACCTCTAGAATTTATTAAGCAAGGCTTAGCAAAACAGCTTGGTTAGAGAATAGAACTAACTCTTGTGATCTCCATCAGTTAATAATGGCAACAGACTAACCGGAAAATAATGAGTCATAGAACTTCTGATGTCATTCTGTTGGGCAGAGTAACAATTTCTGCAGCACTACCTAAGGAAACTACATTAGAACAGAGCTCATGGTGGTTCAATTTTTCCTTTCTAGGAGCTAGATTTCACAGCAAAGGAGAATTTCCCCATTTATGAGGCCAGATGGAGAGAGGAAAGGTTGATCGGTATTTATTATTATATTCTGGGGGAAAAGCTAAACCCATAGGGGTCATAGTGCACCTTGGTGGGTACTTAGACTTGGCCATTAGCTCATGACAATATTCAGTGTTGACCTAAGTAAATTTCATAGATATTTGTTGTACTGTTAAATACTGTTATCTCATGTAAGACTAATTAATCTTTCTAGCCTTAAATGTCTTAGGTATTTAATTTTTGGGGATTTTTCTTTTAAAAAATTATATGTAAGTTTTCAGACTAGGATAATAAAAGTTACCAATTAATTTCATATATATATATATGTATAGAGATATATATATATTTGTACATTATCAAACTTACCCGTTCAATACATCTGTAAAGGGCAACATACAAAACCTTGTCTGCTTCTCAAGTCTTCTAAAATGTTCCCAACAAACAACAATAATAATTCAAAACAGACATCATTAAAGTGACAAAGGTAAAGTACTTTACATTTTTGAAAGGCTCGGAACAAGGTCGATGGAGTGACAAATTCAATAATTGATAAGCCACAGATAGATGTTCAATATGGTTTATAATAATTATATCAAGTCAACAACATAACCATATTGAGCATCGTGTAATAATTCAGATTCAATGGCAGCGTCACATATATAGACTGAATATCATGAGCGGCAGTCTTGCACGGTGAATACCTATGAATCAAGTAAGGCACAATAACACCTTTTTTCTTTTTTTTTTTAGTGAAGATGAGAGAAAAAAATAGTGAACATAAAACATCACATTTCAGGAGGCTTTTTTGTCATAATTTGGTAACATAAATGATATCTTGATTAATTGAGTTTAAAGCCTATCGATTACACATAGCTGCATGTAACTTGTTCACCATGTCATGAATACTTTAATCCCTAATATAAGGATGAAAGTAAACTAAATGTATATGTACTGAGTTATACACCCCTCTAAATGTACATGCCCTCATGCTGTCAGTGCGCACACATGAAGGGATATATACTTGTCAGAATATATACAGTACAAAGTGTATGAAATCATCTGCAGCCGGTAACATAAAAGTTCAACCATTGATCTACAATAGTTATAATTTCTTGTTAATGCAGTATATTGCAGTTACTTATTACCATCACATACCAGATTTTAGTAGCTTATAATTGAGCACTGAACATAACATCAAGCAATTTAGATAATATATAAACTTTTAAATTACTTTGAAGTCTGCACAGCAGTATAGTATTATAAGTTTTTATAAATATATGAAATTTATTAGATTAAAATTTATATTTCATAATACTGTACTGTATAAGAAAACTTCAATGCAATACTGTGTTCAGTAAGTTTTTTTTTTATTTTTTTTTTATTTTTTTTGTTTTTTTTTTAGATTTGAGTGTACAACAGCAAAGACATTATATATATATATATATATATATATATATATATATATATATATATATATATATATATATATATATATATATATATATATATATATATAATTTAAATAAAACTTAAAATGTTATAAATCATAATTTTCTAAGGTATATTCTGTACTGAGTATCTAGAATAATTTTAGAATACACCTGGTTCCAAAATATTGACTGCACATCTCAGGTTCATTACAGTTGAAAAGTGTTATGTAAATTATTTTAATTCTATTCATAAGGAAATGTCAAACCCAAAGGGGTCACACAGCATCTGTGAAATGTGAGGCAATCAGGTTTAATGTCAGGAATGGAAAGGTAGGTAGCTCCAGTTCCTTGACTCAAGAGCCATTCACCAAAATCAAGGCAATAACTACAAAGGAAATAGATGACAATGGAAATACAGCAGTATAAAGTGTCTTGTACAAAGTCAAAAGATAATGGATATCCAGCCAGATGAAAGAAGGAAATAGTAGGAAGAGATGTATTCACAGGTTCTTAACTTGTGTACCTCAAATCCAGGCAGAGACAGGCTGCCTGATAAGTGGCAAAGGAAGGAAAGTAACAGGGAGGAAGGTTATGGTTGAAATTTGGGTTGCTTTATTTTTTACTAATCACATATATTTTTATTACGTATATGGCTATTTGGTACCTATCTGGAATGCTCTTTTTATATATATATATATATATATATATATATATATATATATATATATATATATATATATATATATATATATATATATATATATTATTTTTTTTTTTTTTGGGAGGTAAAAATATGTAAAGAATGTGTGCAAGTTTTTCTAACTTTGTATTATACAGGAAGTATGATTGAATATTGGACCAAATTCATTTCTTATGTATATGACCATTTGATGCAAGTGTGGTTATTTTTTGGCAAACATTAGTTAAGGACTGTAGAATTTTAAGAAAGTCTCAGAACAAGAATGAAATCTTGGCAGTAGTGCAGCCAAGATTTCATTCTAGGGAAGGGATCCCTTTTGCTAGGAGTTCAGTATAGTGGGGGGTTGATTCCTAAAAATAATGAGGCTGAAAAAATCAAAGAAATTGTCTTTTAAAACATGTGATCTTCAGTATATATGTGAAATTTCTTAGACTATTGTGCTTTTGTGGTCACTGGTCAATATAATAGTGAAAATTAGCCATTTGAAAACCAAAACAGAAAGTATTTGACTCAGGGGAGGAGGGGGAGCATTAGCTTATTTAGCCACCCCCATCCTCTGGTGGCTGCACCAATTCTTGGTTGTATAAAGAATGTTATAAATTTGGGAAGGAAATTATCTTGGAGTGACTGTAAACAGATTATCACCAGACAACCAAATAATTGCAGTTATTAAATTCCAGGAATTGGTGACACAATATTTAGACCTAAACTGGAATGTGCAAGTGTAGCATGGTGTTTACACCCATAGAAATACAGAAAAATGTTCAAAGTACAGTTAAATGAAATACAATAATTAACAAAGAATGATTTAATTCTTTGAAAATTCTCTTTTAAAGATGGATAAGAGTGGGAGGCATGACAGCCACATACAAAGTCACAAGAAGAAATAATAAACAGATAAAGATTTATTACAAACCAATTCACTTGTAAGGAAGAACTTGAGGCCACAGTTTTATATGACAGAAAACAAAAAAATACAGTATTGTATTACTATTACTGTATTTTAAAAAATAGTGGCTGATGGTTGGTATAAACTTAGTTTAGTTTGTGCTTCAAATATTAAAATTATACAATATATGTATGTGATAAACTACTTTGATTAAGACATATAGTATATATAAATTGTTTTCTAAAGGTACATACATGAGCTGTTTTATTTTTTTTACATACAATCTATAAAGCAAATTATTATATACAGCATTTTTGCTGAATGACCCATACAGCATTAACACTTTCTGAAATGTAATATACAGTAATGTATATTGCATTTTGCATAAAACTAAAATAAGACACCACAAACATAGCTCTACTAATGAAAATGGGTAATTACACAATTTTACAAAACTAAGGACATCAAGGAAGAGGGGACAATAGCACACCATTCAAGATACTCCAGAAGTATCAAGAATACATCTCATTTACAGAAGACATAGGTGGTAGGCCACAGATGAAGGAAAAAACGAACAACAGAGATATAGGAAGAAACTGTTTCAGTATGTGCCCCCCTGGTGAGGGCCGCTTGATCCAAGAAACTGGATTTTTCCTCCCCTTCCTTGGATCAAACCTGAATGACTCCCATTCTCCAGGCATTACATGATTCCTACAGGTTTAACACTTCTCCATGATTTAAGTAAAAGATTCAGTATTTGGGCAATAAGCAAAGGTTTCAGATTAAATTGATCTTACACATTAAACCTATTAAGCTTCTGTGATAGTTACAGAAACCATACATGAAAGAAACTAATAAGTAGATTCCTTTATTTGGATCTTGGAAAGGTTTTTGACAGTTCCCCAGAATAACGGAAGAGTACAAGGCCAACTATTAAAATCTATTTAATGAGGAAGAGGTATGGAGGAAGGCTAGTGTGAGTAGGCAACACACACAACCTTCAGCTGCATGTACAAAACTTGTACCCATTTCTGCCACATTTATTAATCATTTCAGTTTTCACTTTATCTATGGTGCATAGTCATTTCATGCAAGTGTAGTGGGTTCTTATTGTTTGGTACAGTTTGTTCAAAGAAATCTAGATTTTTAGGGATGTTTACTAACTTAATTTCTCTTGGCTTTTTTAGATTAAATATAGTGATGTATGGTGTAATAATATTCGAGAGTATGTTTTCTTGAATTATTACCAGGTATATACATACATATACGTATACCCTTTATTTTAGTTGCAGCCTTGGAGGTGATTATTTAAAGTGCTAAAAAATTGTAGCTAAGTGGGGATGTTGGAAAATTTTGCTGATCATTTGGATGTTAAGTGTTGGTCAACTGCATCTCCTATTGCACCACGAATATCACTGCAAAATCCTATATATTTACATAATTAATAGAACTTGAATTTTATTTATTGTAAAATATACAGTGATGCTTCAGATTCTGAAATGCATTGGACAGTTGATTTTGTACAATGGAGGCCAGTTTGAACAATTTGCTTTGTCCTATGAAAATTTCTACCTCCAAAATTCTTTACCATGTAATGATAAATGTCACAGACAAAATAATAAATGATAATTCCCTGTTGTTATAATACAGTCCAAATGAATCTGTTTGTATAACTGAATTTTGCATAAATATTTTGTCAGTGTCAAAAGCATCACCTGTTTTCCTTTTACAACATTTCTGCATTTAGTAAGAAACATTAATTACAAACAGTACCATAGAGCAACTTAAGTGTTGGATTTGCATTTAGAGGTTCAGCAACACCCACGAATCAGTATTACTATGCACATTAGGAACCATTTGTATTCTAAAAAGTGATTCAAGATAAATACTTTCAGCACCACAAATTTTTATTTAGCAATTCTTATGTAGCTGTGTTATAAAGTTAATTATCAAAATGTTTATTAAAATTTTATTCCTAGCAATGTATCATAAACTAATAACATGTTTTATCAGACAAAGGTCTAGTACACATACGAGAAATCTATTTAAAATATCTTAGAATTTTGAATCCCATTAAATACAACAAAATATACACAATAGCTGTACACAATACTGTACGTATATTAAATACCATCAATTTTTTTTATAAATGATGAGGAAAGTTGAAAAGTGTTAAGTAAAGGAAATGTTAGATAAAAATAATTTAATACTGTACAATAATATTTTCTACCTACCACTTGGAACTGTCATTAAATGTGTATACATTAACTGTTCAAGTAGCAGGTCTTTCGTCATGTACAAACCACATACCCTTTACATATCAAAATATTTTACCTCCTACATAAAAAAGTATGAATGATGGAAATACTAAAATGTGGTGATTTTGGTAATGGTGAAATATTATCTCATCCCTTTAGTTAGAAACTCATCTGACGTGTTAGATCATTTATGTTTTCATAGCTTACTGAATTTTACAAATCCATAAAATATACCAAGAAGCAAGTTTCCAGACATTCCAGTAATACTGTATGTATTACCAATACAAAATATTTTGGCACTGATTAAGAAACTTTCGTGCATTTATAGTGTTCAGTAAACAAATGAGAAATATGCCATCTCCACCAGTAACAAGCTGAAAATTACTTTGTAACGATCCTTTTGTTCAAAGTCATTACCTGAGTCCCCTCAAATCTGTTAATCTAGGTTATAAGCCATTAATGTTAGTTGTAATTTCCAAAGCTACAGAAGATATTTAGAAAATGGTTTAATACTAAACAAATTTTTTACAGACACCCCTCATCCAAGACTTCATTAATTATAAATAATTTGCATAAAATTTTAATTATACAATACTTTATATACAAACTGAGATTTTACAATAATGTAAATGCAGATATGATTAGAGGAAAATGTTGGTGGTGCAAATTCGTTCTGACAGTCGCCAGACGTGCTATCCACTAAATTACCTGGACATATAAAATCCATGATAAATATTTTACACACATTTGATAATGAGAGGCTCCATTAGTGATTTAAATTATTTGTATAGAGGTCCCAGCACCATCCCAGGTTTTGTGGTAACATTGGCACATGTACAGTAGTCTACAATCTTGTTGATACATACCGAGATTACACAGTACACTGTACTGTATCGTAGCATAACAAGATAAGGAATATGCTGGGGCATAATTTCTCACCTGGTAATTGCAAGACATGCTACTTTCTGGACCAACTGGAAGTAAATAATCTTCAACAGATAATTCTATATACATATTACATATATCCAGATGCCAGCTCTGGTTTCTTGGTAAAGTTAGTTCATATACCCTACATGTTAATACAGGCTGAGATTTCATGTACTGTACTGTATTGTGAACGAAGCAAGACAATAGAGAAAGAATGTTCGTGATACAAACTCTTTAACTGGCTATCTCTGGACACCTTCCACCGAACAAGTTGAACAAAAAATTCTAACGTTATTTTGATTGTGAAAAGCCATTACTGTTGTTCAAATTCTAGAAATTCCAACATTCAGTTTAGGTTTTGTAGTATCATTAACTTATGTACCTTACATTCTTGGCAGTACAAGTTAATATTTCACAATATTGTAAACATACGTTGAAAGAGAGTGAATGCTAGGGGCAGAAAAATTCCATGTGGTAAAATAAATGTTATCTACTAGACCAACATGGATGCAAATGATCTACAATATAACAAATGTTTTTTACATACAATACTTTATATTGTGAAAAGTCACTAACTATTGCTCATGCTCACTGTATGTGAAGAACCTGGTGTAAGCATGGATTTCATGGTAACATTACTTTATGTGCCTATAGTCTTCTCCATAGAAACTTCTATAATTTATTATTATGAATGAGGCACAGTAAAATTGAAGGTATGCTGAGGAAATGAACTCGTGCCAGTTGGTCCATTGGATAGCATGTCTGGTAATCCCCAAGTAGTTCTTGCTCCCCTCTTGCCTCTTGTTAGTTTCACAGTATTTTAAAATCAGTTCATATTAACAAGAATGTAAGGTTGTAAGGTATATAAGCTAACATTATCATGGAATCCTAGTTGGTGCAGTAAATAGTATTTGGTGATTGCCTATGGTGTCCCCAATCATTCATCCTCTCTCAAATGAATGTATAAAAATACAGTACAAATTTCCTGGTTTTTGCTACAGAAAGTATGGGAAGTACACCTTTGTGTTATCCATGAAGTATTACATTTGAATATTTATAAACTACATATGTATTACTAATTTTTATCCTTCATTTTTGTACTGCATATACATAGGATATCTTTAGTCCTTTCACATTATCAGAATTTCTTTATTTCATGAATCCATTAAAGTGTGAGGGTGTGTGCATTTGGATATTTTATGACATTTGAATTAGTAGTTTTATTGGGCTTTCTGCACACTAATGTGCATGAAAAGAAATATTAATCCTCTATTAAACAAGTTTCTTCATAGCCTTTCTCTTTCTCTGTTTGCAAGCAGAAAATCAACCCTCTAATGCTGAATGACCCAAAAGGATTTAATGTTTGACAAAGCTTTAAACAGACTGTCTAAAGGGAAGACAGTGATTGCAGTCTTAGTGTGAATGCTTCCAAGATATATTAAAATTGTTATGCAAGTAAAATACATAAAATTAAAGATAAGCATTAATAATCCTCTTCCATCTTTGGCTGATCTTTTAATGATGAGCTTTTAGATAAGGTAAAATAACTATTTTCCAAGAAGATACATTAGAGTAATAAGAGTAGGTTAACAATGATCATTTCTTACATTTTGGTCAGACTTCAGCTTAGACTAATATTAATGACAGAAAATGAAAAATATGTTGTACATACTGCATGAAACATATTTTTTTTTTTTTTCAACAAGTCGGCCGTCTCCCACCGAGGCAGGGTGACCCAAAAAACAAAAACATATACCTGTACTAAAAGTAATACATAGTATAGTATTACAGATTTTAATGAAAACTGAAAATTTAAGCTCAAAATAAATTTAAAGAGCAAAATAAGAAGGTATTTTTCTTTTTATTGTGTCTAAATGTCGTTGCAGAGCAATTTACAGCGTCTAAACAGAAAACTTAAGAGAAAACTCTGTCAAATCAATGTATTCATGATGTATCTAATATTAACATTGCTTTCATTTTTTTAAATGACTGCTAAAAAACCAAGTACCCATCCATTCTGAAGTATGTATGAATCTATGTACAGAGGTGAAAGCTCAATAGACTAAGTGGGAATTATTTAGTAGACAGGATTCTATGTGATTTAGATATAATTTACACAACCAATGATTAGATATCATAATGAGTGGACGGAGGAGCGTGATTCCTGTGAAAGTTAATTATGATAGGTAGTAAAAGCTTTCAGTCTGGACTGAATATCAGCAGTGTTGAATATATTGTTAAGAAAAGCACCATTAATAATAATAAACAAAATTAGTTTGGTAATGAATTACATTTTGTAGCAATAAAAAGAATACTGTATAATAATTAAATACTACATAAGTATTTAATCTGTAAATTAAACTTAGTATACTTGATTCAAAAATTGATATACGTATTTATATTAACAGCATTTGTAGCTTACTCCATGAATTTGAAATTTTACTGTTTTATAATTGACACATGTAGAAGTGCAGTATAGTAAGTACATAATAAATTTTAGTTCTGAATGTTATTTCTTTACACTACCTGTAAGTTTGCACATTAAAAAAAAAAAAACCAACAATGAACATATAACAATACAGTGGACCCCCGCCTTACGATGGCATCGCGTTGCGTCAAATCCGCAATACGATACACTCAAACGCAAAAATTTTGCCTCGCCTCCCACGTGTAACCTCAGCACCAGTGTTTACAAGCCAGCCAGTGCAGTCGCATCCACGCATATATTCGGTACATTTCACCTTATCCCAGTGTTTTTGTGCTTGTAACTGCAAAATAAGTCACCATGGGCCCCAAGAAAGCTTCTAGTGCCAACCCTGTGGTAAAAAGGGTCAGAATTAGTATGGAAATTAAGAAAGATTTTGAAGGGTTTGGGGCTAACCCTGAGTAGCCTATGCTAGTTGTGGAATCCATTGTGCCTACTTCAAAGATTAAGGAAATGTGTGCAAAGTGGGTTGAACTGCAAACCTTTATGGACGAAAAGCACCCTAACACAGCTATTGCAAGCCGTGCTGGTGACTATTACAATGACAATGTTGTGGCCCATTTTAGGCAAATATTAAAGGAATGGGAGGTATAGAGCTCTATGGACAGATTTGTTGTGTGATAGAGGTCCAATGACTCTCAAGCTGGTCCTAGTGGCATTAATAGAAGAAGGGAAGTAACCTCGGAAAAGGACCTGATACCTCAAGTCCTAATGGAAGGGGATTCCCCTTCTAAACAATAACAACTTCCATACTCTCCCCTCCTCCCTTTCCATCAATCATCACCAGATCTTTAATAAAGGTAAGTGTCATGTATTCTATTCTTAGTAGAGTATTAATTGCGCATGTCTTCTTAAGTTTGTGTGTATTAAAATTAATATTTCATGTGGTAAATTTTTTTTTTTTTCAGACTTTTGGGTGTCTTGCACGGATTAATTCGATTTCCTTTATTTCTTATGGGGAAAATTAATTTGCCTTACAATAATTTTGGCTCACGATGAGCTCTTAGGAACGGATTAATATCGTAAGGCAGGGGTCCACTGTACTTCAGGGGCAACAAGCATACTATATCCAAAATACCCTGTAGGATATCTTTAACTATGGTACATTAGCAGCCCTGAAGCAGAAACTGTAAAATGATAAAATAATTTTTATCTAAGAAATGTGCTCTTTGAAGTGCAGGAATAATGGAATTTAATTTACAGTCTTGCATGACTATTCTCTCTAATTTACAGTCTTGCATGACTATTCTCTCTAATTTACAGTCTTGCATGACTATTCTCTCTAATTTACAGTCTTGCATGACTATTCTCTCTAATTTACAGTCTTGCATGACTATTCTCTCTAATTTACAGTCTTGCATGACTATTCTCTCTATTTATGAAGGACTATATCTGTTTATACACAGTCTTACTGCAAATACCAAAATTTAGTGCTTAAAAGTCAACTTGTTATTTTTATTCTTGTTTTTGCTGTATGACCCCTTTGGGTTTAGCACTTAGCTTATATTATTATTATTTCATTCTTTCTAAAAAAATCTTGTGAAATTACTAAAGGAACAACTTTTTATTTAAGTGTATCTGGTGAGGAAGAAGAGTTACTAAACAGGCTTTTGCTTCAAAAACAAAAATAAATATAGATGAAGTGGACAGAATAACTAGCTAAAGATGAAGGATATCAAGGAATATACGCTATGTAATTTTGGCTGTTTTAAAGTGTATACAGGAATGGGATGTAATGAGTTTTATATTAGTAGTGCAAACTGTGAGGATTTTTGATAAAACAGAAAAATAAAGAGGATACTCAAGTGAAAGCATAGTATTTTTATTCTAGATAAAGTTGAGATGTATAAAAAGTTGGTAAATATATATGAGCTCACATACATATTTGAGCATTTGTTCAATGAAGATAGTATAATGGAAACTAGGAGCCAAACATAAATGAGAGACAATAAATTATACTCTACCTGAGAATGTGGTATCTGTCGAGTAAAGTGCTCTATATTAATGTATAACGGTTGCACCTCATTAATCCAAAATCATTGTGATCATTTTTATAAAACTGTTCTTCCAAGAAAAATGCTTCACATAAATCCTGTTGAAGGAGGTACAGGATAATGTTTCTGATCAGCCATTACTGTATATGATAATTGCAACATAAAATTTTTAAAACTGCAAAGATGGTGTCTAGCTCATTAGTGCCTTAACAAACAGGCTATTGTAAGTAGTATAAACATAAATAATTATAATAGAAAATTATGGTGCTTTATCATACAGTTGACACCTCAAATTTGTGGAGTTCATATTGAAATTTGATTATCCAATTTTTTTTTTTTGAAAGGCACCCTGCAAGCAGATTAAATTTAGTTGGGTTTTCATGGTGCTCTTTTATTGGGGGCTTATGTACAATCTTTAAACTAAAAAATAATCATAGAATTTCATTGAAAATGTGCCTAATGAATTTTCCATACCTAAATCTCTCCTCTTTTTGATCTTGAATTTTTTTATGAAAGTTCTTATTAACCAGATTAGTGATATAACTTATTGAAATGCAATAGAATCTCAAATCTGAAAACAAGCTACTATCAAGATAATTTTGTATCACTGATTCAGTATTCACAGATCTCTAGGAATGTAAGCCACCCCTTTACCCATGAATTTGGAGGCTGCATGCATCTCATTCACATTAAATATATTTTATAATTTTAATGTGTTGAAGTTACTGCCTGTTTTTCTTTTTTACCTATTCTGTCAACAAATGAACTTACATAGTTATTTTGAAGATAAACATAGAAGAGAGTGAAATGGACAAGAAGTGTTTGGTATTTATCCTAGGTGACCCTTCTTTATGAAATGTGCCAACAGTTTATAAACTAACTTGTTGGTAGATAAGTGGCATGTTAATTCTTTTTACTTTGCCCAATTTGTTTATATGAAAAACCAGTGGGCATGGGAACAAAGAGAAAACTGGGTGGTGAGAGAGAGAGAGAGAGAGAGAGAGAGACAGACAACAAAAAAGGGGAGGGAGGCAGAGCTACCCCCAAACTAATGGGTACAATATCACCGCTGCACACAATCACAAATGTAAAATGCCTGTTAAGTCAAGCAATACTAGCTATTACTGTACAGTATAGTGTATACTAATATAATTGTAGAGTTTTACTGATTATTCAAGGTGTAACAATGAAATATAATATGTAAAACATTTATATAGATGATTTATACCTAAATATACAATTATGTATATATTGTAACTTTTAGTTACATGATAAATTAACATCTTTCTACACTTTAAACATTGCATGACATACTTCATCCAGACTATTAATTATTGATAGCTACATACATCATTTATAACCTTTATAAAACTTTACTTACCAGAAAATTCTATATATTTATGCACTAGAATACGCGAGAACACTTATCAACTTGTATGCATTCTTTAAGTATTTTATTTTGTGCATTTGCCTTTCTTTTAATGCCCTTTACACATGTATCTTCCTTATGACAATCACCAGCAAGAAGTGCAGAAATATGCTTCTAATTGGACATTAAAATTTACTTTTAAATGTATGAAACAATAGCTAAGGCACTCCATGTGTTTCACCGTCTATCCTCGTAAACAAAAAGCTGGAATGACGGCTGTGTCACACTTAGGGGCTCAAGTGGCAACATTAACAATAAAAGTAATGCCCCCTCACCTTAGATTAACTGCTTTCTTTTAAATTTGAGGCAGGTGGAGGAAGTAAAATCTTTCCTGTAAATTAGTTTTCTATAATGTAGGCACCAGATTAATGAGGTTCAACTGTAGCTAAATAATTTTTCTGTTAGAGTAGAATACTAAGATAAACTGAGTCTTCTAAGAAACTAACAATGTGAGTTAAGCAGTGTCTTTCAGAGGAAAATGGAGGATAACACAGGAAGGGACTAACAGATACTTCTAGTACTGTTCTGATGAGGTACAGTACAATATTGTATAAATATTTAAAAACATGCAATGGCCCCCTGGCTTTCCACTAGGGCAATGTATCCTTTTTCTGAGCAGGGCACATAAAGCAAATCTATGTAGAGCAAATATATGTTTACACTGTAATAAGAGACAACATTCCAGATTCCATCCCCAGACTGTGTATTATTCTGTTTATATTAAACTATTTTCATTTTAAATGTACAACATAATAGTGTATTTAAAAATATTCAAGTAAGAGGGGGAGAAAGAGAGATAAAGGGAAGAAGTGTAGGAAGGAATGAGTGTGTAGTGCATAATGAGGTTTGTAATTTATTCTTATCTCATTCTTGTTTAAAAGGTTTAAATGCAGTATTAAAATATTTAAAACTTTTAATTAAAAGAATAAGAATGAATAGGGTGGGGTGGACATGTACACTAGATAAAGATAGACGAAAGAAAGTGTAAACAATTTAGCTCAGCATAATTAGGTCTAAGGCCAAACTTTTTCCCTGTCTGATTTAATCGTGCTAACCATCATTAAAAATTGATGCCAAGTGCAAAATTCCTTCATTAAAATTGTATGATTACCATATTTGCTACTATAGTGTATTTTGAACTTATATATTCTATATTAGAGATAGCCTATTATACTAAAAACGTTTTTAGTAATGGCCTTGTATTGTCACACCCTATTACAAGGTGCAGGAATTATGATTGGTTTTATTAGAGTAGAAATGAGAACATAATCTCTAAGAAAGATACACAGAACACATACAATGTTGTATAAATGTTAAAGCAATTATAATTGAACTATATCTTTAAAATAGTTGAACTTGGCTTATGCACATCCCTGAATAATGCAGATATATTTTGTAGACAAACTTAATGACTATAAGCTAATGTAAGCAACAATTATAAATGTACAACTATTTATAAATACAAATATCAGTTACAAATCCTCGAATAATCCCAGGATCCTACAGCAGTATTCATGCATCCCAACACATGCTCATTACTATAAAGATTTGCAATATAACAGCACATGTCATAGAGTTAGCACCCCACACAACATTGTTTTACAACACACAGTTGTGGAATTCGCAGAATTTTACTCTGTTTATATACTATATATAAATTTGCTTTCTTGTTTATAAAAAATATTATTTATCAATGCAATTTATATATTGTACATTATATAGAGCCTAAACATGCATATTTATGCCCACTCAACCCAGCACAACCACATGAGCTGAAATAAGAAAGTTCATGGAAAATGCCCACTTTGTGTTAGCAAAAATTCCATATAAGCAACTCGACCTCACACAAGCCAGTAATATATATATAAAACTTAGCACACATGAGAAAATTCATACAAAACAAATTTGTGAAAAGCCAGGGATAGCAGTGTTGAGAAGTACGTTTGAGTTGGATGAAAAATTAATTAAAATAAGAGTCAAAAATAAGAGGCATTCAAATAGAGAAATTTTCAGAATTACTCCAAGACAAAGACATGCCATAAAAAACTATGCATAAGAGTGCCAAGTGATATATAAAATGTTAAAAACACTAACTTAAGTAATAAACTTTAGGTATCTTAAGCATATTAGATATCTAATCCAGCACAATTCATGTTTAGAGTAATTCTGAATCCACCATTACACTGAAAAAGTCTTTTGTTTAAAAATTGCACAAATTTCATTACTCGCATACTACAAGAAACATTCTCTTAAAATATAACAAACCATTATGAACTTATGAAGATAAATAGCTTTTAGATAATGACTAATTTCCTTTTAAGATATCTTTTACAACTTTTGTTGACAGTATTACCAATATTTTATATTTTACACTTGAAGAAAAGTTTTGATTATCATCCATGTAAATATACATGCAAGGTTTGGTATCAAAGATTACAAAAATAATGCTTGTTAGTAACTCCAGCTAAATGAATCTTTGTTATCCATACTTGGTACAGCTGTATCATATATATTTGTAAATTTGCAGAGGGAGATATTGAAGCAATGAAGTATATAGATATGTTGAGCATATTGCAGATGGAGGTGATATGAAGATTACTTCAGGAAAATGAAAATGTCACTAAAAGAGTATGTAAACACAGAATTTAGTAGAAACTCTTTGTTTAAAATATTAATACACTATAGTAGTAAACAAGTTACATGTATTCTTTACATTTCGGATTTTGTATGTTAAAGTTAGTACAGTATACTGTAATAAATTTGAAATTAATAGACTTCCAAGCTGGAAGCCCAGGACCAAAACCTACAAATAGCTCTGATATGATGCTATATGCACAGAAGTATAAAATTTCAGTTTGTAATCAAAGTGAGCAGCACTGAGAGTGAACTGAGCTACTAGTACACCTAAGTGGTGTGGGATAATGTCTAATACATAGTTTAATAATCTATTTGTAGTTCAAGGAGTTGAGCTATACTTGTGATGCTGTTTTTTGGTTACCATACCTGCCATCTCACACCACTGATATAATTTTTTAAATACTACAGTGGTTGTAGCATTCATTACCTCTTCTTGACTCCCATTACAGTATTTTACCAAACTGCTTCTGTGCTTCTGAGAAAATGGTGTCATGCTATCAGCTTGACCACAACTTAAAATTGGCCTCTATTGTTTTGTTACACCAATGTCACAACCACCTTCCTCTACCACATTCTATCTGTCTTTTCTGTTCCATACCCCACCTATCTAGGAAAATGGTATTTGATATTACATAAATTTTAGTCTGTGAAAGCTAGTGTTTGGTTGCTCCTCTGCTATCCTGTCTTTTTGTTCACTACACTTGTATACCATATTCTCATCTTTCTATCTCTCACTGCTTATTGGTTAGCCTGTTTCTCTGCTTCTTTGTTCCATTTTTGAGGTTAGTGTGTGTGTTTAGGTGTTCCTGTAGGAAACTGAGAGTCATTGGTTGAGACACAGTAGTACGGTAGATTAGCAGGATAGGGCATTGGTGGTACAGTAAAGTCTCTCATAGCACAATATTCATCATTATGTGAAAATAAATATTGGTACAGTTTTACCTGAGTTTGTGCCATAAAATATTATAAAGGTGTCTCAGGTATGAAAGTTTTTCTGTTCAGATATTCGTATGATTTGGGGAAAGGCCGTTGCTGACTCTGAAATATATAATAACCATCTCCAAACACTTGTACATCAACAAGCAAGAGAAACTGTTTAAGGTAAGGTAAAATTTGACTACGGTTACTGACTACTACTTGGCAGAACTTGGGCATTAGTTTACATTGTACAGTACATAACCTATGTACACCAAGAAAAAACTAAGCTTTATTTACAAAATTGTGGGTTTGAGCTCCACCATTCTGATTTAATAGCTATTTTCGTGCAAGTTGTTCTATGAGATAGCAAAAATAGTACATGTATTTTAGTTGTGCAGCACATCTGATCCAGTCAGCACTTTGTTTCAAGTCTTGTCACATGCCTGGTTGAGTGTAAACAAAGATGTGCCAGCACTGATGGTAGAGTAAGGTTATTTTCAGTTGGGTTAGGTGTGCTTTGTTAAATAAGGTTACTTTTTATTGTTTGCACAAAAAACCTCATGTAAAACAAACAATATTGTACAACTCGAAGCATAATTAATGATCAAAATCTGCCGAGCAGCAGTCATATACTTTAATCTTGTATTATTTCATTGTTTTCAGCATAGTTTATACCGATAAGATTGTGTACTAAATTTATAATAGTTAATGGTGGAATATTAGCCTCCATTTTCTCTGGAAGGATGCCATGCCTACCCCATGTTTCATTAACAGGTTTGTTTAGTAAGGTTTTATTTGGAATTTGGGTACATAACATACATTTCTAGATCAACAAGAAGTGACATCTACAAAAAAAAGATATATTTTTTTTTATGTACCATGAACCTTATCCAGTTTCCCCACATATTATTCACATTACATAACTTAAAATTCCATAAATCATCAATTTCAGTTACATAACCTTTGTGTTATGCGAGGCTTTACTGTATATGAAAAATGCAGTATATTAGCAGCACACATGTAGTATATTAGCAGCACCAGGCTGCGGAGCCACATGGATGGCCCTGTGGCTGGTGGCTAAAGCTCTTGCTTTACAAGATGGGGATCTGGGTTCACTTCCCAGAGAGGGTTGAAACACTGGGCGTGTTTCCTTGCACTGTTTGTCTATGTTCACCCATCAGTAAAATGGGTACCTGGGTGTTGATTGGTGTGAGTCGCATCCCGGGACAAAACTGACCTAATTTGCCCGAAATGCTCAGCATAACAAGCGGCTTTCTATATACAGTGGAACCTCAAATTTCGAACGTATCGCTTATCGAACTCTTCGAAAATAGAACCCTTTTTCTGAAGCAACTATGTCCCTATTATCGAACTCGCCCCTATTTTCGAACCACTGGGTACCAGACCTGTCCGGCAGCCCGCTCTGTGCACGTCTCCAAGCAGGCGCTGTGAGCCAGTCAGGTTTTGTTGATGCTTGAGTGAACACTAACCTGCACTCTCATTCAAACACTTTACGATTATTTCATTGTGTTTAGTGCTTGTGGGACTGTGAAATAAGCTACAATGGGCCCAAAGAAACTTGCTAGTGGTACCCCTGTGGTAAAGAAAGTGAGAAACACCATAGATGTGAAGAAGGAAATAATACAGAAGTGGAATGATGTCCAAGTGGTATGATGTCCAAATGTTTGTGGAGAAGTACCACCCTGGGCAAGCTGAAACAAGCCATCTTTGCAACAAGTTCAGTGACAGAACCATGTCCCATTTTAGAGAAATCTTAAAAAGGCACCAGAAACAGAGGACTGTGGACAGTTATTTTGTGAGACAGGGGTCCAGTGACTCTCAAGCTGGTCCTAGTGGCATTAAAAGACAGAGAAGGGAAGTAACCCCAGAGAGGGTTTTGATACCTGAAGTCTTCATGGAGGGGGATTCTCCTTCCAAACACTAACCCCAACTCCCTCTCTCCTCCTCCCTATCTTCCAGATGCCATCACCAGTCTTCAATAAAGATAAGTAAAATGTTATTTTATATGTTTATTTAAATTTATTAATACGTAATTGAGCACTATATTTGTTGTGTATATGTAAAACTAAAATTAATCTCTATAATTTTTTTTTTTTTTTTTGTGAATATTTTCGGGTGTCTGGAACGGATTAATTGTATTTCCATTATTTCTTATGGGAAATATTGCTTCACTTTTCAGACTTTTCGAATTTAGAACTAATTCCTGGAACGGATTAAGTTCGATATCTGAGGTTCCACTGTAGTAGTATGTCATGGATGTCAGCTAAGCCTGTATACCTTGTGCATGTACTTGTAGAAATAAAGATATTTAATTAGCATTTTATTCTATTCTGCTTTCAGCTCTTAGTATTAATCTTATATATTTATATTAGTATTATGCCATTATTTTTTCTTGTATTTACACATGTATGTGTGTAATTTCCTATTTACACATAAATTAGTAGAGTTATGATTGTTTTGTTCTGTCTTCTGTGATCCTTAACACTTTAAAGCTTGCAGTGGTTTGTGGCATTGTGATTTCTTATAGAGCCCATTTGAGAAGATCTACATTTTTTAAACTTGAAATTGTGACCTCTTGTTCTAATTTTAAGTAAAAAAAAAAAATCCTTTCCTTACTGTCATATGTAGTACTGTATTATGAGTGCATATGTACAGAAGTTACATTTATTCTTTTTCTTCTGAATTTTAATGGTATTTCCAATGCCTTCAGTGTATGCAGTACAAAGGTACATTTGAGAAATTTATATATGTAAAATGTGTACACATACACTCAAGCTTGTTATAATTAAGGTGCATGATTTTTTTTTTGTATACATTTTTTCATGCTTCCAAATTCATATAAAGTAATGCAAAATGTCTGTAGAAATATGCACAGCTAAGATTTTGATAGTCTGAGCAAAGTGAAATACTATATTTGATATAGTGTACTTAAAAATATACTAAATGAATAATTTCACCATGTAGGTTATAACATTTAAAAGTGCATGATTATAAAAAAAATCAACTTGTAGTAAAATGAGCTAGAAGAACTAGAATCTTAGACACTGTCAAAAAAGTTTCTAATGAGGGTGAGGATGTATTATACTCGACCTGTAGTAACAATATAAATCTGACAAGTGAGACATAGGATTGCTACAGGTATCTTGTTGCTCGAGCCTTTCTCTTATAATTCACACTATCAAGTCTTTATAATATATTATGGTATATGAATATAAGCTTGTGATAATATGATGCAAGCTGAGAAGTGCAAGATTATGAAGCTGATGAGGCTGGCACTGTTGTAGGATAGATAATCGTTTATAGGCAGGCACAATTGGTCTTGTTTCTTCGATTAAGTTTTTACTAATGGTCCATATATATGCATACTGTACTGTGAGGTTAGTTTTTTTCCATGAAAATAGATGGTAAATGGAAAAAGGTATTAAAATTATTAGTGGCACCAGAAAGGATTATTGTATACAGACATCTACTACTTTTTCCCATAAAAAAAAATACTTTTTCAGTAATGCTTAATGAGACTTGACAGTACAGTACATATATACATATATGTAATTAAGTGTTTTAGGTATAGGAACAGAGCTATGCTCATGGTGTCCCATCTTAAATATTTAACCTTGTATATTATTTAAACTTCCAGTGGCTATATCACCTATTGCTTCCTGTATCCCATTTCCTTGTTCTACCATTCTATTTGTGAAAAATTTTCTGTATCCTTTGTCCACCTCTTCTTCCTTAGAATTTTAGGGGAAACTTTTTAACATCAACAGTTAGTCTTCTTGCGAGTATCAGATGTGTATGATCGTATACAACTTTTTATCATGACTCTTAAAAAAATCCTTTCCTTATTCCTCTTTTCTCAGCTTAGCACTGACTTCTGACTGATTCCTTATCTATTCTCTGTACCCCTGTAATTACCTTGTGGCTACCATGTTTTCTTTCTTTTATCAGTTAAACTTGTCTTTCTTTATACTAATCCACTGTAATCCTATGTTACATGCCTTTCCTAACAATCCATATGTAACAAGCCTTTCCTCATAATCTTTTTTTTTCTAATTTGTCCAAATTTGTGTGTAACAGCCTATTTGTAGCTGCAGAATTAAAATCATTGTGTAGAGGTCTTCTGCAATTAATTCATCATATAATTCTCTTTTAATTTCCAGAGGTTATAGTACTTATTACCTCATATTGTAATTTAATCCATTCTTCTGAAATTCTGTGAAGAATGTTTGTTTATAGCTGCAACCTCTTCTTTTTCCAGTTGACTGTGCTAGGAAATCTTCCTTATAAATTCTTTTGTATCCTTTAATAATCTTATCTCTCTTCCTACTGTTAACTAATAAGAGAATGTCTAATGCATTCTAACTCGTTTTGTTTAGTCTATCCTGGTAGCCATTTTTTAGCTCAATCTTTGACTTTTTTTCTATTTTATCCACTGACCTCTTTGGCACCTTGCTGGTGAGACACTACCCCAAAAAAGACATGTTACATCAGCTTTGTTCCTGTTTTCCTTTTGAAAGAAATTTCTTCATTGTAATAGTTTTCCATTTAATCATGTGATTGCATTTTCTGGATCACTCTCTCATAAGAGACTAGTGAAAGCTTTCTTGAAAGTCTAAACAAATGCAATCCATCCACTTCTTTAATTATTTCACTGAATATCATAGCTTAATAGATTTGATTTACAGGAATTTGTTAATCAGTAGCATTTTGTTCAAGTGTTTCATTCATTTTTGTGCGAGTAATTTACCCATTTTTATATCCGAGGTGTTTGTATCAACATATAATTTTTAAGTTACCAGTAGTTGTAGCACTTATTACTGCTTGTAACCCATTCCATTCATGTACAACTCTGTAAAGAATATATTCCTGGAATCCATTCTACACTTTAGTTCACAGGAATGGCTTCTGGTTCTCTCTGCTGGCTTTGATCCATTCAGTAGCACTTTATTTTTTAGTTAACAGGAATGACCTCTGGTTCTCCTTGCTGGTAGTGTTTTGAAATATTATCAATCTTTTTATACTCTTTAATGTTATCATATGTCTTCTTTTCCTCTTTATCAGCTAATGAGGACATGACTAATACCTTTGTGCTTTCTTTGTATTTCATGTGTTTTCATTATGGTAGACATTTAGTAGCTCATCTTAATTTTTTTTTTAAGGTTCAGAGACCATACCATTGCTCCATATTCCAGTTTTAGTGTGACATTATGTAGTGAATATCTTTTTTTGGCATTTCCCTCTATATATCAAAAGTTTGCTGTATTTTAAAGCTATCCAGTGTCACAGGAGATTTTCTCATGATTTCATTAATATAAATTTACAGTGAGGCTTTCATAGTGATTATCTTAGATCTCTCTCTCTCTCTCTCTCTCTCTCTCTACATATGATGGGTTTAATATTCACAGAGTTTATAGTCTTCATGTGGCCTCTATATGCTTTTTCCTATTTCTTCTACATTGCACTTATCTACATTAAATTCCATCATCTATCACTCCACTTTCTCTGGTCATACCAGGTCTTCCTACATGGATAGTCTACATAGTTTTTGATGTTGCTTACCCTGCAATGGACCTTAACATTATCAACAAACATATTCATATCATTTTATATTGCAAGAGTGTGTGTGTGCGTGCGTGCATACGTGTGCACATGTGCATGTGTCTGTATGAGACTAAAATAATAAAACTGTATGCTTGCACAGTATATATAATATACTGTATAATCAGAATGTTCCCATACTAAAATTTAGAGAAATCCAATGCCATGTTTGTCCAGGTTAAGTCCCCAATATAATTTATGTAAACGCAAACATATCTGTCCTGTTACCCAGAAACGATAATCTACCTAAGTGTACAGCTGCATGCAAGCAGCCTATCATAAAAATAACCAACAATAACATTCTTTTGGTTACTATTGCTGGCTAAATGGAAATATGAAAAATATGGTTTTATGGTGAATGTCCTTTTAGCATGACAAGTTCTGATTCTGCACAAAAAAAAAAAATTGCTTTGCTTTGGTTTTTAGTCAAGTAAACTGGTATTCATCACAAAACATTATCAAGATGATTTTTTAGCAGTAGCAGAAGACAAGCATGCTTATACTGCTATTGCTTTCTTTGAGTTATTACTCTGAAGGAATGGCCAAGTGACCATGGTATTGCTACAGTGGCGTTACCTAGATGGCCGTAAGAGAGGAGCTCCCTCTTTCTGTGAGCTTTGGTTACTGCTAGAACCACGTCCCCGAATGGCAGCAACTGAACGCTGTAATGAAGCTAGCATAGCTGACACTGTTGGTGGCCCACTCTCTCCTCCAGGTCCACGTTCCCTTATTGGTCCCTGGGTCTCTCTCAGGGGAGTAGCGGGAGGAGCACCAGGGGGTGGAGAACATACACTCAGTGAACGTCTGTTAGCTAGTGATCGATTAGATCTATTGCTTATAGGTACACGAGCCGAGTTATATGAGGCTAAATGCTCATCACATAAAGATCTCTGGCGGGAGAGCCTTCGTTTGCGGTCTGTAGTATATACCAAACGGTCTAATAGGAACTGCTCTGCTGGGGGCATTTTTGCAAGTTGTTCCAGCAATAGTGAAAGGCGACGTTGTGTAGGTCCAGCGAGGCATAATGCTGAACTACGACTTAATAAGAGCTGGGATCGACTGCGATATAAGGATGAAAATTGATCTTCAAGTAATGGTCTTTCATCCAGACTGTACATTCGAGCATATCTCCGTAATTTCTCTCGCTCGCGTCTCACAGCTTTTTCTAATCTAGCAAGATCATCATCTGTAAGTGGCCCTAAATTGTCTGTAGCCAAGGCCTCGTGGAGATCTGCAAGAGCACAATCTAGGCGGCCTTCTGCAATGTCTCTGTCTACCTTACGAGCAAAGCCACGTTGATCCTCTGCTAACTGCCGTGCTAATAACTGTACCTCCCAATCCTGAGAATTTAGCTCAGCTTCTCCACTTTCACCACATTCTGCATCTTCATCAATATCATCTTCATCTTCTACAGTAAATATACTGTCAGATAGTTCATCCTCAAGAGCATCATCATCATCATCATCAATTTCTGTTGTTCCAAGTCCTATGTCTCCATACATAACATGATCATCATCAGACGAAAAAGAGCATATGTCATCATCAGTTGAGGACTCGACATCTAATGTAACATCACCATGGACACGTGAATCTTCTAAAGATCTTGCTAGCCGAGTTTGCTGAGCCGGGCTCTGTTCCACAGTAGTAGCCTGACGTGGCCAGGACCGACGTACTCCCAATGGTGCATGTCTGCCTTCTGGAGATCCTTCTGGTGACTGATGGATGATCGATTCAATGGAGTTGCATCTCTGCAAAAAAAAAAAAAAATGTATATAGTACATAAACTATAAATACATATACAATGTGTGTGTGTGAGAGAGAAAAAATATACTAATGTTTTCATGCATTTACACACAAATCTTCAGAAGAAATAGAAGAATCCAGAGGAGCACATTTCAAATATGTATTATGATATGGCTCCTGAGTGAGATGTTTAAAAATTAAGTATGTAAGAATGACCTGACTGCATGGTACACACACCAACCCAAGCCAATCTTAAGATCAGACCAATAGGCCTATTACATGAAAGTTGAAGTTTTTTATGACTGAATGTCACTTTATGGATAAACTAATTAAATGTACATCAAAAGGATAAAATCCATTAAAAGAACTGAAGAATTTACAAAATTATGAAGCTTAAGTAGTCTGTAATGAAATTTATTCCACAGAGCAATACTGAAGACATAGGGCATTGCTGTATTGTACCTTAGATTTAAATTTGATTGCATAAAATGTTAACAAACAATTAGCATTGAAGAATATCACAAAGTTGATCAAAGCTAAATTGTGATGTACATCAAACCTTAATATGGCAAAGTCCAGTTAAAGAATGATGGTCTGCATAAATCCTTAAGCAGCTAAAGATTCTCAACAGCTTTACACTCCTTCAGGAGGCACCTCAATGCCAGTGAAGGACTTACAATGCAAGGAATTGAAGCTGCCCTACTTTTCCTTGGATCAAACCAAATTACCCCCCTATTCCCCAGATGCTATGTGACCCCTATAGGTTCAGCACTTCCCCATGAAAAGAATTGTAATCAGCTCTACACAATAAGCCTGATTATTAACAAAAATTAATGCTGTGCTCAAGGCACAGGTCAATTTACAAAGATCTTTATGTTAATTTTTTCAACTTTTCTATCAAATAAACCTGGGTTACATATCCAAGCTCTTAAAAGGATACAAGTGAATATCCAGCTCATTTTTAGCTATTTGAGTAATTAGTGTATAAAAAAATGCAGAACAGAGCAATGAGGATCATTCTCAGATGCCCTTGTACTGCCAAAATTGTAAACATGCAGAAAGAACTTAATATTAAAAGCAGAGATTGTCATTGAAAGAAATGTCCTCACTGAGGTCAATATGGTCAGGCAAGCCCATTCAAACTGGTGAGTATTCCACCAGATGGATCATAAAAACTGGTATTGATCTCCACATGACTCTGATATATGATCTATGTATTCAAGTAAGGGAACAGCGTCACTTCCCCGCTCCATGGAAAATTACCCCATTCCAAACCACTATCCCTCCTTTTTTTCCCCCCAAAACTTCTTAAATCACATCCAAAGCTTCACCCTGAAGCCAAGGAGGATACCTTAGTCACACAGCACACTCATTCACAAATTACATATGTGCAGTTGGTAGTGCTATGTTTTCATACAGAGTGATGGAGCAAACATTAATAACTGGACTTCTACCCTAACTGTTTGCCTTACTCTTGCACTCAATTGTACCAAAGGATGACACATTAATTGTAACTGATTTTTTATCATTCATGAATGCTCTTAACTCCTTGAGTATCAATTGTGGCATACTTGTGTCAGAAACCAGATACAGGTATGGTAGGATTGTGGACAGTAGACTCAAAATGCACCTGTGGATTCCATTTCACATTGGCCTTCAGATGAATGATAGAACTGCTGAATTAGGAAAGCCTTCAAAGAGAGAGCTGTCAGTTAGCAGTTTGAGAATCATAATACAAAAAGAACTTCAACTGAACTCTGTTGACTTGAGAGTCACTCCACCTATCATCATTCTAAATGGTGCCCTGTGGCCTGGTGGCTAAAGTTCTCGCGTCATGCAGTGAGGGGTCTGGGTTCAATTCCCAACGAGGGTAGACACATTGGGCGTGTTTCTTTACACCGGTTGTCTATGTTCACCCATCAGTAAAATGGGTACTTGGGAGTTAGTCGACTGACCTAATTTGCCCAAAATGCTCTGCATAACAAGCGGCTTTCTATATAGTAGAATTGATGTCAGCTAGGGCTATATACCATGGACATGTACTTGTAAATAAATTATTATAATCAAAAAGAAGCGCTAAACCACAAGGGCTATACAGCGCTGCAGGGCAGGGAAGGAAGCGAGGGTATCGGGCAGCAGAAGGGGGGAGGGATGATTAGTAGGTTACAGAAAACAGCGGGGCAGGGGATAGTGCAGGGGTAGAGGGTAGCAAGAGATTGAGGTAGAAAGGGCTGAGGGGAGTGCTAAAGGTATGATCATCAGAGTTTGTGGAGTAAGTCAGTTGTTGTCAAAAAGTCAATGAGAGAGTCTGGATGAAAGGTGGGTCCATCAGCAAGAAGGGAAGGTAAAGAGAGAGCAGCAGAGCGAAGACGACGACGGAGGTAAATTCTGCGTGCTCGTTGATAGAGTGGGCAGTCTAACAGAATGTGGCTGACCGATACTGGAACCTGACAATTCTCACAGAGGAGCAGGGCACCTCTCCATGAGATATCCATGAGTAAGACGAGTGTGGCCAATGCAAAGGCGGGAGAGAGTAGTCTCCCAACCTCGACACTGATGACAAGAAGACGGCCAGTAACCTATACTCGGTTTAACAGAACGAAGTTATTGAGCAGAGCAGGCCAACGTTGTTGCCAGCGGGTGTGAAGGTGGGTAGCTATAACAGCAAAATAATCCGTGAATGGAACACCTCTATATGAAACTGGAAGGTCATGTACTGCTGACCGCACAGCAGTGTCTGCCTGTTCATTGCCCTGTATGTCAACATGACCAGGAACCCAACAAAAAACAATATCTTTGTTTGGTAGAGATACGGTGTAACCAAAGTTGGATACAGAGAACTAGTGGGTGAGGTGTATCAAATTTTTGTATAGCCTGTAAAGCACTTAAGGGAGTCTGAGACAACCACAAATGATGACACAGGCAAAGATGCAATACGGATAAGTGCTGCAAGAATGGCATACAATTCAGCAGTAAAAATGCTAGCCAAAGACAGTAAATGCCCTCGCACGACGCTGTCTGGAAACACTGCTGTGAATCCGACACCGTCAGAAGACTTAGAGCCATCTGTGTACACTGCGATGGCATGAGTGTGGAAGTGGTCAAGAAAAAGAGAGCGGGAAGCTACCGTAGGTAGTTGGGCTTTTGAGCAAGGGAGTGAGAAAGAACAGACTCGAACAGCTGGAACTTCCCAGGGGGGTAGGGAAAAGTGAGATGCTACATGAACATAGAAAGGTGGCAACTGAAGGGAAGACAAGAGTGAATGTAGGCGAAGAGAAAAGGGATGGAGCAAACAGGGGCGACGAACAAATAAAGAACGTTTACTAAAATTGGTGACTATTCTATAAATGGAAGGATTGCGGAGATCATGAGAGCATACATAGTAGCGAAGGCAATGGGCATCACAGCGATCGGACAAGGATGGAACATTCGCTTCTGCATAGAGGCTCTCAACAGGGGAAGAGCGAAAAGCACCAAGGCATAAACATAATCCCTGATGATGGATGGAATTAAGGCTAGAGAGAGTAGCAGGAGAAGCCGCTGAATAGATCTGGTCACCATAATCGAGTTTCGATAAAATGAAGGCTGAATGTAGGCGAAGGAGGGTTCGACGATCAGCTCCCCATGAAAGATGAGCAAGGGTTTTAAGAAGGTTCAGCCGGTTGTGACAAGTTGCCTTCAGAGAGGTAATGTGAGGTTTCCAGGATAACCTACGGTCAAAGAGAAGGCCTAGAAACCTGACTGTATCATGTTCAGGAATACGTGAGCCATAAAGGTACAAAGGATGATCGGAAATGACAGGGCGTCTAGTGAAAGTAATTTGGCGAGTTTTGGTACTAGAAAATTTAAACCCATGCGTGGTGGCCCAATTAGAAACACGGTCGACCGCATGCTGGAGAGAAACTGTAATGAGGTGACAGCTCCTGCACAAGCTGTAGTAAATAAAGATATTATGCAAGAGCCACATGTCTATGGTGCATTCAACAAAATAAGCAGACTCTTAGATGTCACTATTGCCAGGCTCTGGCTGGGTTACAAGTATCTCTGGGAGGCTGAATCATGACCACCAGATGATGTAGACAAAACTAAATGTAAACCCTGCCAGATGAACAACTGTCGCTCCTTGCATCATCATGTGCTGGAATGCGATAAAATTAATGAACTGAGAGACGACTTGTGAAGATATGTTCAAGAAATGTCTAAGTATTTTATCAACTGTGGCATGTTACCAACCATTCTGGAAAAATACCCTGACTGCCCACTGTAAATAAAGCATAACCACTTAATTTTTTTTATAAGCAGTGTTCTGATTACTATAATTGGTCTGGTTATTGATATACAAGAGATTACAATTTTAGGTTTTGTAACACTTGTCATTGTATAGTTATGGTGGAGTGTTAAGGTACGTTACCCTTGCAATGTGGCTCGTTTAACTTTTGACAGCCGAGAACTCCCGTCCTCTGTATATGTCGCGGGACATCGGTTACAAGTTCGAAAGGTGATACCTACGCCACAACAATGTAAAAATTGCTGGCGTTTTGGTCACCCAGCGAAATATTGCAGATCTATGGCCGAATGCCCAGTCTGTGGTGCCGACGACCATTCTAATACATCTTGCAGTCAACCTCCATCTTGCCTTAATTGTAATGAAGCTCACCCTTCGTACTCCCGCCGTTGCCAGGTCTACTTAAATGAACGTGAAATCCGTTGCCTCAAAGAGGCAGAAGGTCTCCCTTATGCTATGGCAGTTACTCATCTCCGCCTCCAAGGGAGACTACCCCGTGTTTCTTATTCTCGTGTTTCCAAACATCCCCCCACTTCTGGGGTCCCATCTTCTGCAG
This sequence comes from Cherax quadricarinatus, assembly GCF_038502225.1. Classification (NCBI taxonomy): domain Eukaryota; kingdom Metazoa; phylum Arthropoda; class Malacostraca; order Decapoda; family Parastacidae; genus Cherax; species Cherax quadricarinatus. The sequence goes on from NC_091321.1 coordinate 8,570,026, forward strand.
CCTCCTCTGTTGTTACCCCTCCCATAGCCACTACGGCATCTAATCCTTTTGCTGTCCTTGGCTCTGACGTCCCGACTACAACTCAGTCTGTTCTCACATCTTCGCGTCCTTCCTCACAAGCCCCAGTATCGACAAGACCTCGTACGACACCTAATACCAATCGCCCCTCTACTCAGAAGTCAAAAAAATCCACATTGCTCAAATCTTCTTTGCCCCTTCCTTCCCTTCTTCCACTTCCACACTTTACCTTTCCAGTCTCTGTACCTAGTTCTTCCCCTCTCTCTGGCTCTATTACAAGTGTGGAGATTCACCCTCCTCCTCGTACTATGCCTTCCACCCCCGTCCCCTCCCAAGTTTCTCCCTCTTCTGCCACCTCCCAGGTTTCTGCCTCTTCTGTCCCCTCCACACTTCATCTCCAGTCCCTTACACTCTTCCCTCCCCCTCTACTTTGGTACAGTCCATTACTGTCCCAATCTTTACTCACCCTCCTCCTTCTATCTCCAATATGGTCTCCCATACATCTTTGAATTCAGAAACACTTGAAGCCATTTCAGAATATATTGCAGAGGCTAAACCTTCAATGGACACTGATTCACTTCCTGTTCCTTCTCTTCCCTCTCCTCCATCTTCACAACCCCATTCTTCGCAACGCTCCGTTCCTTCGCTACTTGAACGTCTTCCAATGCCACCACACGTTGACTTTTCTAATCCCTCTAGTCCGTAGGTGCCTTTACCTACAGATTCCTGATATTTTCTTCATCGCCAATCATGGCCTATTTACAGTGGAATATCCGCGGCCTCAGGGGTAATCGGGGTGAGCTTCAGATGTTGCTTTCCAGGTTTTCCCCTGTTGGTGCTTGCTTACAAGAACCAAAATTACACTAGGCTGTTTTCCAACCTATCTCAGGATATAATTTATTGTATTCTTCGGATCCTTTCTCAGATGGGACCTTTAATGAAAGTGCCCTTCTTCTACGCAATGATATTCCGTACTGTCAACTATTTGTCCATACCTCGCTGCATTACACTGCAGCCTGTATCCACTTGAATAAGTGGTTTACAATATGTTCTTTATATCTCTCTCCTTCTCGAGCATTTTCTATCCCAGACTTTGCCTTTCTTGTTTCATCCTTACCACCACCACTTCTGTTACTTGGTGATTTTAATGCCCACCATTTCCTCTGGGGGGGGTCTCATTGTGACTCACGTGGCATTCAGTTGGAGGCTTTTCTCGCCTCTCACCCCCCTCCATGTTTTAAATATGGGTACTCCCACCCATTTTGATCCTCGTACTCATACTCTCTCTTGCATCGATCTATCAGTCTGCTCTTCCTCCACTGCACTAGACTTCACCTGGTCTGTTCTACCAGACTTACATGACAGCGATCATTTTCCGATCATTCTTACTTCTCCTTCCTATTCACCACCTTTCCGTAGCCCTCGCTGGCAATTTGATCGGGCAAATTGGGATCTTTACTCACACCTCACTGCTTTTAGTGAGGTTCCTTCTTCATCCTCCATTGATGAGCTCCTACACATCTCGACGTCAGTTTATACCGCAGCTTCTCATTCTATACCCCAAACCTCAGGCAGGCATTCTCAGAAGTGCGTGCCTTGGTGGTCTCCTGCTTGTGCTCGTGCAGTACGTTTGAAACGTGCTGCATGGGGCAGGTACCGGTACAATAGAACCGCTGAGAGACTTGATTTTAAGCAGAAGTGTGCGATCGCTCGCCGTGTCATCCGTGAAGCTAAACGCACTTGTTGGCGAGACTGTTTCCACCATCACCTCTGCTTCTTCTATGAGTGCAGTCTGGAAAAAAGTGAGGAAATTGAGTGGTAAATACTCTCCTGACCCAGCTCCTGTTCTACGGGTCGCTGGTGTTGATGTAGCAAACCCTCTCAATGTTGCCATTGAACTTGGCACACATCTGGTCCGTATTTCCCGAGGGCTCCATCTATGCCCCTCGTTTCTTTCCTCAAAGTCTGCCAGAGAGTTAGTACCCTTGGACTTTTCTTCTCTCAGAGAAGAACAGTATAATGTGCCTTTTACACTTCAAGAACTGGAGGCAACACTCTCAGCTTGCCGATCATCGGCAGCTGGGCCTGACGACATTCATATTCGTATGTTACAACATTTACATCGGTCAGCCCTTGTAGTCCTCTTACACCTCTTCAATCTTATTTGGGCACAAGGAGTTCTTCCCCAGCTGTGGAAATCTGCCATTGTTCTCCCTTTCCGCAAACTGGGTACTACAGGACATGATGCCTCCCACTATCGCCCCATCGCTCTTACTAGTGCAGTTTGCAAAGTGATGGAACGTCTCGTAAATCGACGTTTAATGTGGTATTTAGAGACACACAACAGTCTCTCCGCTAGTCAATATGGCTTTCGTAAGGGTCGTTCTACCATAGACCCCTTACTACGCTTGGATACGTATGTTCGTAATGCCTTTGCGAATAATCACTCAGTTATTGCCATATTTTTTGACCTTGAGAAGGCATAAGACACAACTTGGAGGTATAATATTTTGGCCCAGGCCCATTCCTTAGGCCTCCGAGGCAATCTACCATCCTTCCTTAAGAACTTTTTAACTGACAGACATTTCCGTGTTCGAGTCAATAATGTTCTTTCCCCGGACTTCGTCCAAGCTGAAGGTGTCCCTCAGGGATGTGTTCTAAGCACAACACTGTTTCTCCTTGCTATAAATGTTGTGGCCTCTGTTCTTCCACCCAATATTTGGTCATCACTCTATGTTGATGACTTCGCTATAGCTTGTGCAGGCGCTGACTGTCATCTTATTGCAGTTTCTCTCCAGCATGCGGTCGACCGTGTTTCCACTTGGGCCACCACGCATGGGTTTAAATTTTCAAGTACCAAAACTCACCAAATTACTTTCACTAGACGCTCTGTTATCTCCGATCATCCTTTGTATCTCTATGGCTCCCGTATCCCCGAACGTGATACAGTCAGGTTTCTAGGCCTTCTCTTTGACCGTAGGTTATCCTGGAAACCTCACATTACCTCTCTGAAGGCAACTTGTCACAGCCGGCTAAACCTTCTTAAAACCCTTGCTCATCTTTCCTGGGTAGCTGATCGTCGAACTCTGCTTCTCCTACATTCAGCCCTCGTTTTATCGAAACTCGATTATGGTGACCAGATTTATTCCGCGGCCTCTCCTGCTACTCTCTCTAGCCTTAACTCTATCCATCACCAAGGATTACGTTTGTGCCTTGGTGCTTTTCGCTCTTCCCCTGTTGAGAGCCTCTATACAGAAGCGAATGTTACATCCTTGTCTTATCGCCGTGGTGCCCATTGCCTTCGCTACTATGTACACTCTCACGATCTACACAATCCTTCCATTTATAGAATGTTCACCGATATTAGTAGACATTCTTTATTCGTTTGCCGCCCCTGTTTGCTCCGTCCCTTTTCTCTTCGCCTACATTCACTCTTGTCTTCCCTTCAGTTACCACCTTTATATGTTCATGTAGCTTCTCACTTTTCCCTACCCCCCTGGGAAGTTCCAGCTGTTCGGGTCTGTTCTTTCTCACTCCCTTGCTCGAAAGCTCAACTGCCTACTGTGGCTTCCCGCTCTCTTTTTCTTGATCACTTCCACTCCCATTCTCATGCCACCGCTGTGTACACAGATGGCTCTAAGTCTTCAGACGGCGTCGGATTCGCAGCAGTGTTTCCGGACAGCGTCGTGCAGGGGCATTTACTATCTTCAGCTAGCATTTTTACTGCTGAACTGTATGCCATTCTTGCAGCACTTATTCGTATCGCATCTATGCCTGTGTCATCATTTGTAGTAGTCTCAGACTCCTTTAGTGCTCTACAGGCTATACGAAAATTTGATACATCTCATCCCCTAGTTCTCCGTATCCAACTTTGGCTACGCCGTATCTCTACCAAACATAAAGATTTTGTTTTTTGTTAGGTCCCTGGTCATGTCGACGTACAGGGCAATGAACAGGCAGACACCGCTGCGAGGTCAGCAGTACATGACCTACCAATTTCCTATAGAGGTGTTCCATTTCTGGACTATTTTGCTGCAATAGCTACCCACCTTCGCACCCGTTGGCAGCAACGTTGGTCAACTCTGCTCGGTAACAAACTTCATTCTATTAAACCGAGCATAGGTTACTGGCCGTCTTCTTGTCATCAGTGCCGAGGTTGGGAGACCACTCTCTCCCGCCTTCGCATTGGCCACACTCGTCTTACTCATGGGTATCTCATGGAGAGGCACCCTGTTCCTCTCTGTGAGCAGTGTCAAGTTCCAGTATCGATTAGCCACATTCTGTTAGACTGCCCTCTCTATCAACGAGCACGCAGAATTTACCTCCAACGTCGTCTTCGTTCTACTACTCTCTCTTTACCTTCCCTTCTTGCTGATGGACCCTCCTTTAATCCTGACTCTCTCATTGACTTCTTGACAACGACTGATTTACTCCACAAACTCTGATGATACTTTTCGCACTCCCCTCAGCCCTTTCTAGTTCAGTCTCTTGCTGCCCTTTACCCTTTCACCATCCACTGCCCCGCTGTTATCCGTAACCTATTACTCATCCATCTCCCTTTTGCCACCTGATGCCCTCGCTTCCTTCCTGCCCTGCAGTGCTGTATAGCCCTTGTGGCTTAGCACTTCTTTTTGATTATAATAATAATAATAATCCTTCAGAGTGAGATGTTACATGTATGAACCAAAACCAGAAGCATTCGTCTGCTTGTTTACATAACTCCACGTCTCTCTCCTCGCTCATTTACTCGTTCATTCGTTTTATCTCGTTTACTCACCTCTCACCCTACATTAAGACTACAAATACTTTATAGTTATCTGTTTACAATAATGTTTTATCACTGATTTCATCATTGCTTAGTTAATCTTAGGTTAATTTTAAGCCAGCCCGTAATGCTATGCATATAAGTGGCTTTGGCAAGCTGCTCTTACCTGTATTTTTTGTACCTCTGTATGTATGCTAAAATTACTAAATAAATAAATAAATAAATAAAGAATGAGTGTACTGTATAGGCATTTTATCGCTCTAAGCCGCTTTGAATGTCATGGTATGTTACGAGTGGGTGGGGTGGCCTGGCTGGCTACCATACATCCCACTCCTGACTACCTACAAATAAATACTACTTACCTCTCACTCTACATTAAGACTACAAATATTTCAAGGAGTGTACTGTTTGTGTGTTTTACTTTTTATTGTTTTTAATGCCTAGTTCTATTGCTAAGTTAATATATGTTAATGTAAACTTGTTAATTGGTATTTATATGCATTTATAAGTGGAAAAAATGGCATTCTGCTTTCCGGTGATGTCTGCTTTCCTGCATTAGCCTGGAACCTAACCTGCCATATAAGTGGGGCCCTATTGTATAGCAAAATTGTTAGGAAAACACCTGGAATCAGTCCCAAACCTGAAGCATGACTCATCTGATCAGCTTCAAATTGTCACTACTGGTATGGTTTCCCAAATGCAAGGTTCATGCTGTTATTGGGTGAGATAAGTCCCACTTTTTAAATTTTTTAAGCAATTTTATCAAATAGATTTTCTTTATTAAAAAATATAAATAAAATATTTTTTAAAGGATTGTAGAGAATTTGAAATAGAATATAAAATAGAAAAGAAAAACTGAAAAGATTTTGCATTTTTAGGGCATTTTTAAACTTACCGAGGACAGACTTAACCATTTTTAGGATAATGGTGTGTCTCAGATAACAAGAGAATGCCTCTCTTTAGTTTAGTTTCAAAGCTGGTATTTTTTAATGGAAAGTTTAAACTGGAAATGTGTATGTCCTAATTTGCCATTTTATTGAAGGAATTGGGATATTTATATATGATGACTTGTGGATGCCTCTTCTGATACATATCAAACTTTCGTTGCTGATATTTAATTGTATTACAAACTTATGCCACACTCAGCATTATTCTAATTATGTGCATTGAGGTACAGCGTGCTGGGATTATGCAATATGAGAATACCTTTCTCAGATCATGCAGTGCCTCAAATACATCTAGTTATACTGTGAGTTGCTGCAGTGTGTTAATACACTGGTATAAGACAACAGTGCTTTTAAGGCAAATTATGATTTTTGTCATGAGGTAGCGGGCTACCCCCAAGCTGGAAGTTTTTTGGATTCTTAGCACAGCTTTAATGATGATTAATATTCCCCTTTATACAGATTTACATGTTCTAAGATGAATGATTCAGAGAATCGACCTGTTGATAAATTAGACACATGTGCAACTCTTGGGTATCTTTATTGAGGAAACATTTCGCCACACAGTGGCTTCATCAGTCCATACGTAGGAGAAACTTGAAGAACAGGAGGAGAATGAGGTAATCAGTCCCTCAACCTTGAGTCGATGTTCTTCAAGTTTCTCCTACGTATGGACTGATGAAGCCACTGTGTGGCGAAACGTTTCCTCAATAAAGATACCCAAGAGTTGCACATGTCTAATTTATCAACATGTCGGTTCTCAGAACCATTCATCTACAAACCTGTCAGACACTGCAACTTCTTGGGATCTTAATACTTAGGAATTCTTCGCTTGCCTAATTCTAGGGCACGACCTACTTCCACATTGAACAAATGTGACACCACCTATGACTGCTGCACCTCTCCTGCCATATGGTTTATAAGCTGCTTCTCCGCTCATATGCCGTATTCTACTCAAGATTGATGGACTGAACACGTCGACTCAAGGTTGAGGGACTGATTACCTCATTCTCCTCCTGTTCTTCAAGTTTCTCCTACGTATGGACTGATGAAGCCACTGTGTGGTGAAACGTTTCCTCAATAAAGATACCCAAGAGTTGCACATGTGTCTAATTTATCTACATGTTCTAAGCCAAATATGATGTCTTGTGTTTATTTTTATACCTTGTAAATAGTGTTGTTATTAGTATATTTTGGTTTCCTGCTGTTTCACTGAGATCTTCTTTGAACTGAGCTGTCTTAGTCAACAAGGCAGTTATCTTTGCCCTGGTGTTGATGAGCTGCTTCCAAGGGTTCTAAAAAATAATGTAAGGAGTAACTCAGCAAACCATTAGCCAATCACTTCAACAAATCACTACCTGCGGGTATACCTGGAGGGTGTTCCAGGGGTCAATGCCCTCCATGGCCCGGTCCATGACCAGGCCTTGTGGTGGATCAGGGCCTGATCAACCAGGTTGTTACTGCCTGCTGCAGGCAAACCAATGTATGAACCACAGCCTGGCTGGTCAGGTACTGACTAATTGCTTGTCCAGCTCCTTCTCCCTTATACAGAATATGGAAGATTAGCAAATGTGAAATCCAATCAGCATCCATTGTGAGGAAGTTGATGGAATAAATTGCTAATGCAATTTGAGAACACCTTAAACTTATAATTTGGCAACAAATCTCAGCACAGTTTTACAATGGGCGTCCTTGCCTTAGAAACTTACTAACATTTCTCACTTAGGTATTTGAGATGGCATACCATGATAATGAATATGATGTTGCATATATGGACTGTATTAAGGCTTTTAATAAAATTCCCCACCTGAAACTGTAGTAGCAACACATGGCATAGGAGGAGAAACTATTTCACATGTTGAGGAATGGTTGACTGATAGGCAACAGAAAATTTGCATTAATGGGGAGAAATTAGAATGGGGACCTGAAACAAGTAGTGCACCACAGAGGTCAGTGTTAGGAACCTTCCTCACAGTCTACATAAATGACACTGATGAAGGAATAAATAGCAACATTGGTAAATTTTCTAATGACACTAAAATATACCATCACACAATTTTTAATGAGAAGACTTAAAAAGCTACAGGATGACCTGGTTAGGTTGATGTGGTCAGAAAAGTGGCAGATGCAGTTCAATTTAAACCAGTGTAATGTTCTAATCCTAGGAAAAGAAAATAAATATGGCTCTTATAAGCTAAATACTGTAGATCTTAGTAAAAGTAAATGCAAGAAAAAAAAAATTATGATTTCTGATTAGCAGAAATTTAAAGTTAAAACAATAGTACATAAGTATCCATAATAAAGCTAATAGTTCTTGGCTTCATATCAAGTATAAATAATAGAAGTCCTAAGGTTATACTTCAACTTTATGTATCTTTGGTAAGGCCTCATTTAGATTATCTGCTCAGTTCTGGTCTTCATATTACAGCATGGACCTAAATATACTGGAAAATAAACAGAAGGATGACAAAGCTGATTCCATATACAGTGGTACCTCGAGTTTTGGCCATACAGTGGACCCCTGCCTTATGATGGCATCACGTTATGTTAACCCTTAAATCGTCCAAACGTATATATACGTTTTTTCAACATTTGAAAGTATGTAAAAAAATGTAGATCTTCTTTCTTGTTTTACATTTAAAAATGTGTAAAAAAAACTTTTATCTACATTTGTTTTTTGTTATTTTCAAAAATAAGTAAAAAAAACGTAGATCTACTTTTGGAGCACTACAGATTTGAATGTCGATCTGTTTGGACCGTTTAAGGGTTAAATCTGCCATACGATACATTTTAATGCAAAAATTTTGCCTCGCCTCACGCTAAAAAACTCCTTACGTGATTCGTCCAGGACACATCCAGTGTGGCCTCAGCGCCAGTGTTTACAAGCCAGCCAGTGTGGTCACATCTATGCACACATTCGGTACATTTCACATTATCCCAGTGTTTTTAGTGCTTGTAACTGCAAAATAAGTCACCATGGACCCCAAGAAAGCTTCTAGTGCCATCCCTGTGGTAAAAAGGGTGAGAATTAGTATGGAATTGAAAAAAGAGATTAAGGAAATGTGTGCAAAGTGGCTTGAAGTGCAAACCTTTATGGATGAAAATCACCCTCACACTGCTATTGCAAGCCGTGCTGGTGACTATTACAATAACAATGTTGTGAACCACTTAGACAAATCATAAAGGAACGAGAGGTACAGAGCTCCATGGACAGATATGTTGTGCGACAGTGGTCCAGTGACTCTCAAGCTGGTCCTAGCGGCATTAAAAGAAGGGCAGTAACCCCGGAAAAGTACTTGATACCTCAAGTTCTGATGGAAGGGGATTCTCCTTCTAAACAATAACAACTTCCACACACTTCCCTCCTCCCATCCCATCAATCATCACCAGATCTTCAATAAAGGTAAGTGTCATGTATTCTATTCTTAGTAGAGTATTAACTGTGCATGTCTTCTTCAGTTTGTGTGTATTAAAATTAATATTTCATGTGGTAAAAAAATTTTTTTTTTCATACTTTTGGGTGTCTCGCACGGATTAATTTGATTTTCATTATTTCTTATGGGGAAAATTAATTCGCCTTACGATAATTTCGGCATACAATGAGCTCTCAGGAACGAATTAATATCATAAGGCGGGGGTCCACTGTAATCTGTTCCAGAAGGCTGTTCAAGTGTCGTTACCGAACGAATTTGTTCCCATAAGGAATAATGTAAATTAGATTAGTCCATTTCAGACCCCAAAATATACACTTATAAAAGCACCTACAATAATACACTTACATAATTGTTCGAGTTGGAAGCTGTACAAAACTCCGGGTACCACTATTAGAAATCTTTCCTATAAAAATTGACTGAAGGCACTGAGCATTGTAATCCTTATAGAGAATAAACTTTGAATTTGAATTTGAACTTCCACTCTCTGGAAAGGCATAGAATTAAGGAAGATATCTAAATGTACAGATAGAAAAGAGGACTAAATAAAGTAGATATAAATATGTTGAAAATATCTAATGAAGACATGACTCACAGCCACAGATTAATGTTGGAGAATTTTTTGTATGTAGAAGGGACATAGGGAAGTGTTGGTTTGGCAGTAGTAGTCATAAATAAGTGGAATGAACTCCCAAGTAGTGTCATGGAGGTGAGCATTTTTGGTAGCTTTTAACCCCTTAGCTGTGGCAAGTTGGCAAAAAAAAAAAAAAAAAGCCTGGTGGTGTGACAATATTGAAAAAAAAAAAATTCTTACAGTTCAATGGTGTGTATTTTTCTGAATTGAATAAGACAAAAATGAATAGAATCTGATAAAAACCTTAAGATTTTATGATGTGTTGAAGCTGATGAAAAAATGATCACTTATCGGGAACAGTGATGCAAAAGTGCCAATGATATTTACAATTATTGACACCATGATTTTTTTTTTAATTGCTTTTAATGTCTTAACACTACATACACCAGTTTCTTATGATATTTGATGTGTTTCAGGGTGTTTTAGCACTTCAAATATGGGGAAATGCTTGCCTGACAGTGCTTCACTTGGAATATACTGTATATATACTGTAGAATTGGTTTTCTTTTTTTGTTTTTTACTATTAGGTTAGGCTTGTCAGGAAACAGGACAAGTGTTTCCTGACTTGGCTCTTAATAAACCATACCACGGGCGGGGATAGAACCCGCTATCAGAGAGTCACAAAACTCCAGACCGATGTGTTAGCCACTGGGCCAGCTGATTACAATAAGATTCAGTCAAATAGGTATACAGTGGACCCCCGCATAACGATCACCTCCAAATGCGACCAATTATGTAAGTGCGTTTGTACGTGTATGTTTGGGGGTCTGAAATGGACTAATCTACTTCACAGTATTCCTTATGGGAACAAATTCGGTCAGTACTGGCACCTGAACATACTTCTGGAGTGAAAAAATATCGTTAACCGGGGGTCCACTGTATTTAAATGCCATGGTGTTTAAATATACCGTGGTATGGTATGGTTTGTTTGCAATAATGTCATTACGATTTCGTGAGTCGTGGGTCTTAATCACATGATGACCCACCACTAGAGCTTTTGGTCATCTGACCGAGGCCTTCTGGTGGCTTACCCATCCACCCCTTTAAAAATTAATGGTTACAGAGGAACCTCGGCTTACAAATTTAATCTGTTCCGTGGACTTGTTTGTATCCTGGGTCAATTTTTCTCGTTTAAATTAATTGAAATGCAATAAATTTGTTCCAGCTGAATTCCTGCTCTCAGGAGGCATAACGAAATAACCCTAATATCAACTCTATAGCTTATTTATCTGTCACAGTTCATCTAATATGACATAAACAATATAAATAACATAGAAACCTGATATACACTCTAGAATGAATAAAATAGGTCATTATGTGGACAGCAGAGGGAGGGGGATTGTGGTCGCGAGAGTGGTCGCGCATTCTCGCTATGAAAACGTCAGAGGTGTTATTATAAGAGAAAATGGAGTTTGTGATTCTAACTGAATTAGATCTGGTGTACATATGACATTTACGTACATACCTTGATGAAGAAATGCAGAGCGGCATATCCTGTCAGGAATTCACACTTTTCTTAAGAACTGCTATGTACAATTTTTATGTTTATCTCACTACACTACATATCTCCTGTGAGCTGTTTCTCCGTCAACCATGTCAACAGCAGCTTTTCCATTGACAGAGGTCCGCTGCTTAGAAAATACTGTAACCCCTTTGCTGGTGCTGTAGCCTTCTGTTTTAGTAGTGTACATATAGTAGAGGGGCTACGCTTGTACTCCCTCGCCAAATCCTTAACCCTCGTACCTAGTCTGTGCTTATCAATGATTTCTTGCTTTAATTCCATGCAAATCATCCTGTTTTTCTTCTCGGCACTGTCCTTTGCACTTGCTTTCTTAGAACCCATGGTTAGAAAAAAGAAATCTGGCAAATTAACTGCATGAAACATAAGGAAATCACGAGAATTCCTTGCACTGCGAGAGTAGTTCAGCAAGCACATGTGCACTGGTGAGCATTGTGGTGGTGCTGTCAACCTTAATTACACGCAGTACATACATAGTATTATTATATACACGTACAGTGGTCTCTCGCTTTTCGTAGTTCTTGGCAATCGTAAATTTCGCCAATCATAGGGGTATTTTCGTATAAACATGGACTCGCTTTTCATAGGTTGACTAGCGAATAGTAGTTCGTCCAGGACGGGTACGCACGGTGTGAGCCGGGGAGGCCTCCCTACCCAGCCAATCTGGCATTGTTTACCAGTGAGTGAAGGTCCCCTCAAGTGCTCCTATGAAATATTTCATAATATTCCACTCATTTTAGTGCTTGCAAGTACTAAATAAGCTACCATGGCTCCAAAGAAAGCTCCTAGTGCCAAGCCTGTGGTAAAGAAGGTCAGAAATATGTACAGTGACAAAGTCTTGGGCCATTTTAGGGAAGTGTTAAAGAGATGCCAGAAACAGAGCTCTCTCCACAGTTACTCTGCGAGACAGGACTAGAGTGACTCTCAAGGTGGTCCTAGTGGCATTAAGAAACAGAGAAGAGAAGCAACCCCAGAGAAGCAATTGGTAGTTGAGGTGTTGCTGGAAGGGAATTCCCCTTCCAAACTGTAAACAATCCAATCTCTCTCCTCCTCCAGTCTCCCATACACTAAGAAGAATATCCAATAAAGGTAAGTGTTATGCTGTTAATGTTTCATTCATCATTTCCCATTGTATTGTTTATGTACTACATGCATATTTCATGTAAAAAATTTTTTTGTTTTAATACTTCTGAGTGTCAGAAACAGATTAATTGTTTTTACATTATTTCTTATGGGGAAAATTGATTCGCAAATCGTAAATTTCGTTTATAGTAGCTCCTCCAGAAACGGATTAATTACGAAAAACGAGGGACCACTGTATATTGTACCATTACATATTATATTATACTGTAAATTATCAAATCAAATCAAGTTTATTCTATATAAAGATTACAATGTGGGGTTTACATATTTTAGGATATTGTGTGGTTTACATGTTATAAAATACTAATTACAGAGGGGGCCACTATCACGCCTACCATGGCTAGGCATTTCGGGCAGACTAAGATTAATTCAAAATTCTAAATTATTACAGATTATGGAGCAAGTTGGTATTAAGGCTAAATAACTACATTACAGGTTGTAAATTTAACTGTGAATGCTTTTGTTTTGGTACAATACATAGTTTCTATAGTGGAGTATCACATGCAAACTTATGACTAGTTAGGATTCATTATTTTAACCCGTAAACAGTCCAAACGTATATATATACGTTCACTACTGTACTGCCCCAACTTTTTGGAGAAAAAAAACATTGTTGTTTTTAATAGGAAAAAAGAGCATATGTTACCCAGGCATCCCCAATTATTTTAATATGGTGCACAGCGAGTGCTCACACCCATTCTCACATGTCTAGGCGACTCAGGCTTATCGTGGCAATGTTAAATGTAGGACACACAAAATGTATATATACGTTTGGGGCACTAGCGGTAAAAACGTATATATACGTTTGGACTGTTTACGGGTTAAGATTCGTATCTGTGTTTATAGTCAATTGGGTGAGTGTGTGAGTGTAAGTGTGAACCACCAGGTGGTTTTCATGTAGTTAGCTGACGGGGTGTATCAGGGAGATAAGATGTTTTCTAACGGTACTTTTGAAAGTGATGAATGTGTCTGCAGTTTTAGAGTTTTCAGGTAGGGTGTTCCAGAGTTTAGGCCCTTTGACGTACATTGAATTTTTGTAAAGGTTAAGTCGGGCATGGGGAATGTCATAGAGATGTTTGTGTCTGGTGTTATGCCTTTGGGTCCTGTCACAACTATCAAGAAAGCATTTTAGGTCAGGGTTAATGTTAGAATTTATGGTCCTGTAGATGTAGATTGCACAGTAGTAAGTGTGGATGTTCTGAACAGTAAGTTTCGATCTATGAAGAGTGGGGGGATGTGTTGCCTGGGATGTGATTGTGTGATTATTCTTACTGTGGCTTTTTGTTGGGTTATTATTGGCTTTAGGTGTGTTGCTGCAGTTGATCCCCAAGCACAAATAGCATAGGTGAGGTATGGATAAATGAGTGAATGCTATAGTGTGAGAAAGGCAGATTGCGGCACATAGTATCGTATCTTGGAGAGGATCCCAACCGTTTTGGATATTTGTTTTGTGTGTTGGATATGGGGATTATTATGGGTAGTATTATTATTATACATTATTATTATGTATTATCATTATTATTAGTACTTACATATTATTATAATTATTATTATTAATTTAGGGACCTGGAACACAGATCCAATTCCCTATATCAAGAGCCCCTCACCACTTACATATGTACCACTACTACTACTACTAATAATAATAATAATTATTATTATTATTATAATACAGTATAATAGTAATAATAACAGTAAGGAGAAACTTCAAAAGGCTGCCAGTAGTTGGTGCCACCAGCAAAACATTGGTAACCACTACTAGTACACTTTTCACCTGTCTAGACTTAAGTAGTCTATTAGTCTTCTCTCACCCGAGCCCAGCCACGCTAGCCAATACTGTAAATACCGAATTACAAAAAATATCTACCTGGATGAGGACTAACAAACTTACACTAAACATCAACAAAATTACTTCATTCAGTTTGGTAACAGAGCTACAGATGTCCCTCTTAACATAATGATAAACGGATCACCTATCACAAAGCTAACAGAGGGAAAATTCTTAGGAATCCACCTTGATAATAGACTCAAATTTCATACACATATACAACAAATTTCTAAGAAAATTTCCAAGACTGTAGGCATACTATCGAAGATACGGTACTATGCTCCTCAGTCAGCCCTCCTGGCCCTATATCACTCTTATTTACCCCTATCTCACCTATGGAATTTGTGCATGGGGCTCAACAATAATTAACCATCTCAGACCACTAATTACCCAACAAAAGGCTGCAGTTAGAATGATAACAAATTCTCACTACAGGCAGCACACTCCACCAATATTCAAAACACTCAACCTACTCACCATACAAAACATCCATACTTATTTTTGCACCTATTACATACATAGAACACTTAACTCTGATATTAACCCTCCCCTCAAACATCTCCTTGCCAACCTCAACAGAACACATGACCATAACACAAGACACAGATCACTCTTTGATGTTCCTCGTGTCCATCTCATGCTATGCAAAAACTCAATGCACATAAAAGGCCCTAAAATCTGGAATTCATTACCTGTAAATATAAAAGAAACACTACCTGTTTATAAATTCAAGTCTCTTCTCAAAGAACACTTACTCACCCAAAACCAAATAAATACTGAATAACTGAACCTTATAAATTGTATATCTTAAATGTTTCTCACAATTATATCACATATGTTAAACCTAAAACCCAATCTAACAGAATACTCCATTCGACTGAATGTACAGTAATGCATGCAACCATATGACCTGTCTTTGTAATACTCATTTGTGCTTTATAGTTATCTGTTTACAATAATGTCTTATCACTGATTTCATCATTGCTTAGTTAATCTTAGTTAATTTTAAGCCAGCCCGTAATGCTATGCATATAAGTGGCTTTGGCATGCTGCTCTTACCTGTATTTTTTTGTACCTCTGTATGTATGCTCAAATTACTAAATAAATAAATAAATAAATAAATAAGTCTGCCCAAAATGCCTCAGCATGATAGTGGCTTTCTTTGCTCCAATCATATTATGTAAACACATACTGTAACCTTTGCAAAGAAATAAATGTTTCTGAATGTATTATTTCTCAAAACATGGAAATAAATCAACATGATTGACTTTATTAGATTACTATATATATGGCATAATTATTTTTATTCTACTTTTTTACTATTTTGGTCTTCTAATTGCTTGTACAATGAATATTAATAATATTACAGTTATTTTAGAGTATAATACTCATCAAAACAGAAATTATTCACACTGCCTTTTCTGTGTTATCCTGGGTATTTAGTGTGATTTATGACTGAATTCCACTGTTAGCATAATAAAACTGTAATAAATCTGGACTGAATAAGTCATCCTTGAGCCACTTGCACACCCTGTTTGCTGGTAGGGGAAACTGGTGGTGGAACAACAGCTCCTGGTTCCTTTGTTTATTTGGACACACAATCATCACCTAAGTAGTTAACAATGATACATTTTGTGGACCCTGCTGGCCTTTAAATTTTTTTTCAAATGAATGAAGAGATGGAAGAAGACCCAAAGAGTTTGCTGAGGTTAAAAATATTGGCAGGTGGCAGATTTATAGATACAAAAAATTGTGCATACTAATACATCAGACACACTAGCCATTTGCATACTAGTACATTGGACACAGTTAAAGGGTTAAATATACTGTAGGTTGGAAAGGAGTGGGTGTGGGTGGGTGCAAGTTAGACCTGTCTAGAATGGACCAGTAACTGCAGTGCTCCTTCATTCTTGTTTCTGTATCTTCTACAAGTTGCAGGGGGTATTGTCCATTTGGGCAAGTGTTTCATAAAAATCCCAAGACTAACAGTTATCTTGTGTTAAGTTGTAAGGCAAATACTGAAGATTACACCAAGTCTAGCTCTCTTCCTGAAACTACAACCAGGTGTCAGCAATCTCGCATAGATAATCACTAAGAGGTTCTAAAGGAGCTTACTCTAATGCTGCATAGCTCAGTTGTGTAAATGGTTATACGTCAGTTTATAGACCAACACATGCACAACGAACAAAAGCCATTTCCAATGTCTTCATATTAAGGCATTATACCTCTTCAGTCACAGAACAATAATTATAATCATTGCTTCAGCCTTATACCATTTCTTGAGCTGCCATACTCTACAACATAGTGCATCACACCATGACTGCATATATGACTACAGTGGCATTCTTCAGTTATTCTGGGATGAATGATGAAAATGCTAATCCATAAGGTATCCCTATCTATGGATGCCTAAAAGGAAGACACTTTCAGTTTTTCATTCAATATGACCTACCATAAAGAGTGGCTCATCGTCATCTGAGCCATCGCTGCTGGCATCAGACGAGGATGATCTGATAATCGTGGGGCAACTGGTTGTGCTTCCGTTGACTTGGCTGCTCTCAGTGACAATGACCTCGTTCTCCACACTCGCCTTCAGTGTCATGAATAAGTCACCAAGGGTCATGACGTGGACATCCAGGGGGCACGTAAAAGGCAAAAATGCCAGAGGGGAGGGACAGGGTCATATATAAATACATAAACTTCAAAATAAAATACAGATAGCACAGTGCAATTATTGAATAATTAAAACAAAATGAATGCACTGAAATTAATCTCTTTAAAATACTTTGCTTACTATCATTATGGATGTCACAGTAGTACAGTACGATACAACAAAGACATATGATCAGCTAATAAGTAGACATGCAGCTCAGCACAGACAGACAAGGCTCCTTTTCCACGTGGGTGAACTCAAAATAATGGCATCATAGATAACTCATTAAACTTTTAGTAAATTAGGTCAGTAATGCAGCTCGTTTGCACAACGGAGGTAAACATAACTCTCTCCACCTCATTCCAGGGATCCTGAATCTAAATCAATAATCAGGCATCCTATATATCTCAGTAAACAAAACAATCATGATATAACAATATTTACTGTTCATGCTAGATGCTTAGAAGGCTCACAAAAAAGGAGCCGTCTGTACGCACCTGGAGTACATAGGTGGTGGATTATCATCTTTGATCATCTTTGACACTTTGAGACCTTTAACCTTAGGTGCTGTTACCTGCAGCAGGAATGCAAGAACTGTACCCATAATAAATCCAGCAATGTCTTCTTGGACAGTTGAGTAATTTCATTGCCTGAATACTGATGTTTAAGATAATGATTGCTCATCATGCACTTTCAGCTTAATCACTGGTGGCCTTATCCAACATCTTCCATCAGACAATAAATTATTCATAATCCTCAACTTTTCACATTACACAAAAATAAAAAAGCTTTCATTAATTTTGGCAAGCTGCCTCTTTTTAAGCACTTGAGCATATTCTTTTTTTGGTTGTGTTACTATATATTTATTTTAGATGAGTTATATATTCCTTAGAGAGAAGTGTATGTAAAAGAATCAGGCTAATTTTAATAGTAACAATAAATGTGGTTCAGCTACAGTCACAGATTAGTAATGCATCTGAGACTTTTATTTTATAGTAATTTGCATTAAAGAAACTTTTAAAAGAAAAAAATCACATTATACACAAGCATCTGCTGATCAAAGTATTTATAAATAATTCGTGAGGAAGTGCTAAATGCCTACAAGTTAACGATGATCTATAATTCTGCTGTTTATAGTCAATTTAAATATTTTGATCAACACTTTTTTTTGCCCTGAACAGTAATGATAGTTTTTTTTAGCTGGTGTCTTTTTCGTTAATCCGTATTTTATACATTTAGGTATACAGTACAGAATAATAATCTGTATATATTTAATTTGTGGAAGCAAGGGGCTAGTAACCCCTTCTCCTGTATTCATTACTAAATTTAAAAGGAGAAACTTTCATTTTTCCTTTTGGGCCACCGTGTCTCGGTGGGATACAGCCAGTGCATTGAAAGAAAGAAGATTTAATCAAATAATAACAGTACAGTTGAACCTCAGAATTCATGTGTTTCTTAATCTCTTACTGTAAACTGAAAATTAACAGGATTTCCTCTTGCACAGGGTGGGTGCAGGAATAAAAGAGGAGTGATTGGTGGAATGATGAAGTAAAAGGTGTGATAAAAGAGAAAAATGTAGCTTATAAGAGGTTTTTACAAAGCAGAAATGTTATTAGAAGAGCAGAGTATATGGAGAGTAAAAGAAGGTGAAGAGACTGGTGAGAGAGTGCAAAAGGAGAGCAGATGGCAGAATGGGAGAGGCACTATCAAGAAATTTTACTGAAAATAAGAAAAAAATTTGGAGTCAGTTAAACAAGTTAAGAAAGCCTAGGGAATGAATGGATTTGTCAGTTAAGAACAGAGTAGGGGAGTTAGGAGATGGAGGTATTGGGTAGATGGCGGGAATATTTTGAGGAACTTTTAACCCTTTCAGGGTTTCAGCCGTACTAGTACAGCTTACGCACCAGGGTTTTTGATGTACTAGTACGCCTAAATTCTAGCGCCCTCAAATCTAGTGAGAGAAAGCTGGTAGGCCTACATATGAAAGAATGGGTCTACATGGTCAGTGCGCGTGGTATAAAAAAAAATCCTGCAACACACAGTGCGTAATGAGAAAAAAAAACTTTGACCGTTTTTATGGATTAAAACAGCGACTTTGCACTGTATTTTCGTATGGTATTTATTGTTGTATTCTAGTTTTCCTGGTCTCATTTTATAGAATGGAAGACGTATTACAGAAATTGAGATGATTTTGATTGGTTTTACAAAGAAAACTACCTTGAAATTGCGCTCGAAGTAGCAGAAATGTTCGATTTTTACCAAAGTTCAAAAGTAAACAAATCATGCTATGCGTCCAATACACGTCAACTGGTGAGTCTAATATTCTTTCACAAGTGCGCTGATAATATCAAAGTGGAAAGCAAAAGAATGTAAGAGGGGCATGGGGACATGACTAATGAACAGAGGAAATGTTATTTTAGTGCCAGGAATGTCTTTCTTGTTTATTCTGGACCCTATTCGGAAATTGGCATCTTTTGAAATTTGTGTGAAATTGGCAAAATTGCTAAATTCTGACCACTGTATTGGATAGTTGAAATCGGTAAATGGGTGGTTTCTTGTACTCATTCGATAGTAAAAATGGAGTTCTAGCGAAATAGTTATGATTTTTGTTGACAAGTACACTGGAATTGGCCGAAAATAGGGCTCAAAATGGGCAAAATCGGCAATGCGTAAACATCGTCAAGACCGCCAACTTCGTAAGAGCATAATTCCGTAAGTTTTCCATCAAATTTCATACTTTTGGTGTCATTATGATCGGGAAAAGATTCTCTATCGTTTCATAAGAAATTTTTTTTTTTTTTTTTTTTTAAATTTGGCTGACCCTGAGAGCAAGTCTCTGAGAGGGCCTGACGACCTTGAAAGGGTTAAATGTCGATGAAGAAAGGGAGGCAGTAATTTCATGCATTGGCCAGGGAGGTATACCATCTTTTATGAGTGAAGAAGAACAGGATGTGAGTTTGGGGAAGGTGCGTGAAGCATTACGTAGAATGAAAGGGGGTAAAGCAGCTGGACCTGACGGGATCATGACAGAAATGTTAAAAGCAGGGGGAGGGGGGATATAGTGTTAGAGTGGTTGGTATTTTTGTTTAATAAATGTATGAAAGAGGGGAAGGTACCTAGGGATTGGCAGAGAACATTATTTATTTTTTTTTATTATCACACTGGCCGATTCCTACCAAGGCAGGGTGGCCCGAAAAAGAAAAACTTTCACCATCATTCACTCCATCACTGTCTTGCCAGAAGGGTGCTTTACACTACAGTTTTTAAACTGCAACATTAACACCCCTCCTTCAGAGTGCAGGCACTGTACTTCCCATCTCCAGGACTCAAGTCCGGCCTGCCGGTTTCCCTGAACCCCTTCATAAATGTTACTTTGCTCACATTCCAACAGCACGTCAAGTATTAAAAAACCATTTGTCTCCATTCACTCCTATCAAACACGCTCAAGCATGCCTGCTGGAAGTCCAAGCCCCTCGCACACAAAACCTCCTTTACCCCCTCCCTCCAATCTTTCCTAGGCCGACCCCTACCCCGCCTTCCTTCCACTACAGACTGATACACTCTTGAAGTCATTCTGTTTCGCTCCATTCTCTCTACATGTCCGAACCACCTCAACAACCCTTCCTCAGCCCTCTGGACAACAGTTTTGGTAATCCCGCACCTCCTCCTAACTTCCAAACTACGAATTCTCTGCATTATATTCACACCACACATTGCCCTCAGACATGACATCTCCACTGCCTCCAGCCTTCTCCTCGCTGCAACATTCATCACCCACGCTTCACACCCATATAAGAGCGTTGGTAAAACTATACTCTCATACATTCCCCTCTTTGCCTCCAAGGACAAAGTTCTTTGTCTCCACAGACTCCTAAGTGCACCACTCGCCCTTTTCCCCTCATCAATTCTATGATTCACCTCATCTTTCATAGACCCATCCGCTGACACGTCCACTCCCAAATATCTGAATACATTCACCTCCTCCATACTCTTTCCCTCCAATCTGATATCCAATCTTTCATCACCTAATATTTTTATCCTCATAACCTTACTCTTTTCTGTATTCACTTTTAATTTTCTTCTTTTGCATACCCTACCAAATTCATCCACCAATCTCTGCAACTTCTCTTCAGAATCTCCCAAGAGCACAGTGCCATCAGCAAAGAGCAACTGTGACAACTCCCACTTTATGTGTGATTCTTTATCTTTTAACTCCACGCCTCTTGCCAAGACACTCGCATTTACTTCTCTTACAATCCCATCTATAAATATATTAAACAACCACGGTGACATCACACATCCTTGTCTAAGGCCTACTTTTACTGGTAAATAATTTCCCTCTTTCCTACATACTCTAATTTGAGCCTCACTATCCTCGTAAAAACTCTTCACTGCTTTCAGTAACCTACCTCCTATACCATACACCTGCAACATCTGCCACATTGCCCCCCTATCCACCCTGTCATATGCCTTTTCCAAATCCATAAATGCCACAAAGACCTCTTTAGCCTTACCTAAATACTGTTCACTTATATCTTTCACTGTAAACACCTGGTCCACACACCCCCTACCTTTCCTAAAGCCTCCTTGTTCATCTGCTATCCTATTCTCCGTCTTACTCTTAATTCTTTCAATAATAACTCTACCAGGTATACTCAACAGACTTATCCCCCTATAATTTTTGCACTCTCTTTTGTCCCCTTTGCCTTTATACAAAGGAACTATGCATGCTCTCTGCCAATCCCTAGGTACCTTACCCTCATCCATACATTTATTAAATAATTGCACCAAACACTCCAAAACTATATCCCCACCTGCTTTTAACATTTCTATCTTTATCCCATCAATCCCGGCTGCCTTACCCCCTTTCATTTTACCTACTGCCTCACGAACTTCCCCCACACTCACAACTGGCTTTTCCTCACTCCTACAAGATGTTATTCCTCCTTGCCCTATACACGAAATCACAGCTTCCCTATCTTCATCAACATTTAACAATTCCTCAAAATATTCCCTCCATCTTCCCAATACCTCTAACTCTCCATTTAATAACTCTCCTCTCCTATTTTTAACTGACAAATCCATTTGTTCTCTAGGCTTCCTTAACTTGTTAATCTCACTCCAAAACTTTTTCTTATTTTCAACAAAATTTGTTGATAACATCTCACCCACTCTCTTAACCTCTCTCTTTTTACATTGCTTCACCACTCTCTTAACCTCTCTCTTTTTCTCCATATACTCTTCCCTCTTTGCATCACTTCTACTTTGTAAAAACTTCTCATATGCTAACTTTTTCTCCCTTACTAGTCTCTTTACATCATCATTCCACCAATCGCTCCTCTTCCCTCCCGCACCCACTTTCCTGTAACCACAAACTTCTGCTGAACACTCTAACATTGCATTTTTAAACCTACCCCATACCTCTTCGACCCCATTGTCTATGCTCTCATTAGCCCATCTATCCTCCAATAGCTGTTTATATCTTACCCTAACTGCCTCCTCTTTTAGTTTATAAACCTTCACCTCTCTCTTCCCTGATGCTTCTATTCTCCTTGTATCCCATCTACCTTTTACTCTCAGTGTAGCTACAACTAGAAAGTGATCTGATATATCTGTGGCCCCTCTATAAACATGTACATCCTGAAGTCTACTCAACAGTCTTTTATCTACCAATACATTATCCAACAATCTACTGTCATTTCGCCCTACATCATATCTTGTATACTTATTTATCTTCTTTTTCTTAAAATATGTATTACCTATAACTAATAGTTTGGGGTGTCAGGAACGGATTAATTTGATTTCCATTATTTCTTATGGGGGAAAATTAACTCGACTAACGATAATTTCGACTAACGATGAGCTCTCAGGAATGGATTAATATCGTTGGTCGAGGGTCCACTGTAATTGTGCATGTCTTGTTCAGTTTGTGTGTATTAAAATTAATATTTCACGTGGTAAAATTTTTTTTTTTTTCATACTTTGGGGTGTCAGGAATGGATTAATTTTATTTCCATTATTTTTTATGGGGGAAAATTAATTCGGCTAATGATAATTTCGGCTTATGATGAGCTCTCAGGAACGGATTAATATCATAAGGCAGGGGTCCACTGTATTTCCCCCATCCCACCTGACAATTTCCAGGCACAGCACTCAGTGTTTGTTGCACGCATCAACAGCATCATGTGTGAATATACTGATGTTGAACTTGTTGAGGGGATCAACCAAGATAACTCCGAGTTCAAGGTTCTCAAGGCTTACAAGTTTGTCAAGAACTCTGCCAACCAACAATCACTGAAACTCGTCCTCGAGCCACCTGAGGAAGCCAAGTTCATCTGTGACCATGGCCTGAAATGTTTTGACACAAAATACACACCCAACCAAGTCAGTATGGAGAGGTTTGTCTCCATCACTCAATGCTTCAGGTGCTATCACTTCGGTCATGACACGAACAAGTGCTCCAATGAGAAACCTGTCTGCAGCATCTGTGCAGGTGACCATGCATACAGGGAATGCCACAACAGAAACAATCCCAAGTGCACCCTCTATGGTGGTCAACACTATGCTGTCTCACCCAGCTGCCCTGTCAGGAAATCTGAAGTCCAAAAAATCCTTGAAAACAAGAAACTGGCCAGTGCCAGTATGTCCTCCCACTATGTCACATGAGTCTTTCCCCAACCTATTGAACTCCTCTGGTAATGCCCCTATTGCCACTGCTTCACAATACAATGCTTGGAACCCCACCCCCCCAGCCCCACCCTACCCCTGGCCCTCACCAATCCCAAGGTTTCCCTCCTATCCCATCCCTACTGGGCTCATCCAAGAAGGGATAATGAAGAGCACTGCTTACTTCATGCTGGCCAAAGAGTTGTCCAAGGGCAATGACCACCTCTGCTGCACCATCCTCAATGAGTTGTTTGTAGCAAATGGCGCTTCAGCCATAATCATCCCCAACTCAATGCGCTCATACATGAGCCCCTCTACTCAAACTCCCACACTCAACCAACCAACCACCAGCAGGGAAGCTACAACCCTTGCAACTGCCCGGTGGCTAAAGCTTCCGCTTCACACACGGAGGGCCCGGGTTTGATTCCTGGTGGGTGGAAACATTTCGACGTGTTTCCTTACACCTGTTGTCCTGTTCACCTAGCAGCAAATAGGTACCTGGGTGTTAGTCGACTGGTGTGGGGTCTCATCCTGGGGGACAAGATTAAGGACCCCAATGGAAACAAGTTAGACAGTCCTCGATGACGCACTGACTTTCTTGGGTTATCCTGGATGGCTAACCCTCCGGGGTTAAAAATCCGAAGGAAATCTTATCTCACAGCCTACCACCACTGAGGCCAACCCAAAGGACCAACCTGGTTCCACCACCACCCCGTGTGAGACAGCCGTTGAGCTGTCTCACACGGGGATGGCCACCCCACAGTGGGGTGGCCATCCTAGTGAAGCAGGGGCATGAATTTCGCAACTTACATGTCAACGAGGACAACATCCTAGCAATAGAAGTGCCAACATCACATGAGCGACTTATTGTGGGGACAGGGTACTTTCCTCCCAGACAACCATACATTAAATCTATTCCCTTACACTGTCTACACAGTAGAAATGCCCCTACTGTCTTGGCAGGGGACTTCAATGCCCACCACCCCGCTCTCTTCAACTCTGGTGCCACCCATCCCCAAGGGGACTACAAGGGGAAACAACTATTCAACATAATGGCAGTGAAAGACCTTACATTCCAAGGCCCATTCTTTAAGTCATTCGTGGGCCACCACCCAGGTACACCCGATGTAGTACTTACCAACAGAGACTGTGATGACCTGTTCCACTGTAGTCTCTCCCCAGGTGGTAATGTTGGTTCAGATCACATCCTCATCATAATCAAGCTCCAATCCACACCATTCCGGACACCCACCCTCCCCAGACCCAACCTGAAAACAATAGGCTTTGACCTCTACAGGGCCTTCTTAGGAAATGACCAAACTACTTCACTCGAAGACCATCCCTCCACAGCAATAAATGGGACAGTTAACTCACTCCATGCCAGAATCAACGAGGTCACACAAGCATGCTGCACACTAACAACTTCCAGGATCAACCAACAATACAAACCAACCAGGGAAATCAAGGACAGAATGAATAACTACCAAACTGAGTGTAGCAAACACTTGCACACAGGGCAGCCCACCCGGGAAGTACTACTAAGAATGAGGAGTGAGCTAATCGCCCTTATAACCTAACACAAAAGAGACTTATGGGAATATCTGGTGTGCCAAGCAAACCAGTACAAGTGCCACCCAGACCAATTCTGAAGTAAGATCCATAGACTCCTAGAGGCTAAACACACTCCCACTCAACACCTTACACACTCCTTCACCGACGAAGACGTGAGGAAGTGACTACCCTGCTCGAAGACCCACAAGATCAAGCTAAGCTGATGGGAGAAGTATGGGAGAAAATTCCCTCACATAATGACAGCAGAAGATTTAACAATAACCACTACCTGTGGGTCAACCAATGGAGAGATAAAAACCTGGAAGACCTCCATCCTATACCATCAATTGACACATCTTCTCTCAAAAGCGAACACCCTCTAACTAGACCTATTACTCTCAGGGAAGTGTCCCAAGTCGTTGGATGAATGAGAAACACAGCACCTGGCCCATCAGGCATAACAGCTAAACAGTTAAAGTACCTTCCCCATAACTGCAAGATGTCACTGGTGAATATTTTCAATGCCATCTTGGCATCAGGACATTTCCCAGTGGCATTAAGTCAGCAAGGATGATCTTCATCGCCAAACCCAACAAGGACAACCATAACCCTGAGAACTACAGGCCTATCTCCCTTCTTGAAGTCACGGGCAAAGTCTTCGAAAGAATAATCTCTAACAGACTGAACTACTACGTGGAATTCAACCACCTATTCTCCGAAAGGCAGTTCGGCTGCAGGTCCCACCGCGGCACGCAGCATGCAATAAACATCATCTTTGATGCCGTGGCCAGCCTGAGGAAGCAAGGGAACCTGGCCCTGATTGCAACTAGGGACGTACACAAGGCCTTCGACAGTCTGTGGCATGATGGACTCATTTTCAAACTTGTAGACCTCCCAGACCACAACTGGACCTTTCTCAGGCTCATATACAATTTCCTAACAGGTAGAAGTATCATTCCCACTTTCCATGGCATGGCCGCAACACCCTTCACGCTGACAGCAGAGTACCACAAGGCTCTTGCCTCAGCCCTATATTCTTCAACACATACGTCAACTACCTCCCCCAGCCCGAACACAATGATACCATCATCACCCAATTTGCAGATGATGTCATCCATGTCGTCTCTTCAACCCCCATCTCTGGTGCAAACAAGCATAGGAGAGCAATAGAGAAAATGAACAAAGAATTAAGGAGAACAGCTATGTGGGAGAAAAAATGGAGAATCACAAGCAACCCAGAAAAAGTCCACATCAGTAACATCAGCTGTTTAGCTTCAACCATAGACACAAAGGGAGCATTTCCATCAGAGGTACACAAATCGCTATTAGTAATCCAAACAAAATCCTAGGGTATGAGATCGACAGATTACCCCACTCTACATCCCACATAACCAAGAAACTGAACCTAGCAAAAGCCCACCTCGGTCAACTTTACCGATTCAATGCAGCCCCCTCCCACATCAAGAAACACCTGAACAAGATGATGATCAGACCTCTGCTAGAATACCCTTGTATACCCATTCACTAACAACTAAAACCAACATGCTAAAACTTCAAAAAGTCCAAAACAGAGCCCTCTGCTTTATCACCAGCACCAGATTCAGAGGCAGAATCAGGATGGAAGACCTGCATACACAACAGAGAATTACTGCAATTAATGTCAGGCTAGACAAACTAAAGAAGAGACAGATACATGACATGCAGGAACTCCATGTACCTGACAGAGAGAACCCACCCCATCCATCAAACATGACCGACCACACCATCAACCCCACCCCTCCCCCACACACACACACAGATCCCAGAGAATGACCCTCCAACAAAGAGTCCGACGCTTCATCCACAAGGAGAACTTCCCTCGACCAAGAATCCTGAGTGACCTCCCTGAAGAAGAAGAATGGATGCCACCAAAACCATTCTACGTCCAGTAACATGGATTAGCACTCCCCAATTCTGGGTGACACACTTCTGTCAGTCAACACCTTACAACTAACCTTATAACATCTGCTACCTTCCTACAGCAGGACAGCACCTCAGAAACTGCTTAGCCAACCAACTCCAGGTGAGCATCCAATCTCCATCAAACAACCTGCAACTAAAGCCTTATGACTGACCTCTTGCGCAAAAAAAAAAAAAACAACAACAGGCAATTGCAAACAGTATCATCCCTCCAATTCAGTGGCACACTGGTATACAGTTGGTATAGTGATGTGCAACTAACAGGCAGGAGGTATACCAATGTCATGAATTCAACTTTCCACGAGTAACACACACACGCACAAGTATTTAAGTTGCACCAAAGTGGATAGGCCACTTACCTTTAAAACCCTACCTCCCAGACCTTTCACACATTCCATCCTTACCCATCCTTCTTCCTTCCCCATCTTACCAAAGCTCTGGTCAGAACCTTGCACACACACACACAAGTACATACACATGTACAAATGCACATATGTACAAGCATGCACATGTATATACATATGCATACATATTTTTATATTTTACTACAATCAAATTTGATGACTGCTCATATAGAATAAGGTAGCAGCACAATGCTGCTACCAATTTGGGTAAATCTAAACAAAATTGCATTGAATTATGCCTATTGAATGATTTGAGATATGGGGAAGGGGGGGAGGCCAGTTATGTAATACAGATGTACCTTTCTTGGATCACACAACTGAAATGCATCTAGTTTTTAGCATTTACAGCATATATTATCACAGTTTTTCAGCCTGCTGTGAAATTTTGGATGCATTTTTTTCAATTGGGTTTACAGAAAATTGCACTGTGTGAGGTCACAACATAAGGGTTACTGCATCAGTGGTTTCAGTATTCTTGTCAGCTCCAGGAATGTAAACCTCACGAGTTATGGGGTTGCAGTATACACAGTACACAAAATCAAATTATACATTCATTTCTTTCTCTAAATTATCTATGTTGTGCTGAGACTGCAGAACATTTGGCTTACCCACCTGTAACATAGAGATGGTGTGTGTCAGGTTTCTGATGGTGGCATCTCGGGCTGCCAGTTGTTGTTGCAACTCTTCCACTCGTGCCACCCATGCTACTTCAACATCATCCTGGTCAAATAATATGTGTAAACAAAAGAAAAATGTGTCCTGAAAAAAATGTTACATACAATGTGAGCTTGAGGTGCTCATTCAGTGGCAGTCCTGGGCATAACCAGTATAGGCCTAGAGCACCAACTAGTTCTTCTGCTTTAAGGTGCAATAGCCCATATGGAAATAGACTTTTCTTGGATAAAGTTGTATTAAGGTGAAACTGCGAAATCTTTGAGTGTTCAGTTACTCCTTATACAAGATTTACTTGTAGTTTTCATTTGAAGACAACTTGTTCTTACTTGAGGCTCAGAACAATATATGATGGTGCTTTATTAAACAGTGTGTGTGTGTGTATTCAGTGTGATATATTGTGGCAGATATTATTCTCTGGGGAGGAGGGGGAAGGGCATCTTTGCATGATCCCACCAAGGGCACCAAAAATGCCAGGACTGCCACTGTGTTTATTACATAAGCAATTTTCACAATCTCTGAATCACAAGATCATTAGGAAAAGGCCAGGATACTTCAGACACTTTTTACAAGAATATATGTACAAAAATCAGATTTTACGATCAGATTCATTTGTATTGTGTTATAGTATGGATAATTGGTGCTTTCTAACCAGAACTGGCTGGCTTTGCTTATTAGGAAAGGATCATTTTTTCCCTATTAGCTAAGTGTATATTAATTTTTGCTATAACAACAAAAATGAGTTGGAAAAATCCCAAAATTAATGTAATTTATTGATATATAATACTAACAAAAGTTTGACTTTATAGTGTGGTAGGCTTAACATATGTAAATTCGAATAAGATCAGATTAAAGAATAAAAAGGCATAATACAGTGACTGGAACAATGCACAAATAACCCCTCACATAAGAGACAAACTTATGAGGACATTTTGGTCTGACTTGGACCATTAACTAGTCAGAGAAGCATGTAGGAAAGGCTCCCTTCCCTTCATGCTCCTGTGTGACTAGTTAACCCTTAAACTGTCCAAACGTAGATCTACATTCACATGCGTTGCGCTCAGACCTTTATTTTCCTCATTTGAAAGCATGTAAAAAAAAAGTAGATCTACGTTCGGACCCCCCCCCCCCCCCACGTTAACGTAGATCTACATTTGGACAGTTTAAGGGTTAATGGTCAAAGCCAGACCAAAATATTGTAATAAGTTTCAGTATCCTATGTGTGGGTTATTTGTGCAAGATTAAATTAAGTTAGTTTTGGTGCAAAACTAGAAAAATTCTTAACATTAACACTTGTGGATGTATTTATCAGTCTACAAGAAAAAATACTGAAATGCTTCAAGAAAATTCAGCTTGTTGGATCAGTCTGGCTAAAAAGCATGATGCACATATATCTTAGGTATTTTTTCTATGACATTTAACATTCTATAATAAACAGGTTTGGATAGAAATTTAAAAAGATAAAATTATTAAAAATCTCAAAATGTACACTTTCTGATTCCCCTGCATATATTACATGGAAAGGCTGTAGACAACCCCTCCCCCCCCCCCAAAAAAAAAGCCATTTCCTACCTAGGTAGGATGACCCAAACAAGACACATTTATCAACAATTATTTAATAGGTGGCTGTACACAGGTATCACAGTTCAAATTACCCACCAAACTGCAACATTCTTACCAGTCTTCCAGAATGAGTAATTCCCACCTCCAGGACTCAAATTTGAATAGCCAATTTCTTTGAATTCTTTTGTAAATCTTATCTTTCTTGCATCCCAAGAGCAAACCAAATCCAAAGAACAACTTGTCTCCACTCATCTAGTATGCTCACACATACATGCTAGATGACTGAGCTCCTACCACTCAAAACCTAAGTCACCCCAACCCTTCCTGTGAATACCCCTTTCCATCCTTTTGTCCACCCCAGATTTATACACTTCAGTCATCTTTTTCTGTTCTGTACCCTTTAAATGACCAAGCCATCTTGTCTATCTTCTGAATTCTGCCTTTTGTACTCCCCACAACATCTAGCTTGAACATTCCTTGTTCTCTGCATAATATTTACACCATGCATCAATGTCAAACAAGACATCTCCACTCCTCCTCACTGCAGTGCTTAAAATTTAGACATGCCTTACACCCATTCAAAAAATGTTGACACTACTATACTCTGCGGAAATAAATGGTATCAAATACCGACACAGTGGAAATATAAACACATATGCAGTATAATGTGATCCTTTATTGACAACGTTTCACCCAACGTTTCACCCAACGTTTTCAAGTCACACACAGATCTACCTGGGGTGGAAGGTACGGGAGTATTTATAGTCATGTTCAGAATGTTGAGGTCAGGTGGAGAATGCTGCATCTGATGATCTACCGGGTGGAGTTATAGAGTCTTGGGTCGCTTGGCAGGGGTATTGGACAAGTTGTGAGTAGACCTTCTGTAGTGTTCTATGTTCTTATGTGGGATAGCGATGAAGAAGTTTCTTGGCGAGTGGTTCAGCTATGTTATAGAAGCCGTTGTTCTGGTTGAAATTGTTGGTTATAGAGATAAGCGATGATTCTCTATAACCAACAATTTCAACCAGAACAACGGCTTCTATAACATAGCTGAACCACTCGCCAAGAAACTTCTTCATCGCTATCCCACATAAGAACATAGAACACTACAGAAGGTCTACTCACAACTTGTCCAATACCCCTGCCAAGCTACCCAAGACTCTATAACTCCACCCGGTAGATCATCAGATGCAGCATTCTCCACCTGACCTCAACATTCTGAACATGACTATAAATACTCCCATACCTTCCACCCCAGGTAGATCTGTGTGTGACTTGAAAAAGCCCACTGTGTGGGTGAAACGTTGTCAATAAAGGATCACATTATACTGCATATGTGTTTATATTTCTACTATACTCTGCACATTTCCTGTTTTTCATTGATAAACTTTTATACTGTATCTCCTGTAATTCAAAAACATTTAAAGTAGGGAATGTCAACATAGTACCTGATGATGTTAATGTGGCAGATCATAGTGTGGCTACTTTGCGATATTTCGATCCTGCGTTCCTATGAATGAATACTGTCTTATTGTAATTACATAAATCTTGATCTGAACCAGGTTGGTGTGGTACCGAGAGATTCCTTGGACAGGGTGAATGCATCTGCACTGTTTGTTGACCAGTTAACAAAGATACATGAAGAGGTGTTTGAGGCTGTGTATGTGACTAGTAATTTCTGTCCTTTGAATACTAAAATGAACTTGATTTGTGATTTCTTCCTTCTGGTATTAATCCTATGTTGCTCAGTTACACAGGTATTATAGAAGTGTGGAGCATAGACTGTATACTCTTGGATCATGATCTGATTATGTAGATGCTTGTAGACCATTTGTGAACAGTCTATCGACTGGAGGGGGTGAATACAACAGAGAAAAAAAATTAAGTCTTATCAAGGTGATCAGAGGCTCCTGTTCATCCATTTGAGTGACCTACTTGGTTGCATGTATCTTGATTATGTTTTCCAGCTGACCTTGAACTTCTGCTCAGAAAATAGAGAACATTTGTTCGGACCTGGATTCAATTCAAATGAATGTAGAGTTCTCTGACCGTACCAGCTCATATGGTGCCACAGGTTACCTTTTCTCAGTTTGTTTAGTGAGGATAGATTTTTGGGTTATATTAGACAGTCTGTATGACATATTGTGCACCTGAAACAGGAGATGTTTCAAAGATCTTACCTACGTGTGAAAATACTGTTCCTGTTTATGGTGCCCCGTAGCAAAAGCTCTTGCTTTGCACAGTGAGGGGTCCGGGTTCGATTCCCGGCAAAGGGGTGGAAACATTGGATGTGTTTCCTTACACCAGTTGTCTATGCTCGCCCATCAGTAAAATGGATACCTGGGTGTTATTCGACTAGTATGGGGTCACATCCTGGGACAAAACTGACCTAATTTGCCCAAAATGCTCTGCATAACAAGCGACTCTCTAGATAGTAGTATGTACACTGATGTCAGCTAGGCCTGTATACTTTGTACATGTACCTGTAGTAAATAAAGATATTATTATTATTAACGGTGTCAATTAATCTTTTTCAAAGCAATATTTTTCTGTCAATGAAGGGGGTTTTGGCTTATAACCTCAAGAAGACTCCCTTTGATTCAGTAAATATGTCAGATTATCATCTTGTTTCAAAATTTACATTCCTTTCTAATATGAGTAGGATTGAAGATGAGCAAGGAGCTTTTAAAGTGGGTAGGGGATGTGTAGATCAAGTGTTTATATTGAAGCATGTATGTGAACAGTATTCAGATAAAGGTAGGGAAGTTTTCACTGCATTTATGGATTTAGAAAAAGGCATATGATAATGGATAGGGGAGCAAAGTGGCAGATGTTGCAAGTATATGTAATAGGTAGTAAGTCACTAAATGCTGTAAAGAGTTTTTATGAGGATAGCGAGGCTCAGGTTAGGGTGTGTAGGAGAGAGGGAGATTACTTCCCGGTAAAAGTAGGTCTTAGACAAGGATGTGTAATGTCACCATGGTTGTTTAATATATTTATAGATGGCAACACTAGGGTGTTGGGGAGAGGGGTGGGATTAAATTATGAGGAATCAAATCCAAAATGGGAGTTGACAGTTACTTTTTGCTGATGATACTGTACTTATGGGAGATTCTAAAGAAAAGTTGCAGAGGTTAGTGGTTGAGTTTGGGAGTGTGTAAAGGTAGAAAGTTGAAAGTGAACATAGATAAGAGTAAGGTGATGAGGGTATAAAGTGATTTAGCTTGATCGCTAGTGCACTCAGCTCACACACCGAGGTCCAGGGTTCGAATCTCCTCTGGTACGGCTGGAAAACATTAGGGACGTGTTACCATAATACACCTGCTATCCCTGTCCCTATTCACCCATCAGTTCAAAATGGGTACCTGGGTGTTAGTTGACTAGTGTGGGTCGCATCCTAGGACAAAACTGACCTAATTTGCCTGAAATGCTCAACATAACAAGCAGCTTTCTATATAGTAGTATGTAATTGATGTCAGCTAGGCCTACATACCATGTATTTGTAGTAAATAAAGATATTATTATTGTTATTGGATATCACATTGGAGAGGAGGAGTATAGAAGAAAATGTTTTCAGATACAGTGGACCCCCGGTTAACGATATTTTTTCACTCCAGAAGTATGTTCAGGTGCCAGTACTGACCGAATTTGTTCCCATAAGGAATATTGTGAAGTAGATTAATCCATTTCAGACCCCCAAACATACACGTACAAATGCACTTACATAAATACACTTACATAATTGGTCGCATTCGGAGGTGATCGTTATGCGGGGGTCCACTGTATTTGGGAGTTGACTTGTCAGCAGATGGGTTTATGAAGGATGAGAATGAGGCTAACCATAGAATTGATGAAGGAAAAAAGGTGAGTGGTGTGTTGAGGTATCTGTGTAGACAAAAAACGTTATCCATGGAGGCAAAGAAGGGAATGTGCAAAAGTATAGTGGTACCAACACACTTATATGGGTGTGAAGCTTGGGTTGCAAATGCTGCAGTGAGGAGGCAGCAGAGATGTCCTGTCTAAGGGGCAGTGTGTGGTGTAAATAATATTATGCAGAGAATTTAGAGTGTGGAAATTAGGATGTGGTGTGGAGTTACTAAAAGTTTTAGAGGGCTGAAGAGGGGTTGTTGAGGTGGTTTGGTCATTTAGAGAGAATGGATCAAAGTAGAATGACATGGAGAGCGTATAAATCTGTAGGGAAAGGAAGGCGGGGTAGGGGTCATCCTCGAAAAGGTTGGAGGGAGGGGTAAAGGAGGGTTTGTGGGCAAGAGGCTTGGACTTCCAGCAAGCATGCATGAGCATGTTAGATAGGAGTGAATGGAGACGAATGGTTTTTGGGACCTGACAAGCTGTTGAAATGTGAGCAGAGTAATATTTAGTGAAGAGATTTGGGGAAACCGGTTATTTTTATATTGCCGGACTTGAGTACTGGAAATGGGAAGTACAATGCCTGCACTTTAAAGGAGAGGTTTGGGATGTTTCCAGTTTGGAGGGGTATGTTATGTTTCTAAACTGTTGTATCTGGGTGCCTCTACAAAGACAGTGATTGTGTGTGTGTGTTGAATGACGAAAGTATTGTCATTTTGGAGATTTTTCTTTATTTTTGGGTCACCCTGCCTCGGTGGGAGACGGCTGGCTTGTTGAAAAAAAAAAATGCTATTCTTGATCAGTTGTTTTCATTTCTAGAGTGAAGTAGTGTTTTACTATGTTCAGTCAGCATATAGACCACTTCTTTCAACCAAGACAGCTTTATGCAAAGTTTATAATGATCTGGTACTGAAAGCTTATTTAGGAAATGCATCATCGTTAATTCTGTTGGACCTCCCTGCTGCATTTGACAATACTGATCGTGGATTACTGATCAGCAGTCTTTTTGGTTAGTCATATTATGTGTCGGTTCAATTAAGCATTTAATCTATTGCAAATGCCTAAAATCCTTTAAATTGTACCTTGGAGTGAAAAAGAAAAACATACATCATCATAATTTGCACCAGGAAATTACTGAATAACAGGTTTCAAATCTGCACTCAGAACCCCTTATGAGAACAGAAGACATGTTAGACAGTGGAAAATACACCCAATGAACTTGGACATTATGAAAATACTATGACAAAACTCACAAAACCGAGAACTTGACAAGTTCCTTCCCTTAAAAATAAAAAAAAAAAACTTATTTGCTAATCTGTCATTATGACAACAGCAGCTAACACCAGCAACCTGACTCCTTAGTTATTAACAAGAGGCCTGGTTTGTGACTAGACCACAAGGGTAATGACCCTTGGAACCATCTACAGGTATTCAACACCACCTGTAACAGTTTTGATTATAATAATCAAAGTGCTAAACTCACGAGGGTCACCCGTAACATTGAACAAGGTCAGGCCATTTGCTTTTTGGTATTTATTGCTAAGATTCAGTCAGAAATGATTATCTCAGTGCCATCCTCCTTACTCCACTCCTTAAAGTTTAGCTTGTTCCATTTCCATGGAACTGGGTATTTCAAAGATATGGTCTGAGGGTTTATTCCTTACAAGAATGGTATACTGTAAATGCTTACATGTCTACTGGAATTATTCAGTGGCATAAGGATAAGGAAGCTCATGTTTTTTCTACTTATTTTGGAAATTAATCAAATAATTCTTTGGCAAGAATATGTCTTGCTTCTTCAATCTTTCTGAAGATTGTTTTTCATGCCATTTTTACTTTCCATTCATCTAGCCATGATTAACATTGTTATAGTCTGGAGGAAACCAACTTTGGCTTTTCCTAGAATTGTCCTTCCCTTCCTTGGATTGAACCCGTTTTCTTCCTATTCCCTAGGCACTAGAACCCCTATTGGCTTAGCACTAAGTATAATTATAATAATTAGGATAGAAGTATGCAAGACGAGGAATTTACCATTAAACATCATGATTATTAGGTAATGTGTCAGAGGGCTTTCAGACACAATGATGCCATTTCACTACAAGGAGAGAGCCATTTCAAGCAGGATACATACGAATAGGTCACATCCAACAAGCCAAAGTACCAGTTCATGGGAACCTTGAGGTTTTATTATGTGTGGTGCGGAATCTGGTAGTTTTGCATCACAGTATAAGCCATAATAGGAAAGAAAGAGGCATACATGTCACACTGGCCAACAGGGATGGCCTTTGACAGGCATATCAATAGAATTATCAGTCTTATTGTCTTAAAGATTTTATAGGAAATTGCCCTAAATGTTATATTTCCTTATTCCAGTTCTCACTTCACGGGTTCAAGGTTTCATTCAGGAAGGCTTGGAAATGGCTGTAAATGTCACTGGGGAACAGAGCTGCAAATGGCCAAATAAATGTTACGATCAACATTTCTCCCACTGCAAAACAAAAAGAGGGAAAATTCTAAGGTCTGTACCTCAACAGCAACTTGAAATTCAACACCCAGTTGGCATCCTCTCCAAGATATGTTACTATGTACACACCTCAAACAGCAGTACTACCATTATACAACTCTTTATTCTATCCTTGCCTCACCTATGATGTTTGTACCTTGGATCCAATACAGCAAATCACCTAAAGTTAATAATAACTCGACAAAAAGCAGCTGTGTGAATAATCGCCCAATCTAATGCCAAGCAACACACTCCCTCACTCTTCAAAAGCTTAAACCTACTTAATAAATATAAAATTCACTCATACTTGTGTGCATGCTACATATATAGGACAATCAATTATAATATTAATCCTACCCTAAAACTCTTTCTTAATAGTTGCAATAAATCATAGGCATAATACCAGACAAAAAATCTCTGATATTTCCTGTGTCTAACTCGACCTGTGTAAAAACTCAATGTGCATAAAAGGAGCTAAAATCTGGAATCCTTTACCTGAAGATCCAACCCTCTCAAAAATGTTACTATGTACCACAAACAGCACTACTTACACTATACTATTCATTGATCTACCCCTACCTCATCTATGCTATCTGTGCCTGGGGTTCCACAATGAAAAACCACCTAAAATCAATAATAACAACAAAAAGCTGCAGTATGAATGATCACATAATCCACTGCTAGGCAAACCCCTCCCCCTCCCACTCTTCAAAGATCTAAACCTACTCACTAAACAAAACATTCACTCATACTACTGTTCAACCTACATTTACAGAACAATCAATTCTAATATGAATCCTGACCTGAAATGCTTTCTTGACAGTTGCAATAGGACCCTTGGACACAACACTAAGCACAAAACCCTCTGACATTCCCCATGTCAGGCTAAATCTTTTCAAAAACTCATTGTACATAAAAGGGCCCAAAATCTGGAAAAAAACTGCCAGAAATTTCCAGAACCACTGGCTCAGCTAGCATTTTTAAAACTACAGTTAAAAAAACACCTCATCTCCGTCATAAATACATATGTAAAAACTATACAGTAGGGCCCTACTTTACAGCATTTCGCTTTACGGCGTTCCGCTAATACGGTCATTTCAAATTATGACCAAAACTCTATACGGCTCCCCCCACCTGACTTTCTAATACGGTCACCGTGTCCCACCCGGTTTGTTTACATTCTATGTGAGATCTGTAAGCACTAAGTCTCTCCAGTATGTCTGGGAACTCCAAAATTTTAAGTGTTTTTAAAAGTTATTTCATATTTTATATATAGTCTGATAATTATACTTGTGTATACCTGTACCTAAATAAACTTACACACTGTGCTGGCATGCAGGTACACATTAAAATCAGTAAGTGTGTCTTATGTCTCGAGACATGGTGTTACACGAGAATGGGAGTGTTCCTCTATATTTATTCCTCCATATCAATGTAGAGGCAACTTGTACACAAACCAGACATGTACACTTTGTTTACAAAACTTGCATTCCCCTGGTTTGTTTACATAA
Organism: Cherax quadricarinatus; assembly: GCF_038502225.1. Taxonomy (NCBI): domain Eukaryota; kingdom Metazoa; phylum Arthropoda; class Malacostraca; order Decapoda; family Parastacidae; genus Cherax; species Cherax quadricarinatus. The sequence goes on from NC_091321.1 coordinate 8,607,657, forward strand.
CTCTGCACCTGTCCTCCCTAATGTACTCATTGTCTCTCTCTCTCTCTCTCTCTCTCTCTCTCATTTATTCGTTTTATCTCTCTTACTCACCTCTGACCCTACATTAAGACTACAAATATTTTAAGGTAAGTAATGAGTGAACTGTATATGCATTTTATTGCTCTGGGATGCTTAAATGTCATAGAATATTATGTGTGGGTGGGTTGGCCTGGCTGGCTACCATACACACCACACTTGATTTCTTACAATAAATGCTACTCACCTCTGACCCTACATTAAGACTACAAATATTTTAAGGTAAGTAATGAGTGAACTGTATATGCATTTTATCGCTCTGGGATGCATAAATGTCATAGAATATTATGTGTGGGAAGGGTGGCCTGGTATGGCAGCCTGGCTGACTACCATACAAACTACTCACCTCACCCTAGATTAAGACTACAAATATTTTGAGGTAGGTAATGAGTGTACTATATGTGTATTTTACTTTTTATTGTTTTTTAATGCCTAGTTCTATTGCTAACTTAATATATGTTAGTGTAAACTTGTTATCTAGTATAAAGGTGGTGACCCTACAGACGTAAACAACTATAGGCCAATATCAAACTTACCATTGCTATCCAAAATCTTCGAGAAAGTCGTGCACAGGAGACTATAGTATATTCATTTATAACGTCACAAAACATACTCAACCCCTGCCAATTTGGATTCAGGAAAAATAAAAGCACTAATGATGCAATTATAAAAATGCTAGACCTGCTTTACACAGCATTGGAAAATAAGGAATATCCGCTAGGAATTTTTCTTGACCTAAGAAAAGCATTTAACACAGTAGACCACGGCATCCTACTCCACAAACTTGACCACTATGGTATAAGAGGCCATGCGCTTGCATATTTTAAATCCTACCTTTCTAATAGGTATCAGTATGTCACCATTAAAGACACAGCCTCATCAATACGGCCACTTGATACTGGAGTTCCGCAGAGAAGTGTCCTTGGACCCCTGCTCTTTCTCATTTACATCAATGATCTTCCAAACATATCGCAACACCTGAAACCCATTCTCTTTGCTGACAACATGACTTATGTCATCTCCCACCCTAATCTTGCCACCCTCAACACCATTGTTAACGAGGAGCTGCTCAAAATATCGACTTGGATGACAGCCAATAAACTTACACTTAACACTGGCAAAACCTACTATATTATGTTTGGTAGCAGAGCAGGTGTTGCGCAACTTAACATTAAGATCGACAACACTCTAATTGCCAAACATAATGAGGGCAAATTCCTTGGCCTATACCTCAACAACAACAACCTAAATTTCAGCACCCATATCCAACACATAACAAAAAAAGTATCCAAAACGGTGGGGATCCTCTCCAAGATACGATACTACATACCGCAAACTGCCCTTCTCACACTATACCATTCACTCATATATATATCCATACCTCAACTATGCTATCTGTGCTTGGGGTTCAACTGCAGCAACACACCTTAAGCCAATAATAACCCAACAAAAAGCCACAGTAAGAATAATCACTAAATCCCATCCCTGGCAACACCCCCCACTCTTCATAGATCTAAACTTACTCCCTGTTCAGAACATCCACACTTACTACTGTGCAATCTATATCTACAGGACCTTAAATTCCAATATTAACCTTGACCTAAAACGCTTTCTTGATAGTTGTGACAGGATCCACAGGCATAACACCAGACACAAACACCTCTATGACATTCCCCGTGTTCGACTAAACCTTTACAAAAATTCAATGCATTTCAAAGGACCTAAAATCTGGAACACCCTACCTGAAAACTCTAGAACTGCAGACACATTCATCACTTTCAAAACTACAGTTAGAAAACATCTTATCTCCCTGATCCACCCCGACAACTAACTACATGATAACCACCTGGTGGTTCACAATTACACTCACTCACCCACTGACTATAAACCCAGAAATACTAATCTTAAAATAATAAATCCTAACTAGTCATAAGTTTGCCTATGATACTCCAATATAGACACCTTGTATTGTGCCAAAACAAAAGCATTCACATTGCTAAACTCACAAATTATGATGTAGTCACTTAGCCTTAATCTGTAAGGATTTAATGTTAAGATTTAATCTAAGTCTGCTCGAAATGCCTAGCCATGCTAGGTGTCCTAGTGGCCCCCTCTGTAATTAGTATTTTATAGCATGTAAACCACACAATACCCAAAACCTGTAAACCCCACATTGTAACCCTTATAGAGAATAAACTTGAATTGAATTGACTTGGATATGCATTTATAAGTGGAAAAAAGGGTGTTCAACTCTACTTCGATTTCCGCTTTACGGCGGTAGCCTGGAACCTAACCTGCCGTAAAAGTGGGGCCCTACTGTACATGCATTTGCTCAAGATCATGAACATAGGTAAAACTCTCTCATCAGTATAATCATTACTGTATATACTTACTCTCAAATGTTAATCACTCCATTGTGGCCACCTAAGGTTAATAATCATAATTGTATGTCTTCACTACGACTTATTAAAGCCATATAGCATGACCTAATAGAATATGTACTCAATTCCCTCATATTCATTGTAACTCATCTAATGACCATGTGTACTATTATTGTCTTATTAATCTTAAGTTAATTTTAAGTTTACCCAAAATGCTCTGCATATAAAGGGGCTTTTGGCATGTACACCCAATTTGTATACACGTTTCATGTCAAAACAAATTTTATTTATTATTATTATCAGCCAACTACCTCCAAGATACTGAAATAAAAACACCACCTTACCCTAATGTGAGCCTGGCTAACATTTCTTTCATCATATTTAGTATCACTTCATCTAGCTATCTTCATTCCTTTCATAATTTTTATTAATTTTTTTTATTTTTAATTACTGAATATGTACTTTAAATATTTTGTAGTCTAAGTATTTTTATTCTCATATACCTTGCTAGGGTTTTATCTGTCCATATACAATGAGTCATTCTCACTTAATTCTACTGTGACTATCATTAATGTCTTATATACATACATGTAAAATACTATCTCAACACATTTAGTAATAATACAGGTAACTAGTTTCACTCTTGTTGTAATTTTTATTACAATTTAGTTGTGAATTAATGGAATAATCTTAATATAGTATAATTTAAGTATTCTCAATGCTCTGTAAGTTGTTAAAATTTTATCCGTTTGATACACATTTGTTTAATCATATAATCTATTTTACTGTGAAAATTATTATGTATTGTCTGATATACACATGTAAAATACTCTAGTCCTTCTAAACGTAAATCAACTTTAAGCTTGCCTGAAATGTTCTGCATAACTAAGGAACTTTCCATGTAAGTGATGTAATGTCATCCATTTTTGTATAAACAATGCATTATGTGGCAATAAATTGATTGAAAGATATTCTGATATTTCCAGGTTCTCCTGCATTTTTTCTAAGGTCAGAAAGAATAACCTTACTTAATTCTGGACCTACTGATCCTTGCTACTGTGCTCTCACTATCAACATTCAAGGAGGAGACAATAACCAGTATATGATCACCCTTTTCAAAAGAAATCTATTTGTTAATGGTTCAGGAAATTAGTCTTTGCAGCCTAGTGTCAAAGCATATCTCATAAATTTAAAAGGAAATACAAGAATGAGAACTATTAAGACACAAAGAAATGTAAATTTAACTGCTCCACCGTGTACACAATCATAAAGCTGCTAGGCGCTTGAGCATCCAGCAGTGTAAGTGCGTTAGATCAGAGTGAAGGTAAATGGTTTTTATGGCCTGACATGCTGTTGGAGAGGGATTCAGGACAAAACAAACTAACCAGACTCGAGTGATGGAGGTGGGAAGTGCAGTGTCTGCATTGGATATTGCAGTTCAGGTCATTCAAAATGTGATGTCTGCACACTTCCAGTAAAACAGCTATTGAATAAGTGACTAAATATATTTCCATTTTTAAGGCCACTCTACCTTGGTGGGAGACAGCAGGTGTGTTAAAAATAATTCAAATGTATGGTGAAGTGATGTGTTGGACACTGAAAAGTTAGTGTGACAGTGTGTGTGTGTGGAGGGGATGGTTAAAAGGGAGGGCAGGTCAGTTCAGGTAGTGGAGACAACCAAGTGTGTATAGCCTGGTAACAATAATATTTCAATAAGATTTTGCCTGAATTTTCCTATTTCTAATGCATGTGATGGCAACAAGACACAATCCTGAAAATTTGATTTGCTATACCTGATGCATCATTAAATAAGGTCCTAAGTAAATTAAAGATCTCTCTGCTTAATGGAAGAAGCTTTCACATTTCAAATACTGTATGAAAGTATATTATGTACCATAAAACTAAAGAAAAAAGATGAGGTGTATTGTTTCAAATCTGAACATAATCTTTGCTTTCATGATTTCTTATTTAAAATAAAATGCAGTACTTTTCAAGCTGTTGTGAGCATTTACCACCTTTGTATTAAAACTGCAGGTCCACATTACCTGTAACCAGTAACCAAATCTGTAGCATAACACTGTAATTTTATCACATCTCAACTCCAGCAACTAACAACTGGAATGCAACATTATGCCTCTTACCTTTATTTACTCCTCATTAACTCTTAAAGTTTTAACAAATACTGTTAAGTGCTTATATTTTATGCCTACCTGCTGCCTATGTAAACAAAAAATCTGAAACACGCACACACACCTATTTTTTCGGTTACTGTATAATGTTAATGGCATATGCAAAAACTGTAAGGTGCACTTAACTCTTTGAAAATCTGATGTGGGAAGGCTATTTCCATACCCATGTCTTAAGAATATAGAATATACAGCTTACATTATCGCCCAACATTTTTACATGTTGTATATAATTCCGTTAAATTTGCTATTCGAAACTTAAAAATTTTTCAACTGACCATTTTGTCTCTGAGTATCTTTCTGACTCCTAAAACTAAATCTTGAGCTTGTGTCTCCTGGGCCCCATCCAGACCCATTGAGCCTAGTTTCACCATAAGCTTATTAACGCCATCAGTGTTGGTCGTGCAGCTATCATTTGTCCTGTCCTTGGCTGATTCTTTTGCTGCTGTTGACACTACATTGCTCGGAAGGATTTCGGGAACAGTGTTTCTAGGTGTGTCAAGTGATTGAGAGTTTTTAAGTTCATCAAGAAGAGCAGGAGGAGGTGGAGAAGAAAGTGTTTTTCGTTGGAATGAAACAGATTTGCTAAGTTTCGATCTTCTGGCTACAAAGCCTTCGACTGTTGGAGCTTTCATAAGTCTCCGTAAGTCAGCACCATCAGGGGGTAAGAGGTTTCCTCTGGAGTCCTCACGAGACATGCGTTTTAATATACTTTTTAGAGTTTTTCTCTCTGGTGTCTCGGTACTTTCTGGTGAGGAAAGTGGCGGAGAAACATCATCACTAGGCACCTGCAGAAATATAATAAGTCATTTCAGTGCTATTACTATAAATATGAATAATAGTGATATAGTAAGATACAAATAATAACACAAATATAGTATAGTAATACCAAAAATTGTAAGAAGAAATAATAGGTATGAAAACACTGTAATAAGAAATAAATAAAAGTATAAAAATTTGTAATAATAGTAAATAATACATAATAGAAAAAAATATAAACCCAATATAATTACAGTATTTCTAGATTGTAAATGAAAGATAGCCAATAGATACCGGACTGGCTGAGGCAACCAAGAATACATGGTATCCCGACCAACCTTGAATGCAGTATCAAAAGCAGAATTTACACCAGTTAATTTAGGTCAGGCTCTCTCTTGGCTACTTAAACTGCCTTTTCTGAGGTACTGTCTTCAGTTTCCTCTCCTCAAAATCTCCCAATGCAGGCTCACCTTGCAGTGATGGGGAGGGGGTGTTGTGTGTGACCCTTGATGCTTGTTTACCTTACTGTGGTGGTGGGAAGGGGTAAGTGCACTGTGCCCCCTAACCCTGGCTTACTTTAGTAGAAGGAAGAGAGGTAGTGCCCTTCCCAACACTGCTTCACTTTAGTGGAGGGATGGGGTTATATCCCAATGTAGGCTCGCCTTATATTGATGGAAAGGGGGAAAAGCGATTATGGTCATCCAAATTCAAATTTTTATTTCTTTATATGTGGTACAAAAATAATGTAGTTTACATGTAACATGTAATAAAACATTGTTAGGCACAAAAGAAAGCTACCAGTATACAGTGCATTTTGGGCAAACTAATCCTAATGCTTAAAGACTACTTAAGAATTAGACAGACTATTCAGTAGGATTTCTTATGTCTTTAACTACAATTACATGTACAGTAAGAAAGGTAACTAATGAACAAATAGTACAATTTTAAAGGTATGACTTATTATTTCAAACTGATTCAGTGATCATGGGAAAGAGCTTAACACATAAGGGTCATAAATCACCTGGTGAGTCAGAGGGGTTGGGGTCAATCAGATTTGATCTGATGAGGGGGTAGCTCTAATTCCTTGGATCAAGAGCAGTTTAACATTATTAATGCACCCCCCTGAAAAGTGGCATGAGTGCCTATCTAAGAACCCAACAACCCACTTTCAGAACTAATTAGCAGGGAGATTTTCCATGTAAACAAACCTTTGCTGTTACTCATGAATAGCCTATGACTTGGAACTAATAATGGACTGTGACTGAGCTCTGATTTTGATTCAATTTTAATTGATATTTGTAATGATGTAATTAGTCATGATTGCAACAGTTTGTTTAACAAAGGTAGGTAGGTAGGTGTGTTCATGCATGCATGTACTTACCTAATTGTGGTTACAGAGGGTCAAATCATAGCTCCTGGCCCCACATGATTGCATGCATGCAACCGCACAAAAATGATTGGGTACACCAGTTCTATAATTTTTCAAATTTGTAGTACTTATTACAGTTTTTGGGGTAAGAGTCACTGTCCAAGCAGCTCCATCCAGGACCAGGCTATTTGTGCTACCAGCACACAGACCACCATAAGCATTGGTTCTAGGACCCCCTGAAGATACCAAAATCTTATCTTAGTGGTAGACCTGGTGGCCTGGTGGCTAAAGCTCCCGCTTCACACACGGAGGGCCCGGGTTCGATTCCCGACGGGTGGAAACATTTCGACACGTTTCCTTACACCTGTTGTCCTGTTCACCTAGCAGCAAATAGGTACCTGGGTGTTAGTCGACTGGTGTGGGTCGCATCCTGGGGGACAAGATTGAGGACCCCAATGGAAATAAGTTAGACAGTCCTCGATGACGCACTGACTTTCTTGGGTTATCCTGGGTGGCTAACCCTCCGGGGTTAAAAATCTGAACGAAATCTTATCTTATCTTATCTTACACCAGTATGTATACATAAATGGTGTGACCTCCCAATCACCTCACAAATGCATTGCAACTTCTTAAACCAGTTCTGTTCGTAGATGACACCACTTACGTCTTCTCCCACCCAAACCCGGCTATACTTAGTAACACTAAACAGTGAGCTACATAAAATGTCAAATTGGATGGCGACCAACAAACTTACTCTCAATATAAACAAAACCTGCTTCATGCTTTTTGGAAACAGAGCATTAAATATCCAGTTAAACATACCAATAAATGGTTCACCCATTACAACACACTGAGGGCAAATTTCTAGGTCACAGAGTCACAGCCAGCATATAACTAAGAAAATTTCCAAAACACTAGGTATTCTTTCCAAGCTACGATACTATGTACCCCAAAAGGCACTCCTTATTTTATAGCACTTTCTAATATACCTTAAACCTTTAATAAGCCAACAAAAAGTGGCAGTGCAGATGATCACAAACTCCTGCACCAGACAACACACCCCACCACTCTTCAAAAGCTTGAACTTACTTAATATACATTTTTTTGTTCTTTTTAACAAGTTGGCCATCTCCCACCGATGCAGGGTGACCCAAAAAAAAGAAAATCCCCAAAAAAGAAAGAAAATACTTTCATCATTCAACACTTTCACTTCATACAAAATATACACACTTATTATTGTACCTACTATATATACAGAACATTAAACTCCAATATCAACCCTCCACTCAAACTTTTCTTTGCTTCAGCAGAACACACAGGCATAACAAGAGGCACAAAACACTTTTTGACATCCCTCATGTCTGTCTCGCACTATGCAAAAATGCAGTGCACATAAAGGGCCTGAGGATTTGGAACTCTTTGCCTGAAACAACAAGAGGTCCCCTGCCCACAAATCAATTTAGGACTATACCCAAAAATCACCTCATCTCTCAGTAACAACCATACCCACACTGTGCTAAGCAACTCTCCCAAATATTTTATTATCCCTTAACTATTAAGCCATTATTATAAACTTAAAAATGTATGTTTGTATCATAAATTATACTACCTCATATTAATAATAGAGTAAAATATTGAATACTTGTAATCTACCACTTTTTGCCTGTGTAGACTTAAGTAGTCTTTAAGTATTAAGTTAAGTCTGCCCAATATGCCTCGGCATGATAGTGGTTTCCTTTGTACTAATCAAATTATGAAATGTAAACACACATTGTAACCTTAGCAAAGAAGTTTTGAATTTGATTTTGATATGTGGATGCTCAAGTTCCTTAGTATTTGCATATAACCTATGCACATTCTCCCACATACTTTAAATCTTTCAAACAACCTTTGAGGGATTGCTTTGACCACTTAACCCTTTAACTGTGTCTTATTCATTCCAAATTTATTACAATTTCATGAAACTAAAGCTGTATAGCCCTTGTGGCTTAGCTCTTCTTTTTTATTATAATAATAATAATCAGATTCTGGGAAATGTTGAGTGAATGCGTGGGGAGTTTTGAATCAAGTGTGAGAGTAATGGTGGTTGGGGATTTCAATGCTAAAGTGGGTAAAAATGTTATGGAGGGAGTAGTAGGTAAATTTGGGGTGCCAGGAGTAAATGTAAATGGGGAGCCTTTAATTGAGTTATGTGTAGAAAGAAATTTGGTAATAAGTAATACATATTTTATGAAAAAGAGGATAAATAAATATACAAGGTATGATGTAACACGTAATGAAAGTAGTTTGTTAGATTATGTATTGGTGGATAAAAGGTTGATGGGTAGGCTCCAGGATGTACATGTTTATAGAGGGGCAACTGATATATCAGATCATTATTTAGTTGTAGCTACAGTTAGAGTAAGAGGTAGATGGGAAAAGAGGAAGGTGGCAACAAGTAAGAGGGAGGTGAAAGTGTATAAACTAAGGGAGGAGGAAGTTCGGGCAAGATATAAGCGACTATTGGCAGAAAGGTGGGCTAGTGCAAAGATGAGTAGTGGGGGGGGGGGGTTGAAGAGGGTTGGAATAGTTTTAAAAATGCAGTATTAGAATGTGGGGCAGAAGTTTGTGGTTATAGGAGGGTGGGGGCAGGAGGAAAGAGGAGTGACTGGTGGAATGATGAAGTAAAGGGTGTGATAAAAGAGAAAAAGGTAGCTTACGAGAGGTTTTTACAAAGCAGAAGTGTTATAAGAAGAGCAGAGTATATGGAGAGTAAAAGAAAGGTGAAGAGTGGTGTGAGAGTGCAAAAGGAGAGCAGATGAAAGAGTGGGAGAGGCACTGTCAAGAAATTTTAATGAAAATAAGAAAAAATTTTGGAGTGAGTTAAACAAGTTAAGAAAGCCTAGGGAAAGTATGGATTTGTCCGTTAAAAACAGAGTAGGGGAGTTAGTAGATGGGGAGAGGGAGGTATTAGGTAGATGGCGAGAATATTTTGAGGAACTTTTAAATGTTGAGGAAGAAAGGGAGGCGATAATTTCATGCACTGGCCAGGGAGGTATACCATCTTTTAGGAGTGAAGAAGAGCAGAATGTAAGTGTGGTGGAGGTACGTGAGGCATTACGTAGAATGAAAGGGGGTAAAGCAGCTGGAACTGATGGGATCATGACAGAAATGTTAAAAGCAGGGGGGGATATAGTGCTGGAGTAGTTGGTACTTTTGTTTAATAAATGTATGAAAGAGGGGAAGGTACCTAGGGATTGGCAGAGAGCATGTATATAAAGGGAATTTATTATTATTATAATCAAAAAGAAGCGCTAAGCCACAAGGACTATACAGCGCTGCAGGGCAGGAAGGAAGCGAGGGCATCAGGTGGCAAAAGGGAGATGGATGAGCAACATGTTACGGATAACAGCGGGGCAGTGGATGGTGAAAGGGTAAAGGGCAGCAAGAGACTGAACCAGAAAGGGCTGAGGGGAGTGCGAAAAGTATCATCAGAGTTTGTGGAGTAAATCAGTCGTTGTCAAGAAGTCAATGAGAGAGTCAGGATTAAAGGAGGGTCCATCAGCAAGAAGGGAAGGTAAAGAGAGAGTAGGAGAACGAAGACGACGTTGGAGGTAAATTCTGCGTGCTCGTTGATAGAGAGGGCAGTCTAACAGAATGTGGCTAATCGATACTGGAACTTGACACTGCTCACAGAGAGGAACAGGGTGCCTCTCCATGAGATACCCATGAGTAAGACGAGTGTGGCCAATGCGAAGGCGGGAGAGAGTGGTCTCCCAACCTCGGCACTGATGACAAGAAGACGGCCAGTAACCTATGCTCGGTTTAATAGAATGAAGTTTGTTACCGAGCAGAGTTGACCAACGTTGTTGCCAACGGGTGCGAAGGTGGGTAGCTATTGCAGCAAAATAGTCCAGAAATGGAACACCTCGATAGGAAATTGGTAGGTCATATACTGCTGACCGCGCAGCAGTGTCTGCCTGTTCATTGCCCTGTACGTCGACATGACCAGGGACCCAACAAAAAACAATATCTTTATGTTTGGTAGAGATACGGCGTAGCCAAAGTTGGATACGGAGAACTAGGGGATGAGATGTATCAAATTTTCGTATAGCCTGTAGAGCACTAAGGGAGTCTGAGACTACTACAAATGATGACACAGGCATAGATGCGATACGAATAAGTGCTGCAAGAATGGCATACAGTTCAGCAGTAAAAATGCTAGCTGAAGATAGTAATATAAAGGGAAAGGGGACAAAAGAGATTGTAAAAATTATAGAGGAATAAGTTTACTGAGTATACCAGGAAAAGTATACGGTAGGGTTATAATTGAAAAAATTAGAGGTAAGACAGAATGTAGAATTGCAGATGAGCAAGGAGGCTTCAGAGTGGGTAGGGGATGTGCAGATCAAGTGTTTACATTGAAGCATATATGTGAACAGTATTTAGATAAAGGTAGGGAAGTTTTTATTGCATTTATGGATTTAGAAAAGGCATATGATAGAGTGGATAGAGGAGCAATGTGGCAGAAGTTGCAAGTATATGGAATAGGTGGTAAGTTACTAAATGCTGTAAAGAGCTTTTATGAGGATAGTGAGGCTCAGGTTAGGGTGTGTAGAAGAGAGGGAGAATACTTCCCGGTAAAAGTAGGTCTTAGACAGGGATGTGTAATGTCACCATGGTGGTTTAATATATTTAGAGATGGGGTTGTAAAAGAAGTAAATGCTAGGGTGTTCGGGAGAGGGGTGGGATTAAATTATGGGGAATCAAATTCAAAATGGGAATTGACACAGTTACTTTTTGCTGATGATACTGTGCTTATGGGAGATTCTAAAGAAAAATTGCAAAGGTTAGTGGATGAGTTTGAGAATGTGTGTAAAGGTAGAAAGTTGAAAGTGAACATAGAAAAGAGTAAGGTGATGAGGGTATCAAATGATTTAGATAAAGAAAAATTGGATATCAAATTGGGGAGGAGGAGTATGGAAGAAGTGAATGTTTTCAGATACTTGGGAGTTGAAGTGTCGGCGGATGGATTTATGAAGGATGAGGTTAATCATAGAATTGATGAGGAAAAAAAGGTGAGTGGTGCGTTGAGGTATATGTGGAGTCAAAAAACGTTATGGAGGCAAAGAAGGGAATGTATGAAAGTATAGTAGTACCAACACTCTTATATGGATGTGAAGCTTGGGTGGTAAATGCAGCAGCGAGGAGACGGTTGGAGGCAGTGGAGATGTCCTGTCTAAGGGTAATGTGTGGTGTAAATATTATGCAGAAAATTCGGAGTGTGGAAATTAGGAGAAGGTGTGGAGTTAATAAAAGCATTAGTCAAGAGGGCACAAGAGGGGTTGTTGAGGTGGTTTGGTCATTTAGAGAGAATGGATCAAAGTAGAATGACATGGAAAGAATATAAATCTATAGGGGAAGGAAAGAGGGGTAGGGGTCAGCCTCGAAAGGGTTCGAAAGAGGGGGTAAAGGAGGTTTTGTGGGCGAGGGGCTTGGACTTCCAGCAAGCGTGCATGAGCGTGTTAGATAGGAGTGAATGGAGACGAATGATACTTGGGACCTGACGATCTGTTTGAGCAGGGTAATATTTAGTGAAGGGATTCAGGGAAACCGGTTATTTTCATATAGTCGGACTTGAGTCCTGGAAATGGGAAGTACAATGCCTGCACTTTAAAGGAGGGGTTTGGGATATTGGCAGTTTGGAGAGATATGTTGTGTATCTTTATACGTATATGCATCTAAGCTGTTGTATTCTGAGCACCTCTGCAAAAGCAGTGATAATGTGTGAGTGTGGTGAAAGTGTTGAATGATGACGAAAGTATTTTCTTTTTGGAGATTTTCTTTCTTTTTTGGGTCACCCTGCCTCGGAATATTACATACAATCTGATATTCAATCTTTCATCACCTAAATCCTCATAACCTTACTCTTTCCTGGAGATGACCGACTTAAAAAACTGCCAGATGGACTGTAATCCCCTTTGCCTTTATACAAAGGAACTATGCATGCTCTCTGTAGGTACCTTACCCTCTTCCATACATTTATTAAATAATTGCACCAACCACTCCAAAACTATATCCCCACCTGATCAATCCCGGCTGTACCTACTGCCTGAACTTCCCCCACACTCTGGCTCTTCCTCACTCCTACAAGATGTTATTCCTCCTTGCCCTATACACGAGACTGACCGAAAAAAAAAAAAAAATATACCATATATATAACCCAGTAAAGTCAATCAATATTACCTATTTCCATGTTTTGAGGAGTATTACACTCTGAAACAATTGTAATGTTAAAAGTATTCCCTTTTTGTAGCCTTGGAAGACCAAAATAGTAAATAAAAAAAAATAAAAACCAGTTATACCATATTTATACATACAGCCTCTCCTCGCTTACCGACGTACTCGTTTACTGACGACTTGGACTTACGATGGACTCTCTGACCAGTATGCCTACCTAAATAATGTATATAAGAACTGATTTCTTCTACTCTGTTTATTACAATATACAGTAAACTACTATATAAACATATAAAAATATACCAGAAATGTTGTAAATGGTGCAAAAGTGACATTACAATAATATCAAAGATGGTCGACTCATACCCAATACGTACTATTATAGTATGCTCCTCACTTAGCGACAAATTCGTTTACTGACGTGGTCTTAGGAACAGAACTCCATCATTAAGTGAGGAGAGGCTGTATACCAATTATTCCAAGTGAAGCAATGTTGGAAGTGCTAAAACTCTTTATTCAACATGTGGCAAATTCAAATTTTGCTTTTGTAGAACTTTGAATTTTTTTTTTTTTTTTTTTTTAAATATTTTCAATTCACACTTTGTTTAATCCATGGATGCAAAACCCACAGATACACAGGGTAGACTGTATGTGGATTTACCCTTCACATATTGATTCAACCCTTGGAGCACTTATGACATCTAAAGGGGCCTGAAGGCATACTGTTTTTGTTTTGTCTTACCCCATGTGATAAAGCATACAGGATTAATCTAAGACACACACTTAAAATGTTTTTCTACAATTTGATGGCAAAAAACATAATAACTTCTCCAAGAGGTCCAGTGCATGTTGGTTTTTCAGAAGAAACAGTAAAAATTTTCTTGAGCCTGGCTATAGCTATATGATGAGCCCCACTCATTGAGACTTTTGGCCATTTGACCAAGGATTTCAGTTGTTGTATTAGTTCACCAAGTAAAATTAGCTGTCACATCTTAAGAACAAAATAACACTTTTTTTTGTGTTCTAAGATAAAAGCATATACATGTGGAAATACACAATAAACTCTTAGCATCATCAGCATGGAAGATGTGCAGCTATAACTGTAAGCTGAATAAAAAAAATGCAATGCCAAAAGAATACTGGAAGCTTCATCTTCACAAAGAGTTGTAGAACACTGGAATTGGATTGGAGAGGAACCAATATGTGCTACAACACATTAAATTCTGATGACAAGAGACGAGTAGTATTTTTCTTTGCCTATGTAACTACTAAGAGATAATTACAAAGAGGCAAAAAAATAGGTAACAATCTGCCATAGTTAAAAGAAAAATAATTAGCCAGAATAGGGAAACCCTGCTCTAACCACAGGCTTTTATCAACCCAAAAGCCATGTGCATAAAATATGAAAAAAAAACATTGGAATAATGCACTAAGATATTAAATGGTGTCAGACCAGTCTCTCTCTCCACACTGCTGATAGTGCCATCCCTCAATATTGCTGATGGTGCACTGTTTCCCAGTGAACCTTAGCATATGTTATTTATTTGTTCTCACTGTTCCACAAACAAAAGTATGTCTGTTTCTGTCTGTCTGTCTGCCTGCCTCTCTCTAAGAGAGCTGCTCATTAAGATAAAGATTCATTTATCTGTAAAGGTTACAATGTGTAATTACAATTTTGGTTTGCTAAGTACAAAGAAAGCCACTATCATGCCAGGGCATTTTGGGCAAACTAATCCTAGAACACAGTAACTAACTTAAAACTAGACAAAATAATAATGAACAGTAACTTTAAAACTAAACAAGATGAAAATGATTAACTTCATTACAATCTTATTTAACCCTTAAACTGTCCAAACATAGATCTAAATTTTCACTGCCAGTGCTCCATTAAAAAAAAAAAAAAAAAAAAAAATTAAATTAAATTGGGCAATTTCTGTGTAATAAGACCAAAAAAAAATTTTTTTAGGATCAGTACTTGCCGAGATATAACACCGTGAAGTTGGTGCTGGATGCTCACCTGACGGTGACATGGAATCCTGCCTCTTGCAGAAGTGTTGCCGATATACTTTTTTTCTCATTTTTGTTTTAATTTATATAATTTTTATGTTCTGGTAATTACAATTTATAGTAATTATTTTGATTTCATAGCCAATCTTTGTTCTGACACGAATATTAGGTACTGAAATAGTACATACTCAAATAGTCACAAACACACTGACAGGTGAACATTTTCACCTGCCTTGGTCATTTACTATTATCTAGAAATATATAGAACGTATTTATAGGTCTCAGCAACGTTTTAGACATGCTGGAGTATATATGAAACTCTTTGAAAATGGTGTTAAGACGAGTGTCACTAAACTGCTGACAGCGCAACAGTGGAGTGACACTTGATGAACGTACACTGCTCCAGGGAACTCTGGCTTTATTTGTTTTCACTGTTATACACAAACATGTCTGTCTAGCTCTGCTTATCTATCTTTCTGTCTGCCTGTGTGTGTCTATCTTTCCATCTGCTTGTCTCTCTGTCTCAGGGAGGGGCTCATAATCCAACAGGTATTACACACGATGCAGTCGTCACATCTGATTCCTGATCAAGTGAAAATGCTTATTACTTGCCAGTCATGCTTATTATGCCTTATATCTACAAGCACTGTATAGCACTTTGCCTGGAATTTTTGGGGTATCCTAGGTAATTTACACTATGTATGATAACTGTACTTATGTGTACCTGCGAGAGAGAGAGACAGAGACAGATACAGACAGTGAGACAGCCAAAGTCAGCCAGCCAGCCGACCGGCCAGTCAGTCAGCCAGCCTGCTGAATATGTATTACACATCGTTTCTCTTTACTTAGGGCATAGGTTATAGGACATTCTGGCAGGATGACACTACCAGTGATATCAGAAATGAAAGAATGTTGCACATAGGTTATTATCAAGGTTTTTGATATTTCCTTGACCACTTGTGGCCACATTCATCTCAAAGCCACTAAACTCTGAGTCAACATCACTTTCCTCTTGAAAGGAGAGTGTTAATATGACATGACATCAGTGAATCCCTGGTGTTTGCCATGCTATTTGCTCTGGCTGGTGCTCAAATGAACTGGTGCTCCCACAAGGTACTAAATGGTCCCAGATTTGTTTAATATTGCACACACCGAGTGTTAAGACCCATTCTATACTGACCAGGCATCTCAGGCCAATTGTGCCAAATTTGGAGGCAGGAAAAACAAAACTTAGTTTGGAGTGCTAGCGGTACAAACGTAGATCTACGTTTGGAGAGTTTAAGGGTTAATCTGAATGCTAATGCGAGGTAGTCAAGGTGGAGGTTTATAAGAATAATGATCTTGTAGTTGCACATAATAAAATCAATATTACAATTAATGGTTCAGGCAGTAAAATTTCATGGATTGGCAGATGTTTAATAGCCTAGAGGTCACATAATATAACTAATTAGAAGTTGTTTTGGTTAATTTGGTTAGTACTGAGAGATAAGATGATTTTTTAGCAAAGTTCTTTTACCGGTTCCAGTAGCAAGTTCCAGATCTTTGGATCCTTTATGTGCATAGTGTTTTTGCACAGTGTGAGACTGACACAAGGGATGTTGAAGAATGCCTTGCGCCTTGTACTGTACTATGCTTTCTGTTGTAACTATCCAGAAGTTTAAGTGGAGGGTTTATAGTGGAATTTAATGTTCTATATATGTAGTAGTCACAATAATATGTGTGCGTCTCGTATATTTAGCAAGTTCAGGCTTTTCGGAGTGTCATTTGTGGTACATAGTATCGTATCTTGGAAAGGATGCCTACTGACTTGGAAATTTTCTTTGATATATGTTGGATGTGGGAATGAAATTTAAGATTACAGTCAAAGAGAAGACCTAGAAATTTACCATCAGTATGTTTTGATATAGGGGAACCATTTATCAGTATATTAAGTTGGATATTTAAGGCTTTGTTTCCAAATAGCATGAAGTATGTTTTGTCTATGTTGAGAGCGAGTTAGTTGGTCATCATCCAAGTATATATAGTGTTTCTAAGTATAGCTGGGTTTGAATGGGAGTAGACATAAGGAGTTGGAATGCATTGGGGAGATCATTGATGTAGATGAGAAAGAAGAGTGGGACTAGGACATTACCCTGGGGCACTCCAACAGCTACAGGCTGGATAGTAGAGTTGACTCCATTTGCATGTACATACTGGTATCTGTCGTTAAGATAGGATTTTAGGTAATCAAGGGAATGTCTTCAAATTAATTTTCCCCATAAGAAATAATGGAAATACAATTAATCCATTCCAGACAGCCAAAAGTATTAAAAAAAAAAAAAAATTCATGAAATACACATTTCCCTACAAAGAAAACAATGAGACATGCACAATAACTACATAAATAAATGCTAAAATGACACTTACCTTTATTGAAGAGTATTGATGAGTGATGAGACACTTTTTCTTGAACACTCTGGGATTTTCAGATACATGAGTAAAAGCTTCACTTTGCAATCCCCACTAGCATTACAATAAAACATGAGAGTTAGCCTGTCTTTCATAAGCTTGTGTCCTGGTAGTGCCTTTTCCTCCTGAGTAATGTAGGTCCTGTTTAGCATTTTCCTCCAGAACAGGCCTGTTTCGTCACAACTGAACACTTGTTGGGGTTGGAATTTTTCTGCTTCGCCATGCCTTATCACACTGTGTATGCCACTACAATTCTTAAATCTCTCAAACCAACCTCTTCTGGCCTTAAATTCACCAATATGAGCACTAGTTCCAGGCATTTTTTCCTGTTTACCTGGGTTAGTCGATTGGTGTGGGTCGCATCCTGGGGGACAAGATTAAGGACCCCAGTGGAAATAAGTTAGACAGTCCTCGATGATACAATAACTTAAATGGGTTATCCTAGGTGGCTAACCCTCTGGGGTTAATTGTTTCTCAGTAATTGTTTCTCGTTAAGCCACACCAACAACACTCTCCACATCTTTGAGTAGTACAGCTGATGATGGTGCAGCAGCAGTAGCAGCTGACCGTGGTACAGCAGCAGCTGACAGTGGTGCAGCAACAGCAGATGGTGGTGCAGCAGCAGCTGACAGTGGTACAGCAGCAGATGATGGTGGTACAGCAGCAGCTGACGGTGGTGCAGCAACAGCTGACAATGGTACGATAGTATTTCGATAGTATTTCTCACCCTTTTTACCACAGGGTTGGCACTAGAAGCTTTCTTTAGGCCCATGGTGGCTTATTTAGCAGTTACAAGCACTAAAAACAATGGAATAATACAAAATATATCGCATGTATGCGTGAAACCGTCTGCCCTGGCTTGTAAATAATGGCACATTAGCTGAAGGCAGGGCAGCTGAGGCACTCGGGCTGGACGGCAGAAGGCGGACGCGTTCGGGATGAATGTCCTTACCTGAGTTTTTCACCAGTAGTCGAACCAATACTTTTATGCAGAAACGCATCGTTAGGAGATTTTATCGTTAGACGATGCCAGCGTTGGTCGAGGGTTCACTGTATTACACATGTTGCAGAATTGTCTCTCCCTCTCTGTACTTAGGGCATAGGTGATAGGATGTTCTGGCAGGATGACACTACCAGTTGCATCAAAATTGAAAGGATGTGGCACAAATGTTGCACATGGGTTATTATCTAGGTTTTTTATATTTCCTCGATCACTTGTGGCCACATCCACCTCAATGCCACTAAACTTAGGGCCAACATCACTTGCCTCAAAAAAGAATAGTGTTAATATGACATGACATTAGTGAATCCCTGGGGTTTGCCATGATATCTGCTCTAACTGGTGCTCCCACAAGATACTAAGTGGTCCCAGATTTTTATTAATGCTGCACACACAGAGTGTTAAGACCCACTTTATACTGCCTAGGCCTATTAGGCCTCTGGTGCCAGATGTTAAGGCAGGAAAAACAGCGAGTAGATCGACATTGTAAGCACTAGAAGTAAAACGTAGATCAATGGTTTGACAATTAGTGTTATGCTACTGACTGAAAACAATAGCCTCTTCTTAATGACACTTAAATAGTTTTAAATTGCTAATTTTAGGATATACTGCTATACAGTTAATCTTTAACAACACAGATGCATCCTACAAAAACTTGTTGTAAATTTAATAATTGACCTGCATATCCAAACATATTTTCGCATAGATTCAATTATATATTTCTTGGAGATGCATTCCTATAAAAATATGCACATTCCATATTTTGCTAATTCACACCCAATAAATAAGGAAGTGTACTAATTATGTATGTACAAAATAAATATGCCAAAAAGTTGTAAGAGGAACACTCACCAATGATGGTGATGAGGCAAAATATGATGTTATGTATTATTTTTAGAGAGAGAGAGAGGGTTAGGATACTGTACATACTTCCTCAGCTTTTGGTGAAAGATGAATCAGCTCATTGGAAAATGCCTCTTCAACAGTTTGAGTTTGTTCCCACTGTGTATCTTGTATACAATAAGATAGCAGTACACTGCTGATGCATTCAATTTTAACTCTTTGACTGCTTTGGTCGTATATATACGTCTTACGAGCCAGTGTTTCGGACGTACGTATATATGTATACTACTCAATAATTCTAGTGGCTTCAAATCAAGCAGGAGAAACCTGGTAGGCCCACATGTGAGAAAATGGGTCTGTGTGGTCAGTGTGCACTGTAAAAAAAGAATCCTGCAGCACGCAGTGCATAATGAGAAAAAAAAAACTCCAACAGTGTTTTGGGATTAAAATGCAGACTTTGAGGTGTATTTTCTTATAGTATTTATGGTTGTATTCTCGTTTTCTTGGTCTCATTTAACAGAATGGAAAACATATTACAGAAATAGAGATGATTTTGATTAGTTTCATGATGAAAACAATCTTGAAATTGAGCTCAAAGTAGCAGAAATGTTCAATTTTTACCAATGTTTAACCCCTTCACGGTCCAAGGCCCAAATCTGAAGTGGTGCCCCAGTGTCCAAGAATTTTCAAAAAAAATTTTTTTTATTTTTTCTTATGAAATGGTAGAGAATCTTTTTGTGAAGGTAATAAAACAAAAGGTACAAAATTTGATGGAAAATTGATGAAATTATGCTCTCGCGAATTTTGATGTGTCAGCGATATTTACGAATCTGCGATTTTGCCGACTTTGACTCCCATTTAGGCCAATTACATTATTCCAGTCAACCAAATTCTTAGCTATTTCTCTAGTATTACTTCTATTCTATCGATTAAGCACAAGAAATCGCCAAGTCAACTGTTTCAACTACAAAATAAAGTGATCGGAAATTGTTAATTTGGCCAATTTAACACAAAGTTCAAAATATTCCAATTTCAAAATAGGGTCCAGAATAAACAATGTAGGTATTCTTGGAACTAAACTAACATTTCCTCTGTTCATTAGTTATGTTTTGAGGCTTTACAAATAAATTCCATTTTGATTTTTTATTCACACCAAAAAATAGAAGATTTATTGTTATGCAATACTGTAATAATTGTATAAATATCGTCACCATATTTGTGAATGTATATTAGACCCACCAGCTGGCGTGTATTAGACGTGTGAGGTCGTTTGTTTACTCTTGAATATCGGCAAAAATTTAACATTTCCACTACTTTGAGCTCAGTTTCAAGCTGTTTCCAGTGCTAAAACCAGTCAAAATTATCTCTATTTCTGTAATATGTCTTCCTTTCTATCAAATGAGACCAAGAAATCGCAAATACAACTATAAAAAACATACGAAGAAACACTGCAAAGTCGCTGTTTTAATCGAAAAATCATGATTTCAGTTTTTTTTCTCTCATTATACAAAGTGTGCTGCAGGATTTGTTTTATGTGGTGCACACATACCACATAGATGTATTCTCTCATATCTAGGCCCAAATGTACCACTCACAGTTTATCAGAGTGAGCCGAGCTCATGACGTAGATGTACGGTTTGGACCCTGAACGTAAAGCCGTAGATCTACAGGACGGACCCTGAAAGGGTTAAGAGTAAGCAAATCACACCACATGTCCAATACACGTCAACTGGGGAGTCTAATATTCTTTCACTAGTGCACTGATATTATTTATACCATTTTTACAATACTGCAGTAGTCTGCATAACAGTAAATCTTCTGTTTTTTGTATGAATAAAAATCAAAATAGAAAGCAAGAGTAATATAAGAGGGGCCTGGAGACGTGACTAATGAACTGAGGATGTGTTATTTAAGTGCCAAGAATGTCTGCATTGTTTATTCTAGACCCTATTTTTAAGCTGGCATCGTTTTTAATTTGTGTGAAATTGGCCAAATTGCCAATTTCTGACCACTTTATTGGGTAGTTGAGATCAGTAAATGAGCGGTTTCATGTTCTCAATTGATAGAAAAAATGGAGTTCTGAAGAATTAGCTATGAGTTTGGGCAACTGGAACAACGTAATTGGCCGAAAATACGGCTCAAAGTCGGCGAAATTGCCAATGCGTATATATCGCCGAGATCGCTAACTTCACAGGAGTGTAATTCCATAAGTTTTTGATCAAATTTCGTACTTTTGGTGTCATTACCTTCGAGAAAAGATTCTCTGTCTTTTCATAAGAAAAAATAATTCTTTTTTTTTTTTTTTAAATTTTTTCGACATAGAATGAGTTTCAGAAAGGGGCTTGTGACAGTCAAAGGGTTAAAAAAAAAAAAAACTCCAGCACATTAGGCTCACTGACATCTTCAAGGCCTATGATTTTCCTGAACAAGTTTAAAACTGTCACCAAGGATCCGAGGAAGCCTGTCATATTCGTGCCATTTTTTTTTTCATGCTACCACAAGCAGCATCGATTATCTTCATGTTTTAGCACCAAGAACTGATTGGTTTGTATTCAATTGCGTGGCATATTATGAGTGTCACACGAGTCTGCATACTACTGATAAAAAATATATACTTTGATCCCCACAATAAGGATTAGAACAAATTCTCTGAACACAGTGGAACCTTGAGTTTCGTACTTAATCTGTTCCAGGAGCTAGTACTAAAGTTGAAATGTACTAAAGTCGAAGCAATATTTCCTATAAGAAATAATGTAAATCCAATTAATCCGTTCCAGACTCACAAAAATATTCACAAAAAAATACATTTTTTAAAGAATAACTATAGTTTTACACACAACACAGATATATATATATATATATATATATATATATATATATATATATATATATGCAAAACAACCACTCTGAAAGAATAGAGAAATTCCAAGCGCTTTCGTGACTACTCACATTATCAAGGAACTATGAAAGTGAAGCATCCAAGGAAGCTATATAAGGGGTCGGCCAGCACCTCACTATCAGATCCCACAACGGTTAAACACGTGACGCGCGGCGAGCCAACTTGGATAGGTCCTTTGCAAAACTCACCCCCAAGCTATTTATTTGTCCAGTGTATTATTAAATTCTACCCAAATTCTATTAATTATAAATGGATCTAATTTATATAAACCAAAGGAAATATTCATATTATTGTCAAAACTGCTTTTTATGAAACAAGATTCAATTATATTCCTGTCGACCATGGACTTACTTGATACTACTTTCACCTGTTCTTAGTAACCTATACATGGAATTTTTTGAAACAAGGTTGCTTAACACAATCCTCCCTAATAGAGCTAAATGGTTCAGATATGTTGATGATATTTTGTGTCTTATGCCCAAAAATGTAGATATACACCATTTTCTTGGAAAATTAAATAGCTTAGCCCATTCTATAAACTTTACTGTTGAGTTTGAAGAAAATAACTCATTGCCTTTTCTAGGTGTTTTAATTATTAAGGGTAATAATGAATTCAAATTTAAAATTTACAGAAAACCTACAAATAACTGTTCCTATGTCCACTATTATTCCTCGCATCAAGATAGAGTCAAACTGTCTGTTTTCTCATCAATGTTTTTGAGAGCTTTACGAATTTGTAGTCCTGAGTTCATAGATGAGGAAATATCCAAAATTTATGAAATAGGTAATGATTTAATGATTTAATGCAGAGGAGAGAGAGAGATTTTGGGAGATGTTAAGTGAATGTATAGGAGCCTTTGAACCAAGTGAGAGAGTAATTGTGGTAGGGGACCTGAATGCTAAAGTAGGAGAAACTTTTAGAGAGGGTGTGGTAGGTAAGTTTGGGGTGCCAGGTGTAAATGATAATGGGAGCCCTTTGATTGAACTTTGTATAGAAAGGGGTTTAGTTATAGGTAATACATATTTTAAGAAAAAGAGGATAAATAAGTATACACGATATGATGTAGGGCGAAATGACAGTAGTTTGTTGGATTATGTATTGGTAGATAAAAGACTGTTGAGTAGACTTCAGGATGTACATGTTTATAGAGGGGCCACAGATATATCAGATCACTTTCTAGTTGTAGCTACACTGAGAGTAAAAGGTAGATGGGATACAAGGAGAATAGAAGCATCAGGGAAGAGAGAGGTGAAGGTTTATAAACTAAAAGAGGAGGCAGTTAGGGAAAGATATAAACAGCTATTGGAGGATAGATGGGCTAATGAGAGCATAGGCAATGGGGTCGAAGAGGTATGGGGTAGGTTTAAAAATGTAGTGTTAGAGTGTTCAGCAGAAGTTTGTGGTTACAGGAAAGTGGGTGCAGGAGGGAAGAGGAGCGATTGGTGGAATGATGATGTAAAGAGAGTAGTAAGGGAGAAAAAGTTAGCATATGAGAAGTTTTTACAAAGTAGAAGTGATGCAAGGAGGGAAGAGTATATGGAGAAAAAGAGAGAGGTTAAGAGAGTGGTGAAGCAATGTAAAAAGAGAGCAAATGAGAGAGTGGGTGAGATGTTATCAACAAATTTTGTTGAAAATAAGAAAAAGTTTTGGAGTGAGATTAACAAGTTAAGAAAGCCTAGAGAACAAATGGATTTGTCAGTTAAAAATAGGAGAGGAGAGTTATTAAATGGAGAGTTAGAGGTATTGGGAAGATGGAGGGAATATTTTGAGGAATTGTTAAATGTTGATGAAGATAGGGAAGCTGTGATTTCGTGTATAGGGCAAGGAGGAATAACATCTTGTAGGAGTGAGGAAGAGCCAGTTGTGAGTGTGGGGGAAGTTCGTGAGGCAGTAGGTAAAATGAAAGGGGGTAAGGCAGCCGGGATTGATGGGATAAAGATAGAAATGTTAAAAGCAGGTGGGGATATAGTTTTGGAGTGGTTGGTGCAATTATTTAATAAATGTATGGAAGAGGGTAAGGTACCTAGGGATTGGCAGAGAGCATGCATAGTTCCTTTGTATAAAGGCAAAGGGGATAAAAGAGAGTGCAAAAATTATAGGGGGATAAGTCTGTTGAGTGTACCTGGTAAAGTGTATGGTAGAGTTATAATTGAAAGAATTAAGAGTAAGACGGAGAATAGGATAGCAGATGAACAAGGAGGCTTTAGGAAAGGAGGGGGTGTGTGGACCAGGTGTTTACAGTGAAACATATAAGTGAACAGTATTTAGATAAGGCTAAAGAGGTCTTTGTGGCATTTATGGATTTGGAAAAGGCGTATGACAGGGTGGATAGGGGGGCAATGTGGCAGATGTTGCAAGTGTATGGTGTAGGAGGTAGGTTACTGAAAGCAGTGAAGAGTTTTTACGAGGATAGTGAGGCTCAAGTTAGAGTATGTAGGAAAGAGGGAAATTTTTTCCCAGTAAAAGTAGGCCTTAGACAAGGATGTGTGATGTCACCGTGGTTGTTTAATATATTTATAGATGGGGTTGTAAGAGAAGTAAATGCGAGGGTCTTGGCAAGAGGCGTGGAGTTAAAAGATAAAGAATCACACACAAAGTGGGAGTTGTCACAGCTGCTCTTTGCTGATGACACTGTGCTCTTGGGAGATTCTGAAGAGAAGCTGCAGAGATTGGTGGATGAATTTGGTAGGGTGTGCAAAAGAAGAAAATTAAAGGTGAATACAGGAAAGAGTAAGGTTATGAGGATAACAAAAAGATTAGGTGATGAAAGATTGAATATCAGATTGGAGGGAGAGAGTATGGAGGAGGTGAATGTATTCAGATATTTGGGAGTGGACGTGTCAGCGGATGGGTCTATGAAAGATGAGGTGAATCATAGAATTGATGAGGGAAAAAGAGTGAGTGGTGCACTTAGGAGTCTGTGGAGACAAAGAACTTTGTCCTTGGAGGCAAAGAGGGGAATGTATGAGAGTATAGTTTTACCAACGCTCTTATATGGGTGTGAAGCGTGGGTGATGAATGTTGCAGCGAGGAGAAGGCTGGAGGCAGTGGAGATGTCATGTCTGAGGGCAATGTGTGGTGTGAATATAATGCAGAGAATTCGTAGTTTGGAAGTTAGGAGGAGGTGCGGGATTACCAAAACTGTTGTCCAGAGGGCTGAGGAAGGGTTGAGGTGGTTCGGACATGTAGAGAGAATGGAGCGAAACAGAATGACTTCAAGAGTGTATCAGTCTGTAGTGGAAGGAAGGCGGGGTAGGGGTCGGCCTAGGAAGGGTTGGAGGGAGGGGGTAAAGGAGGTTTTGTGTGCAAGGTGCTTGGACTTCCAGCAGGCATGCGTGAGCGTGTTTGATAGAAGTGAATGGAGACAAATGGTTTTTAATACTTGACGTGCTGTTGGAGTGTGAGCAAAGTAACATTTATGAAGGGATTCAGGGAAACCAGCAGGCCGGACTTGAGTCCTGG
Organism: Cherax quadricarinatus; assembly: GCF_038502225.1. Classification (NCBI taxonomy): domain Eukaryota; kingdom Metazoa; phylum Arthropoda; class Malacostraca; order Decapoda; family Parastacidae; genus Cherax; species Cherax quadricarinatus. Next base: position 8,633,306 of record NC_091321.1, read on the forward strand.
AGATGGGAAGTACAGTGCCTGCACTCTGAAGGAGGGGTGTTAATGTTGCAGTTTAAAAACTGTAGTGTAAAGCACCCTTCTGGCAAGACAGTGATGGAGTGAATGATGGTGAAAGTTTTTCTTTTTCGGGCCACCCTGCCTTGGTGGGAATCGGCCAGTGTGATAATAAAAAAAAAATTAAAATACCCAAGAAATGTAATTGATAAATCTTTTAAAGTTGCTAGGAACACTTTTTATAATCCAAAAAAGGGCAACCAGCCTTATTCAACTAAAAATATGTTGGTTCTCCCTTACCATGAAAACTTGGTTGATATGCCTTCTCTTCTTAAGACTTTTAATATTAAAGTTGTATTCAAAAATCTTGATACAGTAAAAAAACGTTTGATTAAGAATTCCCCCCAAAATGCTGATGGATGTGTCTATAAGATTCCTTGTAAAATTTGCGATAAAGTTTATTACGGTCAAACTGGTAAAAATCTCGAACTAAGATTAAAACAACATAAATATAGCATTAGAACTGGACAAGATTCCAATGCTCTATTTATTCATGTAAGAGATTTTAACCATCCAATTGATTTTCAAAAAGTTGAGAAAGTAGTATCAAGCAAGTCCATGGTCGACAGGAATATAATTGAATCTTGTTTCATAAAAAGCAGTTTTGACAATAATATGAATATTTCCTTTGGTTTATATAAATTAGATCCATTTATAATTAATAGAATTTGGGTAGAATTTAATAATACACTGGACAAATAAATAGCTTGGGGGTGAGTTTTGCAAAGGACCTATCCAAGTTGGCTCGCCGCGCGTCACGTGTTTAACCATTGTGGGATCTGATAGTGAGGTGCTGGCCGACCCCTTATATAGCTTCCTTGGATGCTTCACTTTCATAGTTCCTTGATAATGTGAGTAGTCACGAAAGCGCTTGGAATTTCTCTATTCTTTCAGAGTGGTTGTTTTGCATATTTTGAAATCACCTGTTTACTGTGATCTTATTGCATATATATATATATATATATATATATATATATATATATATATATATATATATATATATATATATATATATATATATATATATATATATATATATATATATATATATATATATATATATATATATATATATATATATATATATATATATATATATATATAATACATATATATATATATATATATTACTTAATTTAGTAATACAATAGATAAATTAACATTGAAATAAACATTTAAAATAACATTTACTTACCTTTATTGAAGACTGTGGCTGGTATCTGGAAGATAGGGAGGAGGAGTGAGAGTGCACTTATTGTTTGGAAGGAGAATTCCCTTCCATAAAGACTTTTGGTAAAAAGTCCTTATCTGGGGTTACTTCCTTTCTTTGTCTTTTAATGCTACTAGAACCAGCTTGAGTCACTGGACCTGTCTCACAAAATAACTGTCCACAGTCCTCTGTTTCTGGCACCTCTTTAAGATTTCCCTAAAATGGGACATGGCTCTATTACTGAACTTGTTGCAGAGATGGCTTGTTTCAGCTTTGCCAATGTGATATTTTTCAGCAAATGCCTGCACATTATTCCACATTGCACAAATCTCTTTAATCTGTGAAGAAGGCACCTCATCCACTTCCTCCTCCTCTGAAGCAAGTTTCTCAGCTGTGGTCTGACGCTGTTCCAGATGAAGCTCTTGCAGCTCTTCAGTGGTTAGCTCTTCCCTGTGGTCGTCCACCAACTCTTTCACATCCTCGCCACTCACCTCCAACCCAATGGACTTCCCCAACGCCACAATACCTTCCACAACAGGCAGAGGGTCGGCAGGATCTGGGTCAGCCTCAAACTCTTCAAAATCCCTCTTTTTGGACACAATCTGGCCACAATTGTCTCCAAGCAGAGTTCAAAGTCCTGGAAGTCACTCCCCCCCAAGCCTTACCTATAAGGCTTATGCAGTTGTAGATACTGAAGTGATTCCTCCAGAACTCTCTTAGGGTCAACTGAGTGTCTGAGGTCACATCAAAGCACTTTTGAAACACTGTTTTGGTGTAGAGTTTTTTGAAGTTAGAAATGATCTGCTGGCCCATGGGCTGGAGGAGAAGAGTGGTGTTAGGAGGCAAGAATTTCTCTGTGATGAAACTGAATTCCCTAGACAATAGGTCTACCAAGTTTGGAGGATGTGCAGGAACATTGTCCAGTAACAGGAGGCACAAGAGTGGCAAATTATTTTCCAGGAGGTATTTTTTTTTTTTAAATTTGCCTTGTGACCCATGCCTTACTATTAGCTTTCCACAACACAGCTGTATCGCTCTTGTGGCTTAGCGCTTCTTTTTGATTATAATAATAATAATTTCCACAACACACACAATCTATTCTTGACGACATTGTTTTTCTTGAACACTGGGATTTTGAGTGATACACCAGTAAAGGTTTCACTTTAAAATCCCCACTAGCATCAGCACAGAACAAACCAGCAACAACTTCTCAACGTCTTCAACTATTTTTGGTCTATTTTTGGCTAGCATATCAACACCTTTCGCAACATCAGCTTCCTTGATTTCTTTTCTCTTCGTCAGGAGAGAAGCGATTGTTGATTTGTTTTTGCTATACATGTATATCTTGGCAAGCTCCACAAGTCGCACACCACACTCGTATTTTTGTACTATCTCCTTCTTCACTTCTATGGTGTTTCTCACTTTCTTTACCACAGGGGTGCCACTAGCAAGTTTCTTTGGGCCCATGGTAGCTTATTTCACAGTTGCACTTAATAAACAAGCACCAAACACAATGAATTAATAGTGAAATGTATGAATGAGCACGCAGCTTAGTGTTCACTTCAGCATAAACAAAGCCAGACTGGCTCACAACACCTGCACGGGGGAGGAGGGCAGGCAGATAGGTCTGGTACGTGGTGCTAAACACGGGGCACAGTACGAAACTTGGTACAAAACTGAGCTAAAAAAAAAGCGGTCTAAACTCGAAGCGTACGATACTCAGGGTGTACGAAACTCAGGGTTATACTGTACATATATTCCCATCTCCCTGGAGGTGGGAAGGGCCATGCCTCCACTCTGAAGTAGGGGTGGAGATGTTGCTGACAGAATTGTGATGTCAGCACATTTCTGGCAAGACAGCGATTGAGAATTAATGATAGTGAATGCGTTTCCATTTGTGGGTCACCCTGCCTTGGTGGGAGATGGCTATTGAGGAAAGTAAATACATACGTAATATATAACATCTCTCCATTATTGTGACAACATAAAAGAATGAAAATTCTGAACACTATTATCTTTCCAAAACAGAAAACTGGGGATTCCACTACCCAGTTACAATAGGAAATTCTGCATTATGATCATACATTCAAGTTAAAATTTGGTCAATCTAAATAACCCTTTTTAATATATCATGTGGAAAAGAAACATTAGGATAACTAAAATGGAAAAACAAATTATCTGTCTGTTAGGGATACAGTATATAATAAGTGTGGTAACCATGAAAACTAAATATATTTGTCTAGTTATAAGGTAAATTATGATATTCGTTATAACAATGCAAATGGCCACAGGTCAAGAACTGTCTATAAGGGTTCATGGTCATGCTCCTAATGACTGACACACACACACACACACACACGGTATATTATAATAGGACACTGTGTGATTAAAACTATTGCACTGTACAAGATAAAGGGAGAAGAAATTTTAGAGCTAAAATTGTAAGCATTATTTTTGCTGATAAAAGAAAAGCATAAAGAAAAGCTAGAAATATATTTAACAAATGACTAATCATAATGGGGAAATTTATATTTCTTGAGCATACATGAGGACTGTTTCTGAAAATAATGAATCTGTCTAAGCTTCATATCATGGAAGTATATGCCCCAACATCAAGCTACATTACTATGATTAAGATGCATAAGGATTCTGTAAAGATTTAACAGGGGCAAACATGTAAGGAAATGCAGTTTCCAGATTAATATGAATGATTTCAATGTCAGAATTGTTAAATGAGAATTTAGAAACCTGTCGGTATATCCAGCATGGTTGTTCTAAATGATATATTTTTTCATTTCTTCAAGCTTCCAGAGCACCACATTTTTTTTTTTAGTCAAGACTACAGCAGTAAGATAAAAAATAGATATAGCTAATTGAAAAATAGGTTGCAAAAGAGTTAATTACAACAAGAATATATATAACCATATAAAAACATGGAAAATGCCACATTGTAAAAAAGGAAAAGGAATTATAATGAAAACCTGCAGGATATCAAAGGTGATGTATACCTGTTTGAAGTTTAAATGTAAGATGTGAATTATAGCCTATTGAAGAAAATACCACCTATAATACAATGTGAAAAGAACCAAGGAAAAGACAAATATTTGTATGTTATTAAAAATGTATCTAAGAATATGAGCACTTAACACTTGAGTAGCAATCACTGGTAATAATTAATTCATCATAAAGGCACAACAGAGACTTACCATAGGGAAAATTTACAGAGCTACTGCATCAAAAATTTAACCTACAGTAATTGACATAGAAATCACTAATACTGTACATAATTTGACACATTAAAAACTGGATGATAAGGATAATTTATTTTACATAAAAATGGTAGCCAATGCTCTTATAGATGTGATAAGACATACCATCTGTTATCTGGAAAAGCATCATGGGATGGAATATTAACTGACATAAAAGGGGAGGGCAAAGAATTAATAAAGGTTTTAAAGCTAACTATTGAGTAAATTATTAAAAAAAAATCTTTAAAGATGGAATAATGCTGTAATCATTTTTTCCTCAAGAAAGAGAACAGTACCTAAAAAAAACTACTGATCAATAAGCCTTTTACCATTTATATTATTTATAAGATTTATATTTATAATACTTTGATAAAAATACTCACCAAAGGACTGCAAAGAAGACTCGATTTTAATCACTCAAGAGAAAAGGCAGACTTCCAGTGTAATTACAATATTAGATAATCAAAAAATTCTCTGGAAAATGTGTCAAATACAGAATGAATACCAAATCTCTTTTTTTTCCAATGGTTTGAGAATTATTTATCTATTATCACACTGGCCGATTCCCACCAAGGCAGGGTGGCCCGAAAAAGAAAAACTTTCACCATCATTCACTCCATCACTGTCTTGCCAGAAGGGTGCTTTACACTACAGTTTTTAAACTGCAACATTAACACCCCTCCTTCAGAGTGCCGGCACTGTACTTCCCATCTCCAGGACTCAAGTCCGGCCTGCCGGTTTCCCTGAATCCCTTCATAAATGTTACTTTGCTCACACTCCAACAGCACGTCAAGTATTAAAAACCATTTGTCTCCATTCACTCCTATCAAACACGCTCATGCATGCCTGCTGGAAGTCCAAGCCCCTCGCACACAAAACCTCCTTTACCCCCTCCCTCCAACCTTTCCTAGGCCGACCCCTACCCCGCCTTCCTTCCACTACAGACTGATACACTCTTGAAGTCATTCTGTTTCGCTCCATTCTCTCTACATGTCCGAACCACCTCAACAACCCTTCCTCAGCCCTCTGGACAACAGTTTTGGTAATCCCGCACCTCCTCCTAACTTCCAAACTACGAATTCTCTGCATTATATTCACACCACACATTGCCCTCAGACATGATATCTCCACTGCCTCAGGCCTTCTCCTCGCTGCAACATTCATCACCCACGCTTCACACCCATATAAGAGCGTTGGTAAAACTATACTCTCATACATTCCCCTCTTTGCCTCCAAGGACAAAGTTCTTTGTCTCCACAGACTCCTAAGTGCACCACTCACTCTTTTTCCCTCATCAATTCTATGATTCACCTCATCTTTCATAGAATTACTGACTATTAAATGTGCATAATGTGTAATACATAAGTGCTTCATGGAACCAAAATAAACATTATTATTGACAGTTATGTTACATCTACATGAATACAGCATAGTTATAATACCAGGGAAAGAGTATCAAGGTGACATATGAAGGTTCTCCAGTAACTAAATTAAAAAGCTGGTATAATCCTAGAGTACCACTACCCGTATATTTTAAAATGCAATCTGGGTAAAAATGCATGTTCTTAAATTCAGCAAAGTGAATGACAATTATCTTTTGGAGCCATATCAGTTGGAAGCCACCCAGTGTCAATGATGGAGTTACAGAGCTTGTGGTTCACTTTGTATGTGAAAGTTATTATCCTTAGGCACAATATTTATGAGCAAGACAGCAAATTGAACATTTTGCACACATACATAATTTTAAAATTCCAGCTCATGTGATTGTCTAGTACATAAATTTTTATGCAATACTCTGTTATTAAGACACAGTATATGTAAACTTGTGTTAGCAATTATAAAATACGATCATCAAAAAATAATGTTTAAAATATAAATACTTTCCTATCTGAATTTTTTTAACCCAAGACACAGTATAAGTATAAGATGTCAAAATACAGTATGAGATATTATGATGATGGCCAACTCTTGTATGCAGAATCCTGGGGAGGGAGGTGAAGATGATAGTATACCTGATCCTGGAAATAAGCTGAGATAGACTAACAGTTCTTAAACTGTAAAGTTCAAGTAAAAAATTATAGGTTAACCATCGATTTAACTGAGTAATAGGGGGAACAAGTGGCTGGTAATGGTGACTGGTGGATAGAGGAGAGGTGATTTTGCCGTGATCGTGATTTTAACAGAAAATTCTCTAACCAAGAACCTTGTTCAATGTTTATGAATAAATTGACATAATGAATTTTGTCCCATATTTCAAAGTCCGTTAAATCGAGGTCCACTACTGCCCAGTCAGGCCATAAAATCCTTCCCAACTTTTGGTAGGTACTTTTATAGCATTCAGACCAATCCCTCATGAACTACAGTCTAGCTGTTACTGTCTGATTTTCTCTTTGGTCACCCAAGGCCATATTTAGCAACCTGCATTACAATACTTTATGGAACAAGACACTCAAATTAGGTTTAAGATACGTTGTGCAGAGAATTTCTTCCTTTTTTCAGTAAATACTAAATACAGTTCAGTATGGTATTAGCAGTACTTTTTGTATGACAAACATTAGTAAACCACCACTTGAATTCAACAAAGTCTCATTTAGACTCCATGACGAGGCCTCAATAAGGAAGTTCACAGCTGACCTAGAGATTGTTGACTGGCCTACAGAATTCTCCAAGGCCAATGGTATTGATGACTGGACAGACATTTTTCTTAACAAATTACTTAGACTATACAACAAACATTGTCCTATAAAAACGAAACAGATCACAAACAAATGGCTTGGTTGCCCATGGCTAACCAGTACCATTCTGAAATCCATTGACAAGAAACACCAACATGAAAAGCAATATAGACAGGGCTTAATACACAAAGATATTCTTAAACACTATTCATCAGTTCTCACCAAAGTAATAAAGAAAGCCAAACAACTATACTACTCCAGTAGATTCACAGACACTAGAGGAGATATAAAAAAGACCTGGAAAACACTCTCTCAGATTCTAGGGACCCACAAACTGAAAAAACCAAGAATATTGTTCTAACTAAACCGAATGAAACACCACTACATCCCACTGACACAGCTAACAAGATAAACGACTTCTTCTCAACCATAGGATCTAATCTCGCCAATAAAATCCCACATACCAATGCCCATGTCGGGGACTACCTAGATGGGAATTTCCCAAATTCCTTCTATCTTGCACCAACTGAGCCCTCGGAAGTCACCGAGATTATAAAGTCACTTAAAAACAACTCAGGGAATCTGTCTAATGTCCCACCATTACTGTACAAGCGAGTGGCCCATATCCTTTCGCATGCTATTTCATTACTTTTTAACAAGTCACTAGAAACTAGCACCTTCCCGAAACTACTCAAGATGGCAAGGGTTACACCAATACATAAAGGTGGTGACCCTACAGACTTAAACAACTATAGGCCAATATCAAACTTACCATTGCTATCCAAAATCTTTGAGAAACTCATGCACAGGAGATTATATTCATTTATAACAACACAAAACATACTCAACCCCTGCCAATTTGGATTCAGGAAAAATAAAAGCACTAATGATGCAATCATCAAAATGCTAGATCTGCTTTACACAGCATTGGAAAATAAGGAATATCCACTAGGAATTTTTATTGACCTAAGAAAAGCTTTTGACACAGTAGACCACGACATCCTACTCCACAAACTTGACCATTACGGTATAAGAGGCCATGCGCTTGCTTATTTCAAATCTTACCTTACTAATAGGTATCAGTATGTCACCATTAAAGACACAGCATCAACAACACGGCCACTTGATACTGGAGTTCCGCAGGGAAGTGTCCTTGGTCCCCTGCTCTTCCTCATATACATCAATGATCTTCCAAACATATCCCAACACCTGAAACCCATTCTCTTTGCTGACGACACGACTTATGTCATCTCTCACCCTAATCTTGCCACCCTCAACACCACTGTTAACGAGGAGCTGATCAAAATATCGACTTGGATGACAGCCAATAAACTTACGCTTAACACTGACAAAACCTACTATATTATGTTTGGTAACAGAGCAGGAGATGCACAAATTAACATTAAGATCGACAACACCCTAATTACCAGACATAATGAGGGCAAATTCCTAGACCTATACCTTGACAACAACCTGAATTTCAGCACCCATATCCAACACATAACCAAAAAAGTATCCAAAACGGTTGGGATCCTCTCCAAGATACGATACTACGTGCCGCAAACTGCCCTTATCACACTATACCATTCACTTATATATCCATACCTCACCTATGCTATTTGTGCTTGGGGATCAACTGCAGCAGCACACCTAAAGCCAATAATAACCCAACAAAAAGCTGCAGTAAGAATAATCACTAAATCCCATCCCTGGCAACACACCCCCCCCACTCTTCATATATCTAAACTTACTCCCTGTTCAGTACATCCACACTTACTACTGTGCAATCTACATCTACAGGACCTTAAACTCCAATATCAACCTTGACCTAAAATGCTTTCTTGATAGTTGTGACAGAACCCACAGGCATAACACCAGACACAAACATCTCTACGACATTCCCTGTGTCCGACTAAACCTTTACAAAAATTCAATGTATGTCAAAGGCCCTAAAATCTGGAACACCCTACCTGAGAACTCTAGAACTGCAGACACATTCATCACCTTCAAAACTACCATTAGAAAACATCTTATCTCCCTGATACACCCCATCAACTAACTACACGAATACCACCTGGTGGTTCACACTTACACTCACTCACCCATTTGACCATAAACAGAAATATTAATCTCAATCTTAAAATAATGAATCCTATGATACTCCAATACTGAAACTATGTACTGTACCAAAACAAAAGCATTCACATTGCTAAACTCACAAACTAGTATTTAGTCACTTAGCCATAATACCAACTTACCTCATAATTTGTAATATTTTAAAATAAAAAATTAAACTAAGTCTGCCCGAAATGCCTAGCCATGCTAGGCGTTCTAGTGGTACACTCTGTAATCATTATTTAACTACATGTAAACCACACAACAAACAAATTCTGTAAATTTAACATTGTAATCTTTATAGAGAATAAACTTTGAATGTGCTGATAGGTAACGAAATTTATCATTACATTTAGGCATTTAGCTAACGACCTATTTGCACTTGAAGCTTTATATATTTATAGTTGAAATTGCCAGTACAATGAATTTAACTTTGTAATGAACACTTTTCATTAATGACTCTTTTGGTATATAATTTAGTCCCTCTGTTTTCTGCCTAATTCTTCTTTCTATTTTTAAATAACTGTTCACCAAACCAGAATTCTTAACTATTTTGAATTCTGGCATTGTTAGTTGCTGGCCCAGCCAATGATTGTTACAGGTGCCTTAAGCAATGTTATATTAATCTTTTTATTTCACTTATTTCCTGTTCTTTTCTTTTAAACTCTTGCAATTAACAGTTGTGTATTTTTATTAAATCTTTTTTCTTGCACTCACTCTCACTTACATGGTGTTGCATAATTGTTTCACTTGCTTCTAAAATTCAAAACTTAAGTCTTCCACTGCATTTTTTTACTTAATTCTTCCATTTAACACTATTCCATTACATATGTTCTTTCTGATCTTGAACTATTCACTTACATTTTAAATATTCTCCTACTGTACACTAGTCCTTTTTCCACAAAACATCATGAAAATCCTGAAGATTTTTCTGGCAAATATAAAAGCAAGACTTCCAGGAATGTCTGGAATACATCTAACTGAATCTTGTCAATGATCCCTTGGGCTCCAGAAAGACATAAGACCAGATGATACTCCGCTCCTGTGAAGATGTGCCTAGTGGATATTCAGTGCTAGTTCAAGTAATGATATTTCCTGTGGAGCAGCTTTACCACTATGTGGAGGAGGAACTGAAGGAGGCTGGGATATAGAGAGAAATGATGACTGAGGAGTAAACAAGAGGATTTAAAGCTATCTTCATGAAAATGAGAAAAAAAGAGGAAGTAAATGAACAGTAGCTGAACACAAGATTAAGAGCAAAGGAGTTGTGGAAACTATTAACTCATCTGCTGTGCTCTGTGACAAGTGCAAAATGTCTAATGCAGCAACAAACCACTACGATGTTAGGAAGCACCTGAGGAACTAAAGTTAAGCCCATTCTTGTTGCTGGAGAGATTCGTGTAAAGTACAAGGATTGTGCATTTTGTGACAGGGACAGGAAGAACAGAATGAGTTTATCTTCTTGGTGCTGGGATTAAGGATTTTGTGGACACGACGAAGTGGTATCATGTAGGGAAATGGAAATGAACCTGTTTTTCTCAGTGCTGAAGGTATCGATGTTAAGAAGGCTAAAAATGAGGAGTTATTGAAAAGGTTTAGGAAGGCTATTGATATTAAATAATGGGGTGGTACATTTGTTGTATGTGGTATTCTACCTATAATGAAGGTTGGGAAACAAATGGCTGTCTTGGGTCACTAATATTAATTGTTGACTAAATAAATACTGAGGTGAAAATGATGAAGTTAACCGACAGTTGGGATACCTTTTATTTTTTTTTTTTTTGGGGGGGGGAGACAAGGTACACCGTATGCTGAATTAAACTTTTGATATTCAAAAGTGCCTGGTTTTTATGAGGAGAGAAGTTAGTAACCTGTCTGGGGGTTTGTAGTGAAATTAACATGAACAGGGGGTTAAGCCTCATAGAGGCTGAAGATGAAATTACTTGGGAAGAAAAGGTGTTGTGCAGTTGTAAACAATGAAAATGACAAATGTTCCAAATATAGTTAAAAAAAAACGTTGGATATTGATAAAAGTGCCAAAAATAACAGCTTCTTGAACCTTTGTAGAACAGCATGAAATGTCTCCATCAGAGCAGGAACCTGTCTTGGCATCTTGTCAAACGTAAGACCAAGCCCTGAGAGCCCTAATATTTCTGAAATAAATTCTGAAAGTTCCTCAAACAGGCATACTAGGGCCTTGTAAACTAGGGATGCCCTTCCAAGGAGGCAAGGACCAGAGAGTGTCACGGAAAATCCCCAAGGTCCCAAAATCCATTGCTGATTACTACAAACCCTTTTATAGTAGGATAACTTCTGTGCAGCACACCAAAACCAGAGAAATGATAATTCAACCTTGCAGTAATAAGGCAAAATAAATACCTTAACTCCTCCATTCAAATTATGTGACAAGGTAAACTATCATAGGTCCTGATTTATGTAAATAAGTATGCTGAGTGATACTTTTGTAGAGTATAGATAGAATGATAACTGGCTTAGAGGCATCTTAGTTTTGAAGGCGCTGAAATAATGGGAAAAAAAAAATCTTAAAAAAAAAAACACAAAAAAAAAACTACCCTATGGGAGATGGTAAGATCATGAAATGCAAAGTGGGCAGATAAGTTATAAAGTTCATTAGGATCACTGCCTGGTGAAAAAAATACTGTAAATACGATAAGTATAAACCTATACTGTATATTTTTTTATGTCTGCAGACCCTGATGATTTTTTCAAATCCTCTCCAACTGGTGATTAGTAGATCAAAAGACCAAATTCCAACATGTAAACAGTAATGTTAACTTTGATTCCAGATGGCTGACAGTTGGAAAATCAAGTGTCTGTTATATAAATTAAATACAACATACAGTATTTACAAAATTATCCTAAAATCTGAAAAAAAAATAGCATATACTGCTTCAGTAATATTATGTTACTCATAAACTGAAAATAACAGATTATTATTTGATACATTAAAAACATACAAAAATAAACAAAACTGTATGTTACCTTCAGAGAGTCGACTTTGTGAAACTGTCGAGTTGTAGTTCCATTTTCTGTCGTCAGAGGCTGGAGAACCTTAGGTGAACTTTCTTTCTCCTTCAATCCTCCTCCAACAGGCTTTGAATTCATATCACATATTGAAAGTATATCACTACTTTTTTTAGTACTTTCACTTTCTCTCTTAACTATTACAGGTTGTTGTTCACTCACAGGGGATGCTTCGTTGTCACTTTGGCTTTCCCCTACTTTTTTATTTTCTTGAGCATATTGTATATCTTCACTATCACTTTCTCTTGTTGGTTGTAACTTAGAAAAGTTTTCATGGGGTTTTATATTTAAATCATGTTCTTCCGAACTTCGTATGCGACCTTCATCCATTGCTTTCTTAAAGCTATCACTCCGGCTTATTTTATCCTTATTTGCATTAAGTTTTGAAGAATCCCCCACAGGTTTATCTATTACACTGGTCCTTTCCTTTGGCATGTTTAATTTCTTTGATAAAAGTTTTCCAAAGGCTCTTTCCAAACATTGGCTACCCTGCACACTATTACTGCTTGAATGAATATCTTTTGATATAACTGCACTATCATTATTTACAACTTTTTCACTACCATCAGGAGAAATTTTGGTTTCTACACCTTTGTTGAGGTCATTAATTGGACTCTTTAACTGTTGTTTGGACTCTGAATCTGCTGGTTCTTTTTTTTCAGTTTCCTCTGTGGTTCCTGCTGACTCTATTGCAGTTGCTGTTATAGGTGATCTTACTATTGTCAATGAGTGTGTTAATTTTGTTGGGGCTGATTGTGTTGTTGAAGTCTCCACTGGTGTGTGTGTTTCAGTCTCTGATGCAGTGGTTCCTGCTGGTGCTGCAGTCGTTGTAATTGGCCCTGGCGATGTAAGCACTGCTGCTCTCAGCTTACTTTTGAGTAACCCTGTTGGTCGAGGTTTTGCATCAACAAGATGTGATTTGTCTTTAGTAGCATGTGTTTCTTGCTGCATTTGAGGTGTTTTAACTGGAACACTGGTGACTGGAGATGTAACTTTCTTAGAGACAGCATCAGGTAAGTTGGTACTTACTTCCTTCTGCTGATCTGCGTTTTCTCTTTCTGTTCGTTCTTTATCCTCCATCTCCATTTTTTCCTTCTCCTCTTTTGCTTTTAAGAGCTCTCTATCCATTCTTTCTTTCTCTTCCTTGGCTTTTAAGAGCTTTAAGCGTGCAAAAAGAGGCAAGCCAGCACCAATGACTTCATGTTCTTCCTCCTGCTTAGGAGGTTCTTGTTGCTTTTGTTGCTTAGCGTCCTCTTCTACCTTCAGTCGTTGTCTCTCTCTGTCCTCTTTTTCCTCTTTTTCCTTAAGGAGCTTTAGACGCTGTAGAAGAGGTAATCCTGCACCTAAGACACCTTGTGTCTCCTCATTTGATGGTACCCTGCCAGGGCTGACAGTCTGATTCATCTCATCACTAGTTACCCGAGCCATCCTCTTCAAGACGCCTCGTGCTCCCCCTGCTGATGAATCACTGCCACTACGGCCACTAATCCTCCTGAGAGAGATGGTAAGTAGCATTGGTTAGTAAGAATAATAAGCCTGACATATGGAATGTGGAGGAAAAATTGGGGAAGTTTTTAGGAGAATAATAACAGTGAATTTTGCAACAAATCAGAAACTGAGTTCGAGTTGAATAATGAACTCTATAATATAAAATGTAATGAATAACATTACATATATGTATACATGTATGTATGTATGCCTGTATGTATATATAATCATTATTATTATTACTCGTTCTCGAGTTATTGGAAGACTTATGCATGGCAAATCAAAATACATGTATAAGCTAGTAGCTCCATCACTGTACCACAGCCACAATCTGTGACTCATTGCATGTATATCTAAGTCTACAGTATTTGGCTTGTTGGATGATCTCACTACTAGGAACTCTCATCTTACAGTGGTAGAGCTGGTGGCTTGTGGTTTCACTTGACATGTTAGTCTTTGCCAACTCTCGGAATATTAATATTATTTATTAGAGTTATTCTATATTCACTGGCGATACTGAAAGAGGGAGGAGAAGCAAGAGCTGTACTCTGTCAGTGTTTGATTTGCGAACTGAAATCTTTGTTGGTGGTTATGCTAACATTCCAAATTATATGTTATGTGGCATGTTGGGCAATCTCATTATTGGTAGCCTCGTGATACAATGGTAATGCTACTGGCTCATGTTTTGAATTGCCATGTTCAGGTCTCCTGACAACTCTCAAAAAAAGTTATGACTGTTTATTAGAGTTATTACACTGTCATTGATGATAGGGTGAAATGTCAAGTGAAATATGATCTCTATAAAAATTTACATGTATATCGAGTTGCAATAGGCAAAATTTGCAATAGCCAACGAAGAATTCCCTGAATGGGAAAACACAGGTTTAGACACTGCATCTATAATTTTTTAAATGTTTAAAAAATTATAGATGCACAGTTATTGTAAAAATAACTTATATACACTTTTTTTGTGGTGGCCATATTCGATTTACAAATTCTGCAAAATGCTCAGTGCTACTGTGGTGGCCTTGATCTGCAAAAAATGGACAGAGTAATTCCAGGTTCAAAAAACTGATAAGATGGTTGCTGGACTACTGAGTATTCACTGAGATTATGTTCATGGAGACACTGCAGTTGCTGAAAAGGAATGCAAATGTCCTCTTGAACACTGAGACAGGGTATGTTGGAGTATTTGAATGTGTGGCAATGAATAGGTCAGTCTTCACTCAAGTAAACCCTCTCGTGTATATGTCATAACTGAAGTTGTATAGATTATTCAGATGTGTAAAGTAAGGAGGTAGCTTGTATAAGCTATGGTGATTAACCCCAACACCTAGAATGGGGTAGCCTTTCTAACACTTCCCTTCCACACTCAAAAAGTTGCAATTCTTTTTAGGAGGCTCATCATGCGTATGGAGTTTGATAGGAAAACCATCCTGCATGATGGATGTATTAACCCTATGACTGTTTCGGTTGTATATTTACGTCTTACGAGCCAGTAGTTCAGACGTATTAATACGCCCAAATTCTAGCAGCTTCAAATCAAGCAGGAGAAAGCTGGTAGGCTCACATGTGAGAAAATGGGTCTGTGGTCGGTATGTGCAGTATAAATAAAATCCTGCAGTACACAGTGCATGAGAAAAAACACTCCGACCATGTTTTGGGATTAAAATGCTGACTTTGAGGTGTATTTTTGTATAGTATTTATGGTTGTATTCTTGTTTTCTTGGTCTCATTTGATAGAATGGAAGACATATTATAGAAATAAAGATGATTTTGATTAGTTTCACAATAGAAAGGACCTTGAAATTGAGCTCAAAGTAGCAGAAATGTTCAATTTTTGCCGATATTCAAGAGTAATCACACCAAACGTCTAATACACATCAACTGGCGAGTCTAATATTCTTTCACAAGTGCACTGATTTTATTTATACCATTTTTACAATAATGCAGTAGTCTGCATAACAGTAAATCTTCTATTTTTTGTGTGAATAAAATTTCAGAATAGAAAGCAAGAGTAATATAAGAGGGCCTGGAGACGTGACTAATGAACAGAGGAAATGTTATTTTAGTGCCAGGAATGTCTGCATTGTTTATTCTAGACCCTATATTGAAATTGGCATCTTTTCTAATTTGTGTGAAACTGGCCAAATTACCAATTTCTGACCACTTTATTCGGTAGCTGAAATCGGTAACTGGATGGTTTCTTGTACTCAGTCAATAGAACAAATGCAGTTCTAAAGAAATAGCTATGAGTTTGGTTGACTAGCACAAAGGAATTGTCCGAAAATAGGGCTCAAATTGGGTGAAATCGCTGATGCGTATATATCGCCGAGATCACTAACTTTGCGAGAGCGTAATTCTGTAAGTTTTCCATCGAATCTCGTACTTTTGGTGTCATTATCATCGGGAAAAGATCCTCTATCATTCATAAGACTTTTTTTTTTTTCAAATATTTTGCAACACAGAGAGAGACTTCAGGATTTGGGGTTGCGACAGTCAAAGTGTTAAACAAACCGTGGTACTAAATTTGTCAAAAATTAATTATGTACCTCTCTCTCATGTATAAATCTTAAAAAATATACTTGTACAGAGAATTCAGATTTGTTGTGTTGAGGGTAATACAGTGGTAAACCAAGTTTCAAACTTATTTCATTCCAGAATGCTGTTCAAGTGCCAATACTGAATGAATTTGTTCCCATAAGGAATAATATAAATTAGATTAGTCTGTTTCAAACCCCCCAAAAATACACTTACAAACGCACTTACACAAATACACTTAAATAATTGTTCGAGCTGGGAGCAGTTCAAAACTCGGGGTACCACTGTATTTTCAAAGTCAAGAGTAAGGGCACCGTGGCCTAACTGCATCCTCCCTACATTAATATTCACCATTATCTCTTGTGTATAAATCATAAAGAGAGCCTTATGTGTACAGTAAGTCCCCATTTAATCTCATTTTGTTTTAAGGATGAGAAAAAAAATTGATTCCTGTCCTGGGCACTGTGTGTGGAGTTTGCACATTCTCCCCATGTCTGCATGGATTTTCTCTGGGTACTCCAGTTTCCTCACACATCCCAAAGATGTGCATGTTAGGTTAATTGGAGTGTCTAAATTGTTCCAGTGTGTGTGTGTGTGTGTGTGTGTGTGTGTGTGTGTGTACTCACCTATTTGTACTCACCTATTTGTGGTTGCAGGGGTCGAGTCACAGCTCCTGGCCCCGCCTCTTCGCTGATTGCTACTAGGTCCTCTCTCTCCCTGCCCCATGAGCTCTATCATACCTCGCCTTAAAACTATGTATGGTTCCTGCCTCCACCACATCACTTTCTAGGCTATTCCATGGCCTGACTACTCTATGACTGAAGAAATACTTCCTAACATCCCTTTGATTCATCTGAGTCTTCAACTTCCAATTGTGGCCTCTTGTGTCTGTGTCCCATCTCTGGAACATCCCGTCTTTGTCCACCTCGTCTATTCCGCGCAGTATTTTATATGTCGTTATCATGTCTCCCCTGACCCTCCTGGCCTCCAGTGTCGTCAGGCCGATTTCCCTCAACCTTTCTTCATAGGACAATCCCCGTAACTCTGGGACTAGTCTTGTTGCAAACCTTTGCACTTTCTCTAATTTCTTGACGTGCTTGACTAGGTGTGGATTCCAAACTGGTGCTGCATACTCCAGTATGGGCCTGACGTAGATGGTGTACAGAGTCTTAAACGAATCCTTACTGAGGTATCGGAACGCTATCCGTAGGTTTGCCAGGCGCCCGTATGCTGCAGCAGTTATCTGATTGATGTGCGCCTCAGGAGATATGCTCGGTGTTATACTCACCCCCAGATCTTTTTCCTTTAGTGAGGTTTGCAGTCTTTGGCCATCTAAACTATATTGTGTCTGCGGTCTTCTTTGCCCTTCCCCAATCTTCATGACTTTGCATTTGGCAGGGTTAAATTCTAGGAGCCAGTTGCTGGACCAGGCTTGTAGCCTGTCCAGATCTCTTTGTAGTCCTGCCTGATCCTCGTCCGATTCGATTCTTCTCATTAACTTCACATCGTCTGCAAACAAGGACACTTCTGAGTCTATCCCTTCCGTTATGTCGTTCACGTATACCAAGAACAGCACAGGTCCTAGGACTGACCCCTGTGGAACCCCGCTTGTCACAGGCGCCCACTCTGACACCTCGTCGCGTACCATGACTCGTTGTTTCCTCCCTGTCAGATATTCTCTGATCCATTGCAGTGCCTTTCCTGTTATGTGTGCCTGGTCCTCTAGCTTTTGCAGTAACCTCTTGTGAGGAACTGTGTCGAAAGCCTTCTTGCAGTCCAAAAATACGCAGTCGATCCACCCCTCTCTCTCTTGTCTTACTTCTGTCACCTTGTCATAAAACTCTAGTAGGTTTGTGACACAGGATTTTCCTTCCCTGAAACCGTGCTGGTTGTCAATTATACACTTGTTTCTTTCCAGGTGCCCCACCACTCTCCTCCTGATGATCTTCTCCATGACCTTGCATACTATACACGTTAGAGATACAGGTCTGTAGTTTAGTGCCTCATGTCTGTCTCCCTTTTTAAAAATTGGGACTACATTTGCCATTTTCCATACCTCAGGGAGTTGCCCAGTTTCAAATGATGTGTTGAAGATCTTTGTTAATGGCTCACACAATATCTCTGCTCCCTCTTTAAGGACCCATGGAGAGATGTTGTCTGGTCCCACCGCCTTTGAGGTGTCAAGTTCGCATAGCAGCTTCTTCACCTCCTCCTTGGTTATATGTACCTCATCCAGCACTTGCTGGTGTGCCCCCCTGTTCTGATTTCTTGGAGTCCTACTGGTTTCCACTGTAAATACCTCTTTAAATCTTGTGTTGAGCTCCTGACATACCTCTCGGTCGTTTCTTGTGAATTCCCCATCACCCTTCCTCAGTCTGATTACCTGGTCCTTGACTGTTGTTTTCCTCCTGATGTGGCTGTACAACAGCTTCGGGTCAGTCTTTACTTTTGATGCTATGTCATTTTCATATTGTCTCTGAGCCTCCCTTCTTATCTGTGCATATTCGTTTCTGGCTCTTCGGCTGATTTCTTTATTTTCCTGAGTTCTCTGTCTTCTGTACCTTTTCCATTCTCTATTACACCTAGTTTTTGCCTCCCTACACCTTTGGGTGAACCAAGGACTCGTTCTGTTCTTCCCATTATTTCTGTTTCCCTTGGGAACAAACCTCTCCTCTGCCTCCTTGCATTTTGTTGCTACATAGTCCATCATTTCTTGTACTGGTTTTCCTGTCAGTTCCCTCTCCCACTGAATGTCTTGAAGGAAGTTCCTCATGCCTGAGTAGTTCCCCCTTTTGTAGTTTGGTTTTTCCCAGCCTATTCCTGCTACTCTCTCCACTTGGAGCTCAACTATGTAGTCGAAGCACAGAACCACATGATCACTAGCTCCCAGGGGCCTTTCATACATGATACCCTCGATGTCCGAACTACTCATGGTGAATACAAGGTCCAACCTTGCTGGTTCATCCTCTCCTCTCTCTCTGGTAGTGTCTCTAACATGTTGATGCATGAGGTTCTCCAGTACCACATCCATCATCTTGGCTCTCCATGTTTCGGGACCCCCATGGGGCTCCAGGTTTTCCCAGTCAATCTCCTTGTGATTGAAATCACCCATAACTAGTAACTTTGCTCCCCCCATGTGTGCTCTCCTGGCCACCTCGGCTAGTGTGTTGATCATTGCTCTGTTGCTCTCATCGTATTCTTCTCTTGGCCTCCTGCAGTTCTGTGGTGGGTTGTACATTACTGCAATTATCACCTTATGTCCCTCAGACTGGATTGTTCCTACTAAGTAGTCCCTTTCGCCCATGCCATCCATTCCTTCCATTTTCTCAAAACCCCACTGGTTTTTAATGAGCAGTGCAACTCCTCCTCCCCCTCTCCTCCCTCTGTCTTTCCTGAAGATTTGATATCCGGATGGAAAGATTGAATCTGTTATTATTCTGGTGAGTTTTGTTTCTGTGAGTGCTATTATGTCTGGGGATGTCTCTTTGATTCTTTCGTGCCACTCCTCATACTTGTTTGTTATTCCATCTGCATTTGTATACCACACCTTCAACTTCTTTTCTAAGACTGTGGTCTGGGAAGTATATTGGGGTTGGGGAAGTGGGAGACCTGGTAAGGAACTATGGGTTGTTGCTGTGGGGGTGAAGTTTGTAATGTAGTGGGTGGGGGCATTGGATGTGGCATGGGTGTTTTGATTTAGAGTGTTTGGTTGCACTGGGGTTGACCTGGTTGGGAGGCTTCTATAGAAAGTTGTGAGGGAGGCTGTATTAGATCTTCTTCCTGGGTCTGGGATCTCCTGTCTGTCTTCTCCATCCCCTCTCTTTCCTCCTTTCGCCTTTGTACCATCTCTCTCAGTTTCTTCCTTTCTTCTTGTGTTCTGTCGCGGTCGAGATACACCCTCCTGTATGCCGTCATGTCCCTTAATCGTGC